>NW_020954563.1:2486488-2548607 GCF_900497805.2 Vombatus ursinus | reverse complement strand
ACACACACACACACACACACACACACACACACACACACACACACACACACCTGTCACCCACCCACCCCTGCTCCCCCCAGAATCTGCTGATTCTGCTCCAAAGACCAATATGGAAGATCCCCCCCGTGAGTTAGTGAAGCATATGCATGAAGCCCAATGAAAAGCATGGTCATGCCACAGACATCCAGAGGACTGAAAGGAAGCCTGTGACCTAGGCTTTGCAGTTCTTCCCTAGATCTAGGAATCTATAATTTTATTGGTTCTCCACTGTTGCCTCCTCCTAGTGTTGAGGTGACCCTGGGATCTTAGAAGCCTTGGTGGGGGAGCAGAAGCTCTCCCAGGTGCTACTAAGATGAAAAGCCTTTCAGTCCAGGCCAAGTGATGGACCCCATTTTGCCTCCCAAGACTAGCCTAGCTAAGTTTGGAGAGGCTCATCACTTGGTTGACCAAGAGGCAATGGATTTTTGTTGTTGTTGTTACCGCAACTCGGGAATGCTGTCTCATGAAGTTTGGAGGGGCTGCTAGCTGAGTAACTGCATCAGGGAAATCATGGCCCCTTGAAGGATGGAAGTAGATGGGTTGTTGGGTTCTGAGGCCCAGAGGTTGGATGGGAGAAGGTGATACTGGGTTGTGGCTCTACCCCTACCCTTCAACCTGGAAGTGGCAATGATCATAAGCTGTAATAGTTTGGTTTTGAGGCTTTGTACTTCTTCAGTCTCATTTGTAAAATGAGGGGGTGATAAACTAGCTGATCTCTGAGATCCCTTCCAGCCCCAGATCTGGGATGCTGTCATGCTTTGATACAATTCCCTCTCCAGGATCATCGCATCTTGCCTAGCCTTCTGCTTCTCAAAGGGTCTGCATCAATTCCTAGCAGCATCTAGGTAACAACTCAGGCTCAGTCCAAAGAGAAATCTCTCAGCTTGTGGGATCCCCACCCAGGCCTAGGGAAGCCAGCCATTGCACTTCTAAATTAACCAACCTTTGCTTAAAATAATTGGATTCTGTATTGTCCATCCCAACTTGTGGGTCCCAGTTTGGTGGGAAGGAGAAGGAAGATCCAGAGAAGAAACTTTAGGAAGCCAAGGATGGGGCTGCAGAACTATGCTCAGCTCACACCCCACACATGTACGGCTAGCCGGCTGCTAGCTCAGAGACCTTCTAAGGCTACCCAAGTCGAGTCAGCTCAAAACTGCCTGGGAGCAAAGAGGCTTTGAGCAGACAGGGGCTCTGCCAGCTGCTCTTCTTCCAAGCCCCCCTATTCCCTGCCAGGAGCCAGGAGCTGTGCTCTGCCAGCCTCGGCTCCCCAAGGCCATCGGGTCCTCCAAATGAAAACAGGCTGGGAGAGTTCAGGGCCCTTTGGCATCCTTGTGGTAAGCACCTTTTGTTCCAGGCTCAGAGCTGTTAATTAAAGATTGGTGATTAATGATGAAGCTCTCCTGGTTCCTATCTCAGGCTGAGAGATCCTGGGGCTGCTGACTTTGCTGAAGGAGTCAGGAGTGAAGTTCCAACTGGAGCTATTTATAGCCCAGGCTGGTGGAGGAAGGAGCTCCAGGCTGAAGGATTTGGACTCTTCCCTTCTCTTCTCCCCCTCTCCTTTTTTTCTCATCTCCACTACTCTTCCCTCTCTTTTCCTCCCCTTTCTCTCCTCCTTTCCATTCCTCTCTCCTCTTTCTCTTTCCTCTTCTCTTCTTCTCCTCCTATCCCTTCCTCTTCCCTTCTGTCTTCCACTTTTCCTTTTTCTCTCCTCTTCCTCTCCCCTCTCCTTTCCCCTCTCCTTTCCTCCCCTCCTTCTTCTCTCCTGTTATTTTCCCTTCTCTCATGCAGTGGGGGGAGTCTAAGGTCTCCAAAGCCTGAAGACCAACTATTACAGCTTATGATCATTGCCACTTCCAGGTTGAAAGGTAGGGGTAGAGCCACAACCCAGTATCACCTTCTCCCATCCAACCTCTGAGCCTCAGAACCCAACAACCCATCTACTTCCATCCTTCAAGGGGCCATGATTTCCCTGATGCAGTTACTCAGCTAGCAGCCCCTCCAAACTTCATGAGACACCATTCCCGAGTTGCGGTAACAACAACAACAAAAATCCGTTGCCTCTTGGTCAACCAAGTGATGAGCCTCTCCAAACTTAGCTAGGCTAGTCTTGGGAGGCAAAATGGGGTCCATCACTTGGCCTGGACTGAAAGGCTTTTCATCTTAGTAGCACCTGGGAGAGCTTCTGCTCCCCCACCAAGGCTTCTAAGATCCCAGGGTCACCTCAACACCAAGAGGAGGCAACAGTGGAGAACCAATAAAACTATAGGTTCCTAGATCCAGAGCTGGAAAGGAGAGGGAAAATGGAAGAGGAGAGTTGAGGAAGAGAGGGAGAAGGGGAGAGGAAGAAGGGAAAAGGAGGAGAGGGAGAAGGGGTGAGGAGGAGGGGGAGAAAGGAAGGGTCCCAGTCCTTCAGCCTGGAGCTTCTTCCTCTACAAGCCTGTGCTATAAATAGCTCCAGGTGGAACTTTTAGGCCAGCCCTTCTTGTTTTATAGATGAAAAAACTGAAGGGTAAAGAGATTAAGTAACTTGCCCAAGATCACCCAGGTAACAATTATCAGAGGTGGGATCTGAACCCAGGTCCTCTACCTCTAGAAACTAGGGCTCTTTCCACTTGGCTGACAGAATAACTTGATTAAATAATGAAGTTTACACATTGCCTTTCCTGAAATTGATCAAAGGCCTTTTAATTAATTCAAATGATAAATGGATGAAAAAGCCTTTATTAAGTGCCATATGCCAAGCACAGAGGATACAAAGACAAAACCAAGATCATTTCTAGTCTCAAGGAGTTTACAGTCTAATAGGAAACCACACATATAACAATAACAATATTTATATAACACTTTAAGGTTCACAAAGGGTTTTACAGATATTATGTCACTTGATCCTTACAATAACCCTGTAAGGTAGAAGTAATTATTATCCTCATTTATAAATGAATAAAGTCAGCTTGGGAGGTTATATGATTACTACCTAGCTAGTAAGTGTCAGGGATAGAATTTGAATTCAGATCTTTCTGACTCCAAGCCTAGCATGCTGTCCATTGTACTACCTACCTGCTTTATATATGGGAATAGTAGCCAGGGTAAGGACTACCTGGGGAGTCACAGAGATGGTGAGTTGATCCACAGGGCAGCCAATTGACATGATTTTTCCAGGAACAATGGTTGTATTGATCTGATTACTATACTCAAAGCAAGAGGTACAAAGACTGGGGAAGTGGGGGAAGGGAGAGGGAGGGGGAAGAGTAGATGGTTGGATGGGAGGTGAGGCTCTGATAATCTGCTCTGGGAACTGGGCCAGGCTACATATAGAAGACTCTCTGAAATTTTGCTTAATCATACACCAATCCAAACAGCATCATCCCAGGGCTAAAGTTCTAAAGCTTAGTGGATTGACTCCCCTAGGGATTGGGCTGGGAGTGGGAGTAAGGTTTCTGGGAGTCCAGTCAGGAGGTGCTGCTCCAGGTGGTGAGAAGCTGCTCAGTCTCAGGGCAGATGGTAAAATGATAAATTCCCCCTTAGGAGGCCTGACATCAGGAAAATGCTTACCTATAACCCTGGTCATCAGGTGGAGACATTGGAGGTTAGGGAGAGCATGAGGGACATAACCAAAAAGGATCTTTTAGAAATCAGAACCTTAGAGCTGAAAGTGACCTTAGCAATCCATCCAACTTCCTCATTTTACAGACAAGGAAACTGAGATCTAGAGAAGTAAAAGGATTTGCCCAAAATCGCAGGGTAAGTCAGCTGCATAACTAGGACGGAACCTGGGTGTCCTGGCTCCTAACAGTGCCATTTCTACTATACCATGGTCCCTCCTACTGTTTTCCTCTTCCTGCTTCTCTTTGTCATTGCTTCATCCTCAATGGTCACCAAAAAAACCCTTTTATAAATGTCATTAAGGACACACCAACTCAGATTTGAGAAATCATATTTCCCTGGGAGCAGGAAACCTCTGATCTGAACAGTTTGGGAGAAGTAGGATTCAAAGGTTTTTTTCAGATCTTTGAAGACCCTGATGCAACTGAATGCATAGTACCACAGACTGAAAGCTGGAAAAGACCATAGTGATCATCCCATCCAAACCACTCATTTTACGTATGAGAAACTAAAGCCCAGAAAGCAGAAATTGCTTTCTCAGACTCATACAGATAGAAGGTGACATGATCAGGATTTGAATTCAGTCTTCTGACTCTAAATTCATTCCTCTTTTCACTATACCAGGCAGGGAGGTCTTTCCTCATTCTCTTTCTGGTTTCTGCTTTTTTCTGGCATTGTGGCAAGAAATTGTCCTGATCCTCTGTACCTTAATAAGGTCTAGCTCTTCTCTGTCCCTATGGCACTGTCAGGCTGCTAGTTCCAGTTTGGGAATTAGATCCTTTCTCTGGGGCAGCAGCCCCTTTCTCATTTTCTTCTTCATTACCTTCATTACAGGTCTGGTTGACCTGTCCCAAATAAGGAACTGTGTTTCTTCCCTATCTGTCTCCTGGTGAAATAAATCATGGAAAGACCACAGGATTTGGACTAAGAAGATCTGGGTTTGAATCTAAGATAACCTACTAACCAACTGTGTGATCTTGAGCAATTTATTTCATCTCTCTGAATCTATTTCCTCATGGGTAAAATATGAGTATTGAAACAGACAATCTTGGGGGTCCTTTTAGGTATAAAATCCCACAATCTCTTCTTCTGAAGAGGTGAGGGACTATGAAAAGACACAGAACATAGCATATACCATCAGACTTGATCAATACATTGGTTAGTTTTGCTGAACTGATCTCTTTCTCTCTTTTTTCATTCTTTCCTGCTGAGGGATGTTCCTGAGGGTAAATAAGGGGGAAGAAGGAAGGAAACAAGCATTTATTAAGTGCCTTCTGAGTGCCAGGCACTGTGCTAAGTACTTTGCAAATATCTCATTTGATCCTCACAACAATCCTGAGATGTACTTGCTATTACTACCTACATTTTATAGATGAGGAAACTGAGGCAAACAGAGCTTAAGGGACTAGGATCACAAAGCCAATAAGTGAGACTGGATTTGAACTCAGATTTTCCTGACTCCAAACACAATACTTAATCTACTGTACCACCTAACTACCTCAGGGGAAAAAATATAAATTAAGGTGATATAAAAACAAAAGATATCAATTTTTAACACTAAAGAAAAAACTATAACCCTATAACAATAGTTTGGTGTGGTAGAAAAACTACAGGTCTTTAAAGTCTGTGAAGATCTATTTAGATTGAAGGAAAAGAACGTAACACTCCCATTCATAGCAAACTAAATAGAACTTATTGGAATTAAAACCAGTGAACACACATGTCCATCCAAGACAGAGCCATTCCACTTTAGCCCTGATTCAGCACTTAAGATAAGAGTTAGGCCCAAATAGGAGCTGTCCAGCTTAGCAAAGACTGCAGGCTGAAGAATGGCTCCAGGACACTGGCTTACACTGTTTTATACTCAGGAGGACAAAAGGAGATGATGGCTGTTATAAACTGACCAGTGTGAGGCAAGTAGACCACAGCTACCCTTAAGTATACCAATCATGAGTAAAGTGAGATATGGCTGCACCCAAGGGTTAGGAAAACTTTCTTGTTGCTTAGTGGCTACATGGGTGGACCCATCAATCAATAATTGTGTCTGTCCTATCCCATCTCCTCTATCCCCTCTCTCCTATTTGGAAGAAGATGTCTAGTCTGACTATATTGCCTCAGAACCTGAAAATCTGAATTCAAGTCCTAATTTATACATACCTTTTATGTGAATTTGAGCAAGTCTCAATTTTCCCATCTGTAAAATGGGGATAATGTTGTTCACCTCATGGGATTAATGTGAAATCACCCCTTTAAAGAGCTATAGAAATGTGAATTGATATTGGTTATAGTCCATTTCTGTCTGGTTCCTTCATGATTCTTCTGGGTGTCTGATAATCTAATTCATAATGAGGTGTTAATGGTTAACTTACTGGGTATCCCTCTCCCAGACTTCATACCTTAATCCAAAGAAGTAACTGATGATAAGAATATGAGGTACCATGGCAAGCCATAAACCAGGGTTAGAGTGGATCTCACAGTCAATAAAATTGCCAGTACAAGCCTAATCCTCCTATGCACAGGGCTAGCCTGTTTCAGAAGACACTAGCAAGATGGAACAAATTGGCTAATGGCAATATGGTATAATGGATAGGATATTGGACTTGGAGTCAAGAAAATGTGGCTTCAAATTCTATTTCAGATACTAGCCCTATGACTCTGGGCAAGTCACTTAACCACTCTGTGCCTCAGTGTCTTCATCTGTAAAATGATAGATTTTCTAGTTCTAAGTTACCTTCCAGTTCTATGAGATGAAGCTAAGGGATTTGTCCAGAGTCATATAGCTAGTAAATGTCTGAGGTGTAATTACCTCAAGTCTTCCTGACTCCAAGTTCAGCACTGCTGCCTCTCTGGATCTAGATTTTCTCACTTTTAAAATGAATTGGATACTATTCATTTGGATTCAACAGAGATCATCTAGTCCATACCTATCCTTCTACAGTGAAACTGAGGCCCAGAGAACAGAACTCAGGGGAGATCCCTAGTCCCCTACTTCAGTCAATCAACAAGAATTTAATAACTGCCTAGATATGCCAAGCACAGAGAGGTCCAAATTTTAAAAAAATTAAAGAGTTTTGGCCTTCATAAAGCTTAGATTCTATGGGGGGAAGGTAGGAGGGATTCTTACTTCCATGCTTTGGCCACTACACCCTGATAATGAGCCTTAATGATAATAGCTGACACTACTATGATGCTCTAAGGACTGTTCCTTCCATTGGAATCTCAGATTATCATAACTGGAAGAATCCTTAGAACATAAACCATAGGGGCTGGAAGGACCCTGAAACCTCACCTCATCCAGATGCTCCCACATTGTCTACAACTCCACACACGCCTACCCCCGCAAAGCTGGATCTCCAAATTGTAAAACAATGTCTCAGATAGGATTTCCAATGGGTGGCTGTCTATCTGATACAAAGCCACTCTCAGAAGTTACCAACTTCCTTTTAGAACTTTTTACAGTGTTTAGAATTTATTAGCCCAATAAAGAAAAAGAAAGAAGGAAAGATGTTAATAAATCCTGTTGTTCTTGCTTCCCCCATCCCTTCCTGCTCCACAGGGAAGACATCACTGCCCCTGGCTCTTGGAATCCCTCCTCCAGTTGGTCTTAAAGGATTTTCTTTCAAGTTCTCTCCCCTCCCCATTCCATCCCCCATCCCCAGCACATTATCTTTTTACCTGCCCTATTCCTCCTTCAATACCCTGTGCCAGCCCTATGGGGTCAAATTGACCAGTTTTTCTGACAGATCAAACAGTACAAGCTAGGCTCTTTCCTCAGGCACTGACCAACCTTACCTTGCTCTGGCTCATGGATATAGAATGAGACAAGTACCCGATTTTCCCATCTCAAGGCTAAAAATCAAAAAGCTTTAGAGTAAGGATCATAGATTTAGTGTTGGGAGAGACCTTAGCTACCTTGTATATATTTTGCATTTACTTATCTGGGTAGATGTTGTATTCCTCATCCCCAGGAAGGTAAGTCTCTTGAGGAGAAGGATTATTCCACTTTGGTCTTTGTATTTTCATCACTTTTCTAGCACAATGTCTTCTGGCATATACAACCGCCTATTGAATCCAAATGAATAATATCTAGTCCCTTCATTTTGAAAATGAGAAAACCTAGACCCAGAGAGGCAGCATGCTGGACTTAGAGTCAGGAAGACCTGAGGTAATCATGCCTCAGACATTTACGAGCTACGTGACTCTGGGCAAATCCCTTAGACTCATCTAGAAAATGAGGCTTATAATAGAACCAATTTCTTGTGGATGGTAAAAAGATTAAATGAGATAAATAAAGATATGCTAGTTACTATTATTATTACTTTTTGTTGTTATTGTTGTTCAGTTGTTTGCAGTCACATCCAACTCATCATGACCTCCATTTGGGGTTTTCTTGGCAAAGATACTAGAATGGTTTGCCATTTCCTTCTCCTGTTCATTTGACAGATGAAGAAACTGAGGCAACCAGGGTTAAATGATTTGCCCAGGATCACACAGCTAGTAAGTATCTGAGGCCAGATTTGAACTTAGGAAGATAAGTCTTCCTGACTCCAGGCCCAGAACTCTATCCATTGTGCCACCTGAATTCAAATCCTGCCTCAGACACTTATTAGCTATGTGGCCCTGGGTTACAGTCTCTCAGCCTCAGTTTCCTCATCTGCAAAATGGAGATAGTAATAGCATCTCCCTTAACGAGTTGTTGTGAAGATCAAGTGAGATAACATTTGTAAAGCACTTTGTCTACCTTAATGTCTTATATAAATGCTTGTAGTAGTAGTAGTAGTAGTAATAGTAGTAGTAGTAGTAGTAGTAGTAGTAGTAGTAATGGTAGTAGTGGTAGTGGTGGTGGTGGTGGTGGTGGTAGTGGTAGTGGTAGTGACTACTCAAGGTCACAAAACTAATAAGTAGTAGAACTAGAATTTTAACATTTTGTCATTTACTAAGATTGTTTGGCAGTAACTGAAAATGACCTTTTTTTCTCCTTAGAATTTCCCTACCATTCTCTCCCATCTCCAGCCCCACTCAAAGAAGTCTCTGACCAAACCAAAGGTGTTAAAATTTCAAGCATCTCAGTTCTCAACCAGGAGGCTTTTGTTGTATTTTACACCAAAAAGACAGTAAACTCTTTGACAGCAATGGCCAGGTCTTAGCTAATCTCTAAATCCAGGATACTAATAGCCAGCATTGTTTTAGATTCAAGCCAACCTCAGGCCCCCCCTGTCTGTCCCATACTGACAAGGCAGGCATCCCACTCATGGTCAGAAACCCTTCAACTAGGTGGATGTGCCCATATTATTATTACATTATTATAGCTAACAATTTATATAGCACTTGCTATATGCCAGCCACTGTGCTAAGTGCTTTATAGTTATTATCTCATTTGGTCCTCACAACAGCCCTGGGAGATAGGTGTTATTATTATCCCCATTTTACATTATTTTGTTAAATATTTCCCAATTACATTTTAATCTGGTTCTGGCAGCACTCAGGAGTGTTGTGGACCACATGGGCCAAGGGCTGCATTCAACAGTTCTGCTATAGACATAACACAGCCAGGGACATTCATGTGAGCGGAACAAGGAAAACACAAAAGTGGAACCTTGTACACATTGATTTGAAAGCCTTTATGGAAAGGAAGGAAATGTTAAGGTTGATTGTAATCACTGCCCATAATGGCCCAATGAAAAGTCAGGATAATTAGCAGTTTAATTAAACTTCTTTTGCTGCTCCTGGAGAACAATGCATAGCAACACCTGGCTGGAAGCTTGGGTATCTCCACAGGCTCCAGATGGAACCCACAGGCCAGCTCTGCCTTCCTGCGCTGAAGCTCCCAGGCTGGATAGGTAATTAAGGTCCAGGATCTCAAGAGAGCAGCTCACGTGCCGCCAGCCATGGGGTCCCTCCCCCTTCTGTTGTCTGCTTCCAGAAAGGAAGGAAACTGCTCAAGTCACTAGCCTGCCAGCCACCACAGTGTTCCGTTTCATGGCTGGCTGCCCAGGGCAAGAGCTCCAGTCTGCTTTCCCTACTCTGCTCATCAGAAACACTTGATCTGTGGGACATAGGCCAGGGTAGCCACATTAAACCCCAACTAATTAGCATAGGATTTTTAAAAATTTTGAACTTTTTTAAATTAACAAGTATTTTTTTTAATGTTCCTACTTCCCTCTTCTCAAAATTGAAAAAAAGAAGAAGAAAAACCAAATCCTTATAACAAATATGCATTGTCAAGCAAGACAAATTCCCAAACAGGCCATGTCAAAAAAGATTATGCCTCACATGCTCCTTGAATCCATCACCTCTCTGTCAGGAGGTGGGTAGCAGGCCTTTGGAACAGTGGTTAGGCACTGCATTGATCAAAGTTCTTATGGCCTTCAAAGCTGTTTTGTCTTTACAATATTGTTGTTTATGTATAAATTGTCCTCCTGGTTCTGCTTACTTCATTTTGCATCAATTCTTACAAGTCTTCCTAGGTTTCTCTAAAACTGTCCTGTACGTCATTTCTTACAGTGCAACAATGTTGCATTCCGTTCATATAACACCCTTTGTTTAGCCAGTTCTGTTGATGGGCACTCTCTTATTTTTCAGTTCTTTACCACTACAAAAGAGCTACTATAAATATTTTTGTACATATAAATCCTTTTCTTCTTTCTTCAATCTCTTTGAAGACTAGACCTAGTAGTAGCACTAATAGGGTATGTACAATTAATGACTTTGGAAGAATAGTTTCAAATTAAAATTAGAATAGGTTTAGAGCTGGAAAGCATCTCAAAGATCATCTAATCTAACCCCTTTATTTTACAGATGGGAAATCAAAGATCCAGAAAAGTTAAGTGACTTGCTCAAGGCCACACAGGTAGTAAGTAGCATAACTGGGATTGGAACTTTTTGATTCCAAAGCCAGCATTCATTGCACTAGTTATTAGGTGCTTACTGTGTGTCAGGCATCATGCTAAGCGCTAGGATACAAAGAAAGGCAAAAAAATAGTCCCTGCCTTCAAGAAGTTTACTGGTTAATGTTACTATACATTATTGATTAAACCTTACTAAAAATGTACATCTCTTTCTGCACTTCTAGCCTATCACCTGACTGCCAAAAATTAGAAACGTGCTTCCTAATCAGTATCCTGGAGTCAGAATGAGTCACCGATAACTGGTGTTTTTCAAGTCCATTTTTAGATATATCAAGAGTAACTTACCTATATAATACAAAGATTACTATGATTTTCTAAAGTGAAGGATATTTATTAATATGAAGAATAACTCCCTAAATAAAAGGATTATTTTTTTATAAACTGAAGTTTCGCACATTATATTTTGTGGTCCACGTGCTTCATTAAAAACTTGATTTTGCTAAACTTCTTGTATATCCAATGCAAGCTGAACTTTCTGCAGGAGGTTTTTCCCCAACAGTGCCCAACTGGTTATGTTGTCCCTTCTAAGGTTACCCTGTATCTACTTGGTATTTATCTTGGGTACACCTACATATGCATATATTGTCTGCTCCATTAGAATGGAAGCTCCTTGAGGACAGGGACTTTTTGCACATTTTTCTTTGTAACTCTAACACTTAGCAAAATGCCTAGTACAAAGTAAATGCTTTTAAAAATGCTTATCAATTTATTGACTGATTAATTGAGTCTTCCATTAGAGTTCTACTCCAGTTAGTGAGTTAGGGAGATGTCTACCCCAAGCGTGTGAAGACTTCTCCCAGCACAATAGGTGGAGAAGAACAATTTGTTCCCATGGCCATGAAAGCAGCTGAGGTAAGTGCTGTGGAGTGCTGGGTAAGACATCGAAGACGCCAAGGTCATCCACTGCATCCCAGTCATCCTGACTTTTGTCTTGCCACTGCAACATGATGACTCTGGAAGAGAGAGTGAAGCTGAGAATTTGTGTGACTCTTCCTCACTTACATCAAGTTCACAGGCAAGTCAAAACCATTCATTTGTGACATCATTGCTCTTCTTTGAAAATGAAGGACGAACAACAACTCCATGGCTCTTTGTGACATGGAAGAAGCTCCCAAGCACTTTAAGTCTGTGGGGTCGGGGGTGTAAGGATGGGGAAGGGGGGAGTCATGAGCTCTAGTAGGTCCAAACAAGCAGGAAGCCTGTGACTATGACCTTATGTCAGACTGTGTGTATTTGTAGGACCAGCCTAGCTAAATGTGGCTCATCACCACTCTACTGTCCACTAAGGAATAAAAAAATTTGACCACAGCAAATCAAGCCAAACTATGTACTGAGATGGGGAGGGTTTGATGGGGAGGGTTTGAAACCTTCATTGACAGAAGGTGTACCCAAGCCAATAAAACCAAGGATGATGATGATGATGATGATGATGATGATGATGATGACAATAATAATAATAGCTAGCATATAACACTTTAAGATTTGAAAAGCACTTTATAAATATTATATGTATATAAATATTTTATCCTTAAAGCAACTTTGGGAGAGCAGTGCTACAATTATCCCCATTATACAGTTAAAGAAACTAAGATTAAGTGACTTGCCCAGGGTCACACAACTCCTAAGTGTCTGAGGATAGATTTTAACTCAGGTATTCATGACTCTAAGTTCAGTGCTCCATCCATTGTACCATCTAACTACCTCAAAGATGGCAGCTAGGTGGCACAGTGGATAGACTGCCAAGCCTTGAGTCAGGAAGACCTGAGTTCAAATCCAGCCTCAGATACTTAACTAGTTGCATGACCCTGGGAAAGTCACTTAACCCTGTTTGCTGGGGGGGGGGGGGAGAAGGATAGAGTGGGACCAACTACCAAATTGACTTGATACAAAAACAGTGAACTAAAGTGAACCACTTAGGTCTCCCCACTTCCTCCCCCTCCTAGGGTCCTAACTGACCACAGAGTCACTGGATTGACTCATGTTCAGACTATTGGATTGAATTAACCCAATGACTGCTTTGGACATTAGGAGACTACTCAGTGTTAGGTCAGCTCATTCTTGTGGCAATTTTATCCTATGCCATCTCAGCCTGATTCATTATAAGAAGGGAAGAGGACACAGGATCCTTAGGATCTTTAGCCTGTATCCTCCTGTGGCCTGTACCACAACTTCACAAGATCATAGATCTACAAGGTTCTCCAGGGCCATCTAGTCCAGCCTTCTCACTAAGGCCCAAAGAAGTTAAGGAATTTGTCCCAGATCACACAGTCTCTAAGTGTCAAAGGCAGGGTTTGAACCTATGTCCTCAGACACCAAATCCAGTGCCCTTTCCACTGTGCCACACTTCCTCTATTTGTTCAGATCTACACACATTTATTTTTATTCGCCAGGTGGGCCCTGCCCTACAAAGGTAACACAAGCAAGGTGACATCTCTCCTCCAGGGGTTCAAAGCCTGAACAGATGACAAGACACTTGGACAGCTGGTCATTCTGGGATCAGTCTTGTTCCTCACCATAAAGTAAGAAGAGCAGATGCCACCTTTGCCTCTTGGAATTCCTGGTTTCCTTCACAACTTAGCTTAATCTTACCTAATCCATGAGGCCTTTCTTGGTCCTCCTAATTGCTAGTGTTTGATCATTTTAATTGTCTTCCGCCAAAGAGTTTCCTTATATTTGTTTTATATATATTTCTATAAGAACATGTTGTCTTCTCCAATAACATGTAAGCTCCTCAAAGGCCAATAATTGTTTGAGTTTTGCCTTTGTGTCCCCAAGACAGTGTCCAGTATGTAATAAAGACTTAATAAATACTTGTTGGTTGATTGATATCATAATCTCCACATGAAAAAATTCTCCACACCAAGGTGCTTCCCCAAGAAGAGTTTCTGTTCATGGCTACTTCTTCACCAAGGGACTCAGGAGGGACAGCAGAGTGCAATGGAAAATGGCCCCAGCAGATTCTCCTTCCCCTTTCTCTAGCCAGTGACTCTGTGGTGCTAGTATCAGATCTCATTATGGAAGACTACAGACTCTCCCTGGAGTCTGATAGCTCAACCAACCAGCACAGGCCACCCCTATACCATCCTTTTACCGGAATGCTTTGTAGCATTTATTTTTTTTTAGGCAATTGGGGTTAAGTGACTTGCCCAGGGTCACACAGCTAGTAAGTGTCAAGTGTTTGACTTGAGGTCTGAGGATGAATTAGAACTCAGGTCCTCCTTACTTCAGGGCCAGTGCTCTACCCACTGCACTATATATATAGCTGCCCCCCTCCTTGTAGCATTTAAAAAAGAAAAAAAAAATCTAACTTGGAATTCCATCCTACTGAGTGTCCTAAGACACATAACTTATAGGAGAATTGCTTATAAACAACACTGTCACATGAATGTCTTTCCAAAAACAAAATTTTAAATTATCTGATTTTTTCCTAGTAGGATCAAAGATTGAGAGCTAGAAGGGATGGTCATCTAGTCTGATTCCTCAAGTTGCCCAAGATCACAAATGTAGTAAGTGGCAGAGTTAGGATTCAAACTCAGGTTCCATGACCTCAAGTACACCACTCTTTCCAATGTACTGTAATGTCTTAGTTTCATTTATATGAGTTGCACTGAAACTACCCCAACCCATTTTAGCTCTGGATAACTAGATAACTAGGATAACTAAACTTAACCAGGTAAAAAATATGTCTCAATCAATTGAGACCTTAGACTCAATGAAAAAAAAGACCTTCAGAATTAGAATAACATTCAGATAGTTGAGGAAACTTGACCACTTCCCAGAGAATTCTATAAATTATCAATGGAGTTGAGATGGTTATGGGGATCCAGAAACTGGAGCAAGTATAGAGTTTAGCTTAACCCCCTGAGGAGGAACTACCAAGGGAAAAGAAGGAGGAGAAGCAGAAGGAGAAGAAGGAAAAGAAGAATGAGGAGGAGGAGGAGGAGGAGGAGAAAAAGAAGAAGATGATGATGATGGTGATGATGACAAAGGCATTGACAACTATTTGGCTAAATGATTCTCCGCTGATCATCTTGGGAGGTTGCAAATTGGTGGGGGTCTTGAGCCAATGGCATTAGAGAATCAACTGTGATCTCTCAGGACTATCCCTAGAACCTTAAAGGTTTAATATAGCCAGCCTACCTCCAAGAACCCAACTCGTCAGTGGAAGCAGGAGTTGGGATAATAATATCAACAACAATAACAATAATAATAGCTAGCATTTATAAAGCACTTTAAGTTTTGTAAAATGCTTTACAAATATTATTTCATTTGATCCTCACAACAACCCTATGAGTAGGTGCTACTTTTATCCCCATTTTGAAGATGAGAAAAATGAGGCAAACAAAGGTTAAATGACCTACTCAGGTGCCTAAGAGTTACATGGGCAACACATGCTACAGTTCTTAGCTGTACTAGTTGCAGATTGGAGTGCACTTACACAGGAGATTAATTGGCCATACCATATTCCTTTAAGAAATGGCTCAAATCAAGTGATCATGAAGCCTGCTTCCCACCTCTTGGCAGAGAGGTAATGGATTAGATACAAAGAATGAGTCATATGTTTTCAGACCTAGACAACATGTGAACTTGTTTTGGGACTATACTTAGTCAAAGGGGACTAAGTTAGGGAGGCAGAGGAAGTCAGAGGGGATATGTGATGCAAAAAAAAAAAAAAACAAGGAAGAAAAGAGTATCAATGAAACATTAAATACTATAATATGAAAGAACAAAAGAAAGTTTGGAAGGGGGAAAAGAGAAGCAGGGCAGTTTGGTTACTATCATGTCAAATTTAATATATATTTCTCTTTTAAAAAAATAAAAGCATGGTAAAAGAAGTTCACAGTTTCATATGTAACAACTGTTTCATACGTTGATTTACCCCACAGTAACCTTAGTCACTATTACTGGATCTTTATGAAGCTTTACAATGTTGCAGGATTCGCAGTTTTACTGTCTTTTTATAGGAAGTCATCTGTGAAGAGACTTTTCCTGTCATGATTGGAGAGAGACTGAGTGAGTTGAGGAGAAGAATGCAGGAGAGGAATTCTTTCTTTGGATAATTGTTTTAACCTTTGGTTTGAGAAGAGAATACTTGGCATGTTGAGATAACCAAGCAGAAGAACTATGGTATATATATGAGAAGAGGTTACCAGTTACAATGATGGTCAAAGGGGACTTTGGTTATGATCTTCCTCACCGTTTAAACTTTATAAATGAATGAATGAATGAACAAAGCATTTGTGCCACAGTTACTACGCGCAAAGTACTGTGTTAAGCTCAGGGGATATAAATAGAAAAGTAAATAATCATTTGTATCTTTATGATATTATTGGTTAGTTTGTTAACAAACTGCATGACCAGTAACATTAATATTTATTTAAATCTAAGAGAATCAGGGGTTTGCTATAGAGATATAAGCTGCTTATGGGAAAGAAGGCTCCAGTTTATCAAACACGTAGAGTCTTTTCTGTTCTTTGTAGATTGAAATGTTCATGTTTGTTGAAGTCTGGTAAACTATAACAAAACGGAAAATGTTAAAGAAAATAAATTTGTATCATGGTCAGACCTGCTCTGTGTCTGCCAGCCAATGCAATGCAAACAAGTGGTTGGAGCTGGATACACGTGTGCGTACACATGTACCACCCTGAAACCTCCAGGCTTCAGGAAACCGAGCTCAGGCTGAGTGAGTCCCTCCCCTACACAAGGATAACGCCCAACCCTAACCACATCTAAGAACTTCGTGGTCCAGAACAGCACTGAGCACAAAAACTACAAGGTTGGCAACTTCACATTGACCAACTTCCTGTAGAACTCACCTCTATTAGTGATAGTGAGCTCTCAACCTGGGACATAAGATTGTGGAACTGAACGATACCTCGAACTGCCTATTAGCTCCTCACTTACACTTCTCTTCTGACTAACCTCTCAACAGGGTACAAAAGTGCCAGATCTGGACTCAAGAGGACCTGAGTCTGAATCCTGTCTTAAACCCTCCCCACCTATGTGGCCTTGCAATCATAAATTTAGGCTGAGAGAAGACTTAAGAGGATATTGAGGTTGGCTTTTCATTCTACAGAGGAGGGAGCTGAGGCCTAGAGAGATTAAATAACTTGTCCAAGATCACACAGGTATCAGGCAGCAAAGACAGGATTTGAATTCCAGTCTCCTGCCTCTTTCCACTGCACCTCACTGCTTCCATAGGACCAATCACTTAACCTCTCAGCCTCAATTTCCTTATCCATGAAATTGGAGAATATAGTACTTGTACTATTTATGTCATAGGATTGTTAGGAGAAATACTTTGCAAAACTGAAAGCCCCCAGCTGTATGACTTAATTATCTCCTGGCACATTCATGAATTGGGGTTTCAAACATTCTTCTGCAAAACTTATTAGGCAAACAGCCCACGAAAACAGTTTGTTTATGCTGTCCATGTCCACACACAAATTGCCCATTGTGATAAGGACTGCTTCTTCCATTCATCTATTTCACCTCTAGGTTTTACAATCTTAGGAGTGCCCCCTTCCTCTGCCGGGGCTCCACTCTTCAGCTCTGACGAGTTCCACAGGGCTGGTCCCATCCAAACATGCATGTGTCTAAACAGAGGACCTGTCAGAGCCACTGTGAAAATGAGTCACAGTCACAGTTACAGCCTGGGTAACGGCCCAATAAAACCTCATTAAAATGATCCACATCCCATCTGCCAAGTGCACATGAGCAGCAACAGCCATGAAAAGAATAGGGGTCTGGATATGAGCAGAGCCGACGCCACCCAAGTCACGTGCCTTTTTAGAGTATATTTTCTATTTATAAAGGCAACACTTAAAACACAAAATGTTAGAACTGGAAGGCAGCTGAGATATCATCTGCTCCAACCCTTCTAACATGTTACATAGCAAGGAAGTAGCAAGAGGTAGAAATTGAACCCAGGACCTCTGTCTCCAAACCAAGTGATTTCTCCACTACACCATGCATCTTCCTTAAAATGAAAGTTTTAGAGCAGCTAGTGGATACCGTGGTACAGTGGATAGAACACTAGCCCTGGAGTCAAGAGGACCTGAATTCAAATCCACCCTCAGACATTTATTAGTTATGTAACCCTGGGCAAGTCACTTCACCCCAAATGCCTCCAAAAAAAAAAAAGGAAACCTTTCTTTTCACTGGGGCAACACACACTCCTCACAAGGAATGTGGCGACCTTGTCTAAACACATAGGATCATAAGACTCCAAACTAGAACAGACCATAGACATTGTCCAGTCCAAGTCCTTAGGAGAAGAAGATCATAATATAGAAGAAAAAGGGAACTCTGAGATCATTTGGTCCAAACCCCTTGTTTTACTGAGGAAGAAATCAAGGCCCAGAGAGGCTAAGATGATTTTTCAAGGAGAAAACCACAGTTTTCATCTATTCATGAAGTAACTGGTCTGGTATGTTTTGCATTCTAGCTGGTGCTATTCTGTTATAGCCATAAATTCCTTCTCAAGTATAAGTGACACTCCTGAATGTAGTCACTTGAGCAGTTACCTTGGGACTCAACTTTGGATCTAGCCTCTGGTCTATGGGCTGTTGTGAGGATTAAATGAAATAATATTTGTAAAGTGATTGGCACATGATTGATGCTTAATAAATGAGATGATCCCAGACTGTGCTAATACACCAAATAATTGGAGAGCCAAGGGAACCAGTGTAGTCACTAACAAAAACCAATAGTTCCAATTTCTATAGTGCTTTAAAGAATCCCTGGCTTACAACAACTATGTGAAGGATCATTATACCCATTTTGCAGATGGGAAAGCTGAGGCTCAGGTTAGGGGACATGGGCCAATCACAAGGTAGCAAGAGTCAGGATTCTCACTTGGGTTTTCTGATTGTTCTTTATACCTTTCTTTGCTGCCTTAACATCTGTGTCAGAATTTGAACCCTGGACTCCTGATTCCAAGCCCAGAGTTCTTTCCACTCTACGACAAGGCTCATTATGTCCTCTTATTCATCCTAACAGCCCACTTGCCGAATACAACTTGCACTTCTTCAGTGGAACCACAACTTAACTGTTCCTATATTACAGCAAGGCCTAGTAAATAAATCATCTCGAATCACAGACTTTAGATCTGAAAGGGACACATCAGTGACCCTCCAACCCAGAAAAGAATCCATACCACAGAATACCCAACAATGGGCATTTGGCTTTTGCTTAAAGACCCCACTCTCTCCTTCAACTCCATTTCTTTCAACAGCTCCTCATATGCGGTAAATATAAGTCCCTTCAAGATCCTGGGTGCCTTCCTCCAGATACTCCAGGTTATCAGCGTCCATCTGTGGTGCCTAAAAGTGAACACAATACTCCAGATGGGACCTGACTAGGGGAGTGATACAATCACCTCCTTATTCTTAGATGATGCTAGGCCAAATTTAGATTTGCTTTTGGGGCTGACGCATCACACAATTGACTCATACTGAGTTTGCAGGCCACTAAAATTCCCAGATCTTTTTCCAGAAATAAGGCCTTGCATGCCCCTATCTTGTATTTATGAGGTCAATTTTTCTAACCTAAGTGTAAAACTTTACTTTGTAAATCTTACTAAATCCCTTCTTTTTAGATTCAGCCCTAAATGGAAGTGCAAATTGAGAAGAGTCTAGACCCAATAAACACAGGTGTAATTGCTACGGAATTTGCCCATGGGTTTTGGAACCAATCAGGAAGGAAGGAATCCCAGGGCCCTGCCCCCAACAGCCAAACAGCATGGTCACCAGTGTTTTTCCCTTTTCTTTCCTCCCCTGTGGCTCATCTGACTCATGGTCCTGCTCTTGCAGCATTAGCTCATACTGAGCAAAGTGCCCTCCTCTATAATTATACTCCACCCCCTGTTCCAAACCACAGGACCATGTATTCAGCATGAATCCCCTGAAACTCAGCTTGCTTTCTCTCATTGAGAAGGAAATGTAAGTTCAGCTCAGCAGGGTCACAGTGACCAAAGTCCTGATAAATGCCTATGAGTCTCTACCACAGCTTCATCAACAAAACCTTTGTCCCAGCAAAACAACCAAAGCAAACCTTTATTAAGAAGTTAGTATGTGCTGATCCTGATGCTCTGTGATGAGGCATCTAGGCGGCACAGTAGAGATAGAGTGCTAGGCCTGGAGGTAAGAAGACCACTCCAATCTCAAACACTTACTAGCTGTGTGACCCTGGGCAAATCACTTAACATCTGCCTGCCTCAGTTTCCCCAGTTGTAAAATGGGGGTAATATTACCTATCTCCCAGTGCTATTGTGAGGATTAAATGAAATAATATTTGTAAAGTGATTGGCACATGATTGATGCTTAATAAATGCTTGTTTCCTTCCTTCCAGGGGGATATATAAGGTCTGGATAACACAGAGTGCCTGTCCTCATGGAGCATAGAGTCTAGAAGGGAGATGAGATGTCAACACACTATAATACATGATAAGTGCATTAGGAAGGTTAAGGGGCGGGGCACATGTTAGGTCATGGGATCATAGATTTAGAGTTTGAAGAGACTTCCAATGTCATCTAGTCCAATGCCTCATTTTACGGAAGAAGAAACTGAGACCCACGCTAGTTAAGTGACTTGCTCAAATACGTACAAGAAGTAAGTGATGGAGGCATGATTTGAAGCTCAAGTCCTCTGACCCAACAGCCATCCCTCACTCCACCATACCACATCTGAGATGGAAAGTTGTTAACAACTCTGGGAAATCAGGAAATATTTCCTGGAGAAGATGGGGTTTGTGTTGTGCTTTAAAGGATGGGCAGGAATTCAGTAGATGAAGTGGCAGAGGGACAACATTTTAGAAACAAGGTAAGTCTGGGAAAAGTATGAAGAAAGAAGGCATAGTGTGTTAAAGGGTCAGAAAGTTGTACAGTTTGGCAGAAACATAATGAATGTAGAGAGGCATGATAATATAAAATAAGGCTAGGAAAATACAGTAGGACCTTGAATTCCAGGCAGAAAAAAAATTTAACTTTACCTGGCAGGCACCTGGAAGCTACTAAAGATTTTGAGGCAGAGAAGCATCAGGACTAGATGTGTGCATAAGAAAGATTATTCTGGTGATTATACCACCAAAAAAAAAGAAACATTTATGAAGAAGTTTTATTTCTTAAGCAAAGCTGATAGTAAACATAAAAACAGAAAGTCACTTAGTCCCTGCCCTCAAAGAACTTACATTCTACAGGGAAGTATGACGGACAGACCAGGAGAGAGAGGGAGAGAGAGGAAAAGAGAAGAAGGAGGAGGAGGAAGAGAGGAGGATGGAAGAAAGGAAGGAAAAAAGGAAAGAGCTTTGAGAAGAAGTTGCCAAGAAAGAAGTTGTTCAGATACAACACATGGGGATGGACAGGGGTGAGAGCAGCAATATGCAAGGACCATTTTTAACATGACCTTTTTTAAATGTACATCTTTTAATGCCAGATAATTCCACACTCTAGGGTCTGCAGGGATTTATTTTGTGCTAAGTCAAGTGTTACAGTGAAGGTTCAAAACCTCTAGTGAACAATTAGACACAGGGTCATAATTTTCAGGGACCAGGGTCATCATTTTCAAACCTTGCCAAGGGCACTCATCTGACTTGGCCCCAGTTCTGCCCAATAACCTTTTGACCAAGGACTTCATTTCTTTTCTAAATAGGAGATAAAGGAGCTCAGCCCCATCCATTCCAGCAAAGCTTGTATGCCAAAGACATTAGGTTGCCTTTAATTACCCAACCAAACAAATATTGAGTGAGTCCTTTCCCTTCTCTCAACCACAATTTCCCACTCTGTTAAATGAAGGATTGGATTAGATGGTCTCCAAAGTCCCTTCTTACTTCGAAGGGTCTAAGCATTTTCTGACTACCTCCATTTCACCAAATAGAAGCAAGGTGTGAGTTTCAGCCAGATGTTTCTCCCTCCATCCTCATCTGTCCAGGTCACCTGGAGTCAGCAAGCTAGGATGAGAGGGGGAGGGGAGAGATAGGGAGATGGGAGAGGCAGGATCAGCACTACACATCTGGTGTCACAGAAATATTCTTTCCTTAAACTATCATTCTATAGCTGTCCTCCCTTTGCCAGCCAAATCCCTAGAAAAAAAAACTGTTTACACTTATATCTACTTTATTACCTCTTACTTGACCCTTTGCAATCTAGCTTCTGACCTCTTCACTCAGTTGAAACCACTCTTTCCACCTCCTAATTGCCAAATTTGATTATCTCTTTTCAGTCCTCATCCTTCTTGACTTCTCTGCTTCACTTGACATTGTTGCCCACCTAGCCCCTTCTTCATGGAAACTCCATCTTCTCTGGGTTTTCATGATGCTGTTCTCTTGGCTTTCTATAGACCTGTCTGACTGTTTCTGCTCAGGCTCTTTTACTAGACCATCCAGCAGTATCATGCCTCCCAACTGTGGATGAATCCCAACCCCCAATTCCAAAGCTCAGTCCTCAGTCACCTTCTGTTCTGTCTGTATCTTCTCTCAGTGACCTCATTGGCTCCCGTGGATTTAATTATCATCTTTATCCAGCTGACTCTAATCTATACATCCAGTCCTACATTACCAACTGTTTTTGGACATTTAAAAAACTGGAAGTCCCAGAGATACCTCAAACGCAGCAAGTCCAAAACCAGACTCATGATATTTCTCCCCAAACCTTCTCTTCTACCAGACTCCTCAGTTCTTTCTGGTGTGTTGCCATTTTTCCACTCTCCCAGGTTCATAACCTTGGTATTATCCTGGACTCTTCACTCTCTCTAACTCCATATATCTAATCAGGTGCCAAATCTTGCTATTTCTACTTTCACAATACCTTAATCCTTCTCTCTATTCACATAACTACCATCTTAATCCAGGCTTTCATCATTTCTTGCCTAGACTATTTCAATGGCCTCTTAATTGTTCCTCCCTGCCTCAAGTCACTCTCCACTCCAATCTGTTCTTCACACAACTGCCAAAATGATTTCCCCTAAGTACAGATCCAACCACGTTGGTCTACAATTCAATAAACTCCCTATTACCTCTAGGATCAAATATAAACCCCTCTATTTGGCTTTTAAAACTCTTTACAACCTGGCTCCCACATATCTTTCCACCATGTTGTGTAGCATCCTCCTCGGGAGTTGCTTTGCTTTTCCATACCTGAAATATTCTAATACTTGTGAACCCAGAGCTTGGAAGTTCCAGGCCAAAAGTCATATTTATCATAAGTACTGCAATAAAAGATGATCAAATGTCATAAGAAATTATGTTGCCTTTGGATGCAGTATACATCCCTTTAAACCACAGCAGGAGATTTGGACATGAGCCAGATTTTAAAATTTCCCAGAGTAAATTCTGAGAGGAGACAATACAAACCAAAAAGTCTGTGAACTTTTTAAGCTTCATGTATAGTCCTAGAAGCAAAGTGTGTCTGTTTTTTGAGAACCAGCCTAGCTAAGTGTGAAGAGGTTCATCACCAGTAGACTGGCCTTTTAATGATGAATTCTTGGACTATGGCAATCCACGAAACAAAGAAAATTACAAAATGGCTCTTAGTCCCAAACAGACCTACTTAGTTCCAACCAGACCTACTTAACCAAGTTATTGATGCCAGAAAATGTATAATAGATAAAGGAAAGAATATTGACACAAATTATTACAATTTTATGGAGAAACCTAATAAGTAAATCAATTGTCATTGGTAATTGAGGCCAAAATTGCCTTCACCAACAAATAATTGGCTTGCTTGCCAACATGAGAGATAAGGTAACCAAGGGCCATGACAGTTAATAATATACTCATCTCTATATCAAAAAAGATGATAAATACTATGAATAATACTGTGTCATAGTGGAAGCAGAGGTGGGAAAAGCCTTTTTTTCCCCAAGTATAAGGAGAGGCTCAATTAAGCAAATTGATTCTAAGATCAATTCTAAGATCTTTTTCTAAGATCATTTAAGGACAAAAACCAGGAAGATGATAAACAGATGAAATATAGAAAAGATCTGCAAATATTTTTTATCACCAACTCTTTTCACCATTAGGAACAGTAGAGCCACTACATTTAGACTCTAGAATTATAGAACTAGATATATTTATAGGGGAAATGAAAAAGGCACAGAAGAAAACAAAGGTAAGAAAAGCAGCTAGACTAGGTCAAGTCTACAAAAAAAGGAGATCAATGCTGGAGGCAACACATTTTGAGAGGTTTTAAAACATTAATTATCGCTCTTCTTCTTAGCACCATCTTGTCAACTTCCATTGCGCCCTGAGAGCCAAGTGGAGGAAGAAGTGAATGCATAGGTTGAAACACAAGAGGAGAAAGATGAGGCAGAAGTCCAAGTAACCAGACTGTGCTGACCACGGAAGCCACAGGAGCAGAGATGGAATGACCCTTGGTGACCTTCTCAAGAAGGCAGAAACCTTTGGGAGATATCACACCACCCTAGGAAGGACTCTACTAGCTCTACCACTATCTGATAAGGACTCTTACCACCATCTGAAGACCTCCCTGACAAAAGGACATGTCATCATTTAATGCAAATTCCATTTACCTGTCTCTTGACTTCGTGCCACGGGACTTTTGTCATTTCGGACTGATTGTTTTCTTTGTGGCTTAAGTGTAGCACACCTGTATAATAAATCCTCACTACTTTCTTGTTTGAAAAAAAAAGCATCAATTATCAAAGTATCTGAAGGATATAAAAACACCAAAGACTTGGGGAAATTTTCAAACTTTACTATTATTTTAAAAAACACAACTGATAGAATATCAGACTATCTGATAGAATTATCAAACTATATATGCTTTCTTTTCCATCTATGTTAATTTTTATGAGAATATTCTAAGCACAAACTGAGGACTTCTTAATGAGGGCAAGAGAAGGAAAAAAGGAGCCATCTTTCACAAGTAGCTTTTTACAAACTTCACAGTAGACCACATCTTTACTATCACACAACTGACTGAAAGATATAAAGACTACAAAATCCCATTGGTCTTACTGTTTATTAGCTACCAAAAAAGTTTGATTTGTTATCGCAAATTACCCTTTTAAAGGCTTTGCTCCAACAAGGCATTTCCCATGTATCTGTCAAAATTGTACCAGATATAAGTGATAATCCTGTTGGATGACCCTTTGATCATTAATATCAAGTAAGGTTTAAAACAGGGGAAAATACATTCATCAAAGGTATTTGTCACTGTTGTGCAAAAGATCTGAAAGTATAATTCTTGGGAGGGGGAATCCCTATAGATGGCACAGTCCTCTAGATGTTCCTGTTTTCAGATGACATCATGCAGTTTGCATTCAGCCCTAGGACATTGCAGAGCCTCCTAAATGACATCCACCATCACTCCAAAGAGTTGGGCCTAACTATCTATACAAAGAAAAAAGTAGACAAAGAAAGTCTAGGCTATAACACATAATTGAACGGACGGTCTCTCTGTCTACTTGTCTTGGATACACACTACAGATGGACAATGAATTGGGCTAGGAATTGAACAGAATGAGGAGAGCAAGCCTCATTGCCTTTGGAAATGATAATGTTCTTCTAATGACCCTAAGCTTCTCCATAAAACAAAAGACCTTCTTTTTAAATGCTAATATTTTTCCATTGCAGATCTAAGGCTGGAACATCACAGACTCCAAAGAATTAATATTGAGAATCACCCAAAGCACAATGGAAAGATACATGGTGAGTATGAGAAGCCTGAAATGCAATACAAAAAATTAATTTCGAAAGAGAATTAGGATAAAGGATTTCATCTAAGAAGTATAGGATAGAAAAAAGTCTTGTGGTAGCTGTGAGGGATAATCAATGGACAGCCCATACACTCCATTGGCATCCTTGAGATATCAAGAGAAACCAAGGCTTCTAGGGCAAAGGTGGGCCCCTTTGACAAACACACGGGAGGATAAACTTAGTAAGGACTGTGCCCATATCCAAAGCAGTTTGCCAAGATGAACAACCTCTGGAACAATGTAGATAATAGAAGGTAGCAGCTACATCCAAAACTTTGGGGAAAAGCTAGACTCTAAGAGTTAGGTATTTATTGATAAGCACGTGAGTGGGCTCTGTACTACATTTTGAGCTTGCTTTTCTTCGTCACAAGAAAGAGTTCAATCTGGAGACTGCTAGTGTTTTTCCCCTGAGATTATCTCCAATTTATCCTGTATGTATCTTATTTGCATGTTGTCTCTCCAATTGGACTGTGAGCTCCTGGAGATTGTGTCTGTTTTTGCCTTTCTTGTATCCCCAGAACTTAGAGAAGTTCCTTGCACTTCACAAATGCCTCTTGACTTGACTTGGAGACAGTGGATAGGAAAAATACAATAACATAAAGACAAAAGGCATCAATACAACATGTTTTTAAAGGTACCAATAAAACATTTTTAATCAAAAGGTAAAAAAATAAATAAATAAATGAGTGGGCTGCTAATCTCTGTCATGGGAGAGAGTAACTACATATATGAGATGGTAGATCCATTTGAGGACATGCAAGGCACTATGCTAATTAGGCACAAAGGTTCTAGGAATGATTCCCAGGGACTCCTCAGAAATGACTCAAGTTTAGGAGCTATACTCTTGACCCATTCTCGCTGGGGGAAATTAGCCTCTTTTTTGGTCAAACTGGATAACCTCCCATCTCTATCCCCACTCCATTTTACTTTGCAGCACAGAAAGTCTTTCCCCTAACAGACTTGGAGAAGATGCAATGAAGGTGGAACTGAAGTCTTGAAAGGAGAGCTACAGAAATTCTGAGACCCTGAGAAATTCTCCACCTAACTCAAAGGGACCTCCAGGAGACAATGAAGCTCACACCAAAGGAGGATAAAAACAGGGGATTATTGTATTTTGTCCTTAATTTTTTACTCAAGTCTCTCCCACTCCTGTCCATCTTCCACTAAAGTATCAAGGTGCTATCCCTAAAATGCAAGACTGAATATGTCACTCACTCAATAAACTCCAGTGGCTCCTTATTACCTCCAGGATTGATCATCTGTATCCCCAGTTGCTCCTGCCCCTCGATTTAAAGGAGTCAAGGGTAGAGCAAAAAACCCCTCTCACTGTGTCCTTTTATAGAGGGCTCAAAATCCCAGACAAAAACACAAGGAAAAGATAGAAAGGTTAAAGGTAGACAGCCTATGACTGAGAAGGGTTATGAACCAATAAGACAATATGTACAGGAACATAAGGGGTGGGGATTTGGGGGGACGGAGAGAGGAAACAGTGTCATCAGAAGCCAAAGGTTGTACAGAGAAAAATTAAAAAGAAAAATCTCCTGGATCTAATTAGAACTGAGTCTGAAATTGACTAGATGATTTTGTACAAATTCTCACCATTCCCCTAAAATGACTGGATTCTTCTCCATTCACCCAGATGTTTATTTTTGGGACCAGCATTCTGGATGCCTGTATAGTAATTAGCTTTATAAATGTTGCTTAGGAGAGTTCCTTCCTTAGAGTGACCTGTTTTAATGAATAGATAAGAATGGTTTGTAATTAGCATATCAATTGTATGTCTGTAGATGGAACTTTTAACTCTATTTCAAGGTTCTTGGAAAAGCTATTGGTTCCTTCAAGTCATTTAAATATTCTCCAGAAGTCCCTTTTACACGGTTAATTTACTCACTGAGTCCTTTCTGTATAGACTGTACAAAAGGTGACGACAGGCCAGCCACTGTCAGAATTATTCCAGATTGGAAGAATCCATAGAGTCCCTGGAATTAATGAGATGTTACTAGGTTGTGGATGGTGTTGCCAAAATGAGAAGAATGTGCTTTGTTTAACAGGGCAGGTGTCATGTAACTATTTGGAAAGGCTGATCTCAAAGCCATAAGTCCTTGAACCTATGGAAGGATGGAAGGAAAGATTTCAACAGACCAATATTTAGAGAGTGCAAAGAGTCCATTCCTAGCTTGAGATAATATTGTGCTCTAGGAGATGGGAGAAGGCAAGGCAAGTTTGGGGGGGGGGGATAGAGAATATTTCTCTGTGTGTGTGTCTCTGTGTGTGTGTGTGTGTTTTAATTGAACTAGTGTATTTTGTTTTGACACAGCAGAATGCAACAAACCCATAGACAAACTACTCACAAATCACAATGCCTAGAGCAGTTAAGAAAAACTACACAAAAAAGAATGAGTGCCATCCAGAGTACTCAACTTGACAAATATATTGTTTTCCCTTATTAATAGAAAGGGAATGTGCTTTCAATTAACTGCTTCAGTACCAGCCTTGATCATCATAGTCTTCCTGACCTTGGCAGCCATTTAATGGGTTCATTTAATTAGTTACAGACAATGCCTATTTTGATCTCCTGGTTCTGCTTATTTTGTTCTGTGCCCATTCATACAAATCATCCCTATGTTTCTCTCAATTCTTTTCTGAATATTTGTGATTCCTTTTTCCAGGAACATAGGGTGCCTGTAATAATAATAGTAATAAATGATATTTACCTAATAACTTAGAGTTCACAAGGCATTTTACTTATAATAGCTCTGTGAGACGAGTAGTACACAGGTTATTAATTCTATCTTACAGATGAGGAAACTGTGGCACAGTGAGGTCCAGTGACTTGCTCAGGATCATATAGCAAGTAAGTGTCAGAAATGGGATTCTAACACAGCTCCTCAGTTCCAGGGCCACTATTCTTTGCACTATACTGTGCTACCTCTCATATGGGGGACTAGTATGAAAAACAGGATTGCCAATGGAGAGAGATTAGAGTCAGATTGTAGAAGGCTTTGAATGCCAGGTTAGGAGTTTGTATTTTATCGTATAGATAAAGAGGAGACAACTAAGCTATGATTGATTTTGGTTTGGTTTTTTGTAAAGGGACTAGAACTCCATTTGCCTCTCCTATATTCACATATTCTTTCCACTTTGCCTATCCTCTTACACTAATTTAAATGTGGGCACAAAACACTGGAGCTGCAAAAGATGTTAGAGATCATCTCTTTCCATCTCCCTCATCTTACAAATGAAGTCAAGGCTAGGAGAGGCTCTGACAGCCCTCCCTCATGCCGTGCTGCAGAGAATTTAGAAATGTACATGGTTTCATGCGACAGAAAGCACAAACCTCAGAAGACCTTTGGAAAGTGCTGCAGAAGTAGAAAATCCACAGACAGCCATGGAAATTACTAGGGGCTCTGAAAATGAAAGAACTGAAAGCCCAACTTGGCACCAGATCCTGAAGGACCAGTAGCGGCAGGCCTTAATCAATGTGTGAAGGGGAGGGAAGGGAGATGAAGTGAGTGAAGTGAAGTAAAGTGAAGTATTCCAAATCAGCAACACACACAGAAGGGAGTACACAGCCTACCAGGGAGAGAAAAGCACAGTTTTAAGGAAAGAACCCCAAAGTTTCCCAAAGGTTTGAGTTGAGGCAGGGGTCTTTTTTTGTTTCTAATTATCCCCCAGGGTCATCAGCAAGACCCTTAGGTCTCCCACTTGTCTGGACTGAAACAGCAAGTTTCCTGTAAACAGTGGAAAGAACTGTCTCTACTCAGTCTGCCCCTTCCATGATCTCATCCCCTCCTTGAGGAACTGATTCTACTGTGTGATGGTTCTTTTAAGAAGGGAGAAGCTGAAGGTTACCCATTCACAGGATAGATGAGTTAAAAATATATATATATTGTTGTTGTTGTCTTTGTCATTCCAAATTATGCTGACCCTTGACCCAGAAAGAGGTTCAAAGCATATAAATAGAGCAATAAGCACTGGCATAAATGTTTTGATAAAATGAAAGGGGGAAAAAATACATATTATAAACACCACCTCCGGGGAAGTGCAATCAGAAAAGTTATTAAACATTCTGTCAAAGGCTTGGCAGTTCCAACTGTCCACCCCACCCGGCATTTCTTTCCTAATAAAGGCAGCGACGTGATATTTGTCGCTCTCAAATGCATAATTTACCAGTCAAAAAAGGTAGAGAGAATACATTGCATTTTCATAAAGGGCTATGGAGTTGTCCAATCTTCCCAAGCTGCAGGAGGACAGGAAGCGGGTGCCATCACAGGGACCTCCTCATGCATTATGAATCGAGAGGCTTTGCAATGCAAAGTGAGGGCTCTCCACTCCCCTGTAGACTGCAGACTGTTAGACTTGCAATCAACCTTAGATACCATATAATCTAACCCCCCCATTTAACAGGAGAAGAAACTGAGGCCCAGAGACCAGAAGGCACTTGCCCAACAAGATCACAGAGAGAGTGAGTGGCAGAAGTAGGGTGCCAACACAGGCCAATATGGACTGTTTGCTGTTTCCTGTATATGACACCCCATCTCCTGCCTCTGCCTTTGCACTGTGTCAAAGAATCTAACTGTAACTCTAACTCCTAGGTCTGGAATGCTCTTCCTCTTCATCTTGATCTCTTGGAATCCCTAGCTCCATTCAAGCCTCACCTCTTACAAGAAGCCTTTGCTGATTTCACCACTTACTAGAGCTTTCCCTGCCTTCCCAAGTTATTCTGCATATATTTTGTATCTGCTTCAAATCTACTGATCTGTACCCATATTGTCCCACTCCCAGAATGACGTAGATTCTTAGGGGAAGGCACTGTTTTAATTTTTGTCTTTGTATTCCCAACACCTCATACAGCACTTGGCACATAGTAGGTACCAAATAAATGCTTATTGAATTAAATTAAATTTAAATTAATTGAATCAAATTGAATGGAATTGAACTATGACTTCTGCTCCAGTGTTCTTTCAATCAAATCACATAGCCTCCCATCACTTGACTCACTGAAATACATATGTATGTGTATATACAAATATGTGTGCATGTATACATACATGTGTGCATTTTATACAAATGTGTGCATAAATATGTGTATGTAGCCATATATGTATCATGTACAAATATATACATTGTGTGTATATACAGATATATGTATGTTGATATATACAAATATGTATACATATATGTGTGTTATACAAATATGTGTGCATGTACATACTGCATTATTTACAAATATACACGTATATTATGTGTATATGTGTATGTACACATGTGTGCATATACAAATGTGTATATATATATATACATAAATATGTGTGTTGTTGTTGTTCAGTCATTTCTTAGTCCTGTCCAACTCTTCATGGCCCCATTTGGGGTTTTATTGGCAAAGACACTAGGATGGTTTGCCATTTCCTTCTCCGGTTCATTTTACAGATGAGGAAACTGAGGCAACCAAGGTTAAGGGTCACACAAGGTCACACAGCTAGTAAGTGTTTGAAGCCAGATTTGTACTCATGTCTTCCTGACACCAAGCCTGGTGCTCTATCCACTGTGCCACCTAGCTGCCCATGCATGTATACAAATGTGTATATATATACATATGTGTGTGCAAATACATGTATACACATGCTGTGTGTACTGTATATGTGTATATGTCTGTATGTGTCCCTGAATCTGGAACTGAAGGGTGTGTGTTCTATAAAGATAGCACCCATTTGGTCCCCAAGGGTCATAAAGTCACTTCCTCTAGTAGGAGCACCCAAAGCAGTCCCTAGAAGCAACCGTGCTTCATGCTCAGTCTTGGAGAGCTACACTGAGGGTGAGAAGGGTATCTGCAAGGTTGGGCTCAAGGGAATGCACTTGACTTAGATTTGAGAGAAACAGGTTTGGCTGCCTGTCCTAGTATTTATTTTGTATATATCATATATATCATATGTAAATATGTATATGTTGTCTCTCCTCAGAAGATAAGCTTCTTGAGGGTTGAGACAGTTTCATTTTCGTTTTTGTTTCTCCAGGTTCTAGCACAGAGGAGGTGCTTTTAAAATGCTTGGTCACTGATTAATTTATTCCTAGATGGTTAACTGTGAGCCCACAGAAGACTCCTCCTCTCTGGAACTCCATTACCTCATATGCAAAAGGTAGCTAATAATATTTATACTACCTATCTCCATGAGGCTCTTATGGGTAAAATACTTTATAAACTGCAAATCACTGTGGAAATATGGGTTACCACCTGTTGATATAAATTCATCTTGCCTGTCTTAAGCACCCTGTCCCTATTGTCTTCCTTTTACAGGCCCAGAAAAGGCATGTTGATTACTGGGTCTTTCTGGAATCCCTAGGATTTAGGGCTAGAAGATACCTTTATGTTCACAAGGAAGTCCACTTTCCTTATTTTACAAATGAAGAAATTGAAGGTCATAGAAAGGAAATGATTTTACCAAGGTCATATAGGAAGTCAATAATGCCCCCCCAGAGTTGGACCCAGGCCTTCTGGGCTCCCAATTCAGTGGCCTTTCTACACTCTATGCAAGCAGCCTTCCCACAGGCCCAATCAAAAATAATTTATTACATCCTAATGGTGGAAGACAACACATGAAAGATGGGAAAGATGAGAAGAGGGATGGTGAGGAGAAGGCTTCAAAGTGGCATGGAGGCCTAATTCTGGTTAAGATAAAGCTCATCAGAGCTGGAGAACCCAAGACTGGGGTGGGGGGGCTGGGTGAAGGATGAGAATGACGGTCAGAGTGATGGCAACAAAATGTGAAGATCATTCCACAAGCATGTATTAAGCATCTACCATGTGCCAGGCACTGTGCTGAGCCCTGGTGATACAAAGACGAAAATTAAGTAGCCCTTTTCCACAAGGAGCTTATTAAAACAACTCTCCTGGCAGTGCTTAGAATCTGCATGGGCAAAGAGATTCAGAGGTCACTCTGACTGATTGTCATTCATGTGAATTTTAAGGCCTGGTCTCTGGCTTACCTCTGAATCCTCCATAGACTCCCTTCCTCTTCCCCCTCCCCAACAGCTGCCCAAGGAGGCCTGCTACTATCTCACACTGTCAATATGCAAACATAGGTAATTAGTGTTTAATCAATATTTGTATTATTTTAACAAAGACTTCCTTGTACCATAGGTTGCCATGGCCAAAGAAGTCATCACTTACTGGGGATGAGCAGCCGCTTCCTGTTTAGTTAAGTGGGGGCTCAGGCATTATACCCAGGTTGTTATTGAGGCCATAGCTGAAGTCTTTCCAAGGCAGTTGAAGCTGCCACCATGTGTGCTCCATTTGGCATAGCCTCCAAGAATCCAGGAGCACCGGCATACCACAATGAGATAGTCGTTTTTATAGATTGGGGGTGAGGGAGAGGGACATAGAGGAACAGGATTCTCCAGGGGCCAGATCATGTGACCTACTGGAAGGCATATGAGCTATTTAATGAGCCTTATCACTTATCAGTGACAATGCTAGGGAGAGGTAAAATGTCACAAAGGCTAGAGACCTGGCCTTGGAATTATGAAGGGATGAGTTCAAGGCTCACCTCTGACTCCTCCTGACTTTTATAACCTAGGCAAGTTATTTAACTTCTTCATGTCCACCATCAAATTTTAAGTCTATAAATTCCAAAGAAGGTGCAGATCTAAATTGGTAGTGGAACCATCTCACTACAAACTCCCTACATGGATGAAATCACAGACCTGATCAGAAAGTGTTCTAGCCTACCCAGAACTCAAATTTTGATCTTCTACTTGTGACCTTGAACAAGTCAAGCATTTGAGAGCCTCGATTTACTCATCTATAAAATGAGGTAGTTGGAATAGATGAACCCTAAGATTCCTTCTGGTTCTTAATCTTAATAATCCTATTGGTTCTATAAAAGCAGGCACTGATCTCCACTTAGCGACGGCACCAAATCGCACAGGAGCAACTTACCAGTCTCTAGGAGTCTTTATGCCCTGCAAATTTAGTCCTATTAAAATTAAAGCAATTGTCACACAGACCTTGAATAAATAATCATAATAGCTCATATTTGTATAGCACTTTAAGGTTTGCTAACCACTTTGCTTTCTGAGGTCTCAGAACATTGAACGATTGAGCCCTATAATAAATAGCTTGGCAAAGTAGGTGCTATTAGTGTCCCCATTAAAATGAGTCCTCTAATTTTGCAGATGAAGATCATGAGACTCAGAGTGCCAAATGGAGAGAGTGCCAAATTTGGAGTCAAAGGACCTGGATTTAATCCTGCCTTTACTACTTACTGCCTGAGGGACCTTGGGCAAATCATATAAATTCTCTGGGTCTCAGTTTCCCCATCTATAGGAGGTTAGACTATATGTCCTCTGAGATGCCTGCCAAATCTATATCTCTTTGGCTCTCAGTTTCATCATCTATGTATGGATAGGGTAGGACCAGATAACCTCCAAGGTCACTTCCAGCTCTAAATCTATGATCCTTTGAGCCAAAGTGACTGGACTAGCATCACATGTTTCAAACCCAAGTCTTTCTGACTCCAAGTCAGTACGCTGACACAATGCCAAGCAGAAGATGATTTGACCTGTGCTATGTGGGAAAATGGATAAATGACTAAGACTAGAAGCATCCAGATGTCTTCTGTGATTTTCATTAAAAATTCTGAACATTTACATGAACCAATCCAGAGTGAAGTAGGCAGAACCAAGAAAACGATATGCATACACACACACACACACACACACACACACACACACACACACACACACATATATGACAATAACAACAGTGGAGATCGACAGAACCACCACCACACAAAACAATCAGAAAGGAATGTTAAAGCATTTCAAAGAAAGAGTATGGCCCCAAAGAAGAGATCTGAGAAGATATCTCCAGCACGCTCTTCAAAGTTGAAGGTTTGTAGGTGTGGAACATTGTATGTTTTGTTAGATTTTTTTTCAATGGCTGAGTCAGTTTGGCCAACTGGTTTTTCTCTTCTTCCTCTTTTTCTTTGCAATCTAGGTGGCACAGTAGAGTGCCAGGCCTAGAGGAAGACTCATTGTCCTGAGTTCAAATATGGCCTCAGACACTTATTACCTGTGTAACCCCAAGAAAGTCACTTAAACCTGTTTGCCTCAGTTTCCTCATTTGTAAAATGAGCTGGAGAAAGAAAAGGCAAACCTCTCCAGTATCCTTGCCAAGAAAACCCCAAATGGGATCACAAAGAGTCAGACATGACTGAACAACAACAATATTTTTCTTTTTAAAACAAGTCTTTGTTCTATGGGATAGTTTTCTGGGAGGGGGAGGAAGATAGATGCAGGGGGCAATTTAGGTGATATAAAACAAACAAAAGCAATAACAATCTTTTTTATTATAAACTTAGCAATTTCACACAAAAGAACATAAGAAGTGACTGTTTCAACTTGCTCTCCTCCACATTCTCTCTTGGTCTTTTCTACTGTACATAAATGCATTTTTACATGCCTGTAATATGTATGAATCAGTATTGTTTGAGGTTCTGCTCTTAAACTTGTCCATAGAGTATATAGTCTCAAAGTGATTACTTTTATACTATTTTTATTTTTATATTGTTTTTTATTTATTTTTCTATTATTTTTATACCCCTTCTAAAGTGAAGGTTCCATTCACTGCCAAACAACAAAGGCAGCTTTGAAACCAAGCAGTCTCAGACCTTGAGATGCAGCATCAGTGATGAAGCTTTCAGAGAGGAAGGCACCATCTTGAGGAACAAGTAGATGATACCCGGCATGCCAGCACTGGAATAGCATAGAATCCTACACTGAGAGCTGGATTAAGTGTGACGTATTACAAGAGGAAATTGTAAATTTCCCATTTTACAAGAGGAAAACCAAAACCCAGAGAAGTCAAGGAATTTGTCTAAGGTCATACACACAATAAGCCGGGATTTAAACCCAGATCTTCTGATTCTGAAGCCAAGGATCCTTCCACCACATGTGCTACCCCAGCCACTCAGGTTGTACCCCCCAGCCCAGCCCACATGCAGCTGAACAACATGAAAATCTGATTTTGACCAAACTTTCCTGTCTCATGGAGGTAAAGATTACAAGAGAACAGGGCTAGGCCAAGAAAGACCAGGACTGAGAATTCCCCATACAGATGAAATCACAGGTCCACACACACACACACACACACACACACACACACACATCATTTAACATAGAACACATATCACAGCTATCTGTGTGGTTGTCTAATTCCCCCCTACTAGATTTAATGTTCTAGTGTAGGGGTCAGCAAACTATTGCCCTCAGGCCATGATGAGGACTGTCTTTGCTCTTGCCAATCAGTCAGCAAACATTTATTCAGTGTTTACTATGTGCCAGGCATTGCGCTCTCTATAAAAGTAGAAAGATCTAAACTTTATATTTCCCCATTACTTAGCACACACAGTATGTGCTTAATAAATGTTTCATGGATGAATGAATTCTTGAACCTCAGTTACCTTCCATGATTTTCAAAATTCTTAAGAAATGAGACATTACAGAGTTCTGAAAGGCTAGAGAGAGAGGCGATATGGGAACACAAGATATTAGCCTTCAAATTTAGCAGGCTGGGTGCCTAGATTCAAACATCCTGGCTATTTACTGACTCTGGAGAGAGCAAGTTCATCCTGAGCAGTGCTGGACTTTGGTCCTTCTCTGCGAGAAAGATGGGGAAGTGTCAGACAGTGCCTTACCCCACAAGCTCATGCAGGCTGCTGTCACCTACCATGATGGAACCAAGGAAAACATGCCATGAGGCATTTTCTCTCCATGCAAAATGTTGACACTGTCTCTTGGGCTCCAAGACACTAGGGTCTCTCAGGTTCATTCAGTCCATCTTGGTTCTTTGTAGAATACATAAATATAATTCCCTTCCCTGATAATTTGTAGCCCTTCCCACTCCCAAGTCCACATTTGAAAAGTCTCTGGGCCTGGTGTCACAAAGAGAACAGTACGATGGCACATCAGTACTCTTGAGACTTTTCCTGAGGTTTCTCATTTGATGGGAATTTTTAGCAACACCCGCTTATGTACCATAAATATGTATAAAATCTAATGGCTGCTCATATGTATGTCTGTATCCCTGTCTCTATCGATGTGTGTGTGCATGCACACACACGAACACACACATGCACTGACAGCCAGACCTAGTTCATCAGAATTCATTTACAAACTTCATTTCTTTAGGATGAAGAAAAGAACCATATTAACATATCAACGGCACATGCATGCTGAGAATATGATTACCCCAGACATCTTAGGATCTCCTCACACACAGGCACCCAGGGATGGATTAACACTATATTTTAAACATGCTCAGTCTCTGTATCTCCCTACACACAGGCACCCAGGGATGGATTAACACTATATTTTAAATATGCTCAGTCTCTGCGTCTCACTCTCTCATTCCCCTCCCCCACTTCTTTTTTTTTAATTCCTCTAAGCTTGTTTCTCTTGAAATTTCCACCTTGTGGTTGTGTACTGCTGACTTCACATTTGCTGTGGTGTGAACTTCACATCTGTGAATGGATGACAGGGAAGATTAATAACCCTGCTCCCTTCGCCTTGACTGTAGGCCTATCTAATGAATAAATAAATAAATAAATAAACAGAGCTCGAATCCCCTAAATAGAGACCCAGAGCCAGAGAGAAACCAGCATTTTGCTGAATCCATTCTTTAAGGAAAAAAAACCCAACCTCTAATGATCTCTGCTTTACATAGTCGGCAGTTTTTTGGGGTGGTGGTTTTTTTTGTTTCTTTTCTTTTTGTTTTGTTTTTTTGCTAAACATTTTATAGAAGACAAAAGTTCTCGGGGAGGGATCACCCCCTCAGTCTCCACCAGCCAAAGACAAGGTGATGGAAAAGCCAGTACCAGGTGTGGACTCTGATTGGCTACCAGATTGTGTGGGGAAGGCAAAGGGGGATGCTGTTTCCTCTAGGATGGACTCCCACCTCTGACCACACAGGGAGGTTCTGAGCAGTTCTCCAGGGGGTCCCTCATATATATGCATTGCCCCAACCTCTCCTTCCAGACCCCTACTTACTTAGTACAATCAGCTAGAGGACAGGGGGCTATAAACCTTGTGAGAGAAGAGAAGGTTCTGAGGGTTTGTGCAAAGGGAGAGGAATTCCCTCCTTCCCTTAACCTATACGAGCTCTGCTGCCGCTTCCTGGGATGCAGAGGAGCCAGAAGTACCCGGGGCTTCCTGGGCAAAAGCCGACAGCTTCAGGGCTACCGCTAAACAGAGCTTAATTGTGACTGGAAGGACATTTTCGCGTGTGAGAGTCCTAAGACACTCCAGTCTAATTACACAGAAGTTCACAGGCCAAATCTCTGCAAACACATCTAGACCCACACTCTAAATTCAGCTTTTAAAAAATCACTGAAACTGATTCCAAGGTTCATAGTTTGCAGGGACCAGGGGCATGTCTGGCTCAGTTTTCAGATTCACCTCTCCCCTCCCCTGTCTCTTAGTCACTGAATCTTTAACAAGACCTATTGTTTCTGCTTGAAGAAGCAGTAGCCCGTGAATATCTGGAGGGGAGGGGAAAGAGAAAGAGAAAAGTCCCAAAGAAGTGAAATCAACAGCCACCAAGAGCCTGAACCTGAGACTCAAGGTCAAGTCCAGTGGAGGTCAGCAGGGCAATGAGTCTGGCAGTCTCGGCCAAGCCAGGAATTCACGTGAGAAAAACACAGTCTAAGCAGAAGCCATCCATCACCATCTGATCCTGGACATGAGTGGTTGTGAATGAGCTCCAGATTCAGTTCATCAAACACCAGCCCGGTACCTCAGTTCTCCTGGCCTTCCAGGATGGAGAAAAGAGAGCTTTTAAATGAAACAGTGATGCCTACCAGCCTACAAAGAAAAGGCTCTGCCTTTTTGTCGTAGCACAAGCCAGACATTAGGTGGAGACCCATTGCCTAGGGGATGAGTGAACAAATTGTGGTATATTAGTAAAATGGAATATTATTGCACCAGAGGAAATTAACAAACATAAGGAGTTCAGAGAAACATGGAAAGACCAGTATGAATTGTTTCTGAGCTAAGCAAGCAGAACCAAAAAAAAAATAATAATAACAATATTCAGGATGGCTGCAACCATGCAAACAAAATGAAATGCAAGCAAAATAATGCAAAACTGAAAGGAAGCTAGACACTGAGCAACAGTAATGACACATCTTGACCAGAGAAGAACTAAGGAAGCCCCTCCTTCATTTTGGTAAAGAAGTGGTGAATTAAGGGTGCAATCTGTCCAACATAATCACGTTGGATGAGCTTAACTATTTTTCTTTGTTACAAAGTACGGGTCATTTTGAGGGAGGAGGGAGGGGAGATATAGTTATCCAGAAATGACTTCAAAGTAAAAACAAAACGTTTCAAAAAAATTTATTTTTAAATGTTTTAAAGAAGGTTCAAAATAGCACCAAGACTAGTTTCCCTCCTCCTTTCTACTTGTTTTAATGGTGGTAAATCTTGCATCCAAACAACACTCTAATAAAACTCAGAGGTCCCAACTCTAGAAAGCTGAGGTAACCAATCTTCTAAGAGTGTTTTAACACTACAAGGATCTGTGACTTCTTCAAAGGGAGTGCTCCCTCCGATGAGGTAGATAGCAACCTCTTCCACTCCTTAGCAGAGTCTCACGAGTTGCTGTGAACAAAATCATTCATCATCTGTCGGCTAACCTTTCTAAGGCTGAGCTTCTCCCTACTCCAGCTGGTTCTCAGATGACAGACCTATGGAGTCTCACTAAGGTCAGACACAAAACGTTCCTAGTTTGTCACGAGGAGCATCAAGGTCCAGGGGAAAGAGCAATGGGCTCAGAATTAATCCCAGTCCTACTCCTCCCTACCTTGTGCAAGGTACCAAGGTGTACCTTAGGCAAGTCATTTGACCTCCAGCGGCTTCTGTCCCTTTTCTGTAAAAATGACAGTTGGACAAGGTAGCCTCCAGGGTCCCTTTCTGCTCTCTATCTATGGTCTTAGGATAGGACCCACCCCAGTAAAATGCTAGGGGCTTTGCCTCGAGAACCCAAGGTCATGTTGGTGCTACAGTGAGGCCTGGGAGGGAGATTTGGATAGAGAGCTCTTCTAAATGAATAATAAGAATAGTTCAAACACTTCCATACCCTCCTTTCTTTCTATGTCTCTCTGCCTCAGTTTGTACCACCACCAGCTGCTACATCCCCACTGCAACCCCAACCCAGACCTGATCTCCCCTCTCCAGACCTGAGGCAGTTAGGTGGCATAATGAATGAGCAGAGCATTGGGCTTACAGACAGGAAGACTTAAACTGGAATCCTGCCTCAGACATCTACTAGCTGTGTGACCCCAGGAAAGTCATTTCATCTCTTTGTGCCTCCATTTTCTCATCTGTAAAAAAGAGGAGGTTGGATTTGATGGTCTCTAAGGGTCTTAAATTTTTGATCCTATGATCCTTTCCCTGGGGTAAAGGTTTAAACCTTGTCCGTTTCCTTCAGACAGAACCCAGGAGCTAAACTCACTTTTCTTTCTCCATCTGATGGCTCCCTTTAGCCTCTGAAAAATGCGAGGGCACAGCTAGAGGGAGGGTTGAGGGAAGGATTTTGCTGTTCTTGAGTTGTTTTTCAGTCACATTGGACTCTCCATGACCCTATTTGAGGTTTTCTTGGCAAAGATACTGGAGTGGTTTGCCATTTCCTTCTCTAGCTCATTTTACAGATGAGGAAACTGAGGTCAACATGGTTAAGCAACTTACCCAGGGTCACATAGCTAGTTAGTGTCATATTTAAACTCATAAAGATAAGTCTTCCTGACTCCAGGCCCAACACTCCATCCACTGTACCACCTAGCTGCCCTGATGGAAGGATAAAATTATTATTATTATTAATTATTATTATTATTATTATTATTACAGCTAGCATTTATATAGCACTTTTAGGTTTGCAAAAAGCTCTACATGTTGTCTCATTTGAGCTTTACAACAATGTGGTGAAAAAGGCACTACAGTTATCCCCATTTTGCAAATGAGGAAGCTGAGACTGACAGAGGTTAAGTGATTTGCCCAAGGTCACACAGCTAGTAAGTGCCTGAGCAGGATTTGATCTCAGGTTTTCTGGATGCCAAGTCCAGCACTCCATCCATTCCCTTTACATGCCATGAGACCTTGTCACTGCCATGACAAGGAATGCTAATGGATAAAATGGATAAAGTCATCCCTAATCCATGCCCTTCTATCTGAAGGAACACCATGCTTTAACCATGAAGGCATAACTTTAATAGAGGGGTGTCAGATTTTATAAAAGGTCAAGATAAAATATAAAACATTTAGTAGGGAATTAGGTCCCCACTCCCACCTCACCCCCACAGGTCTTCCCTCTGGTTGAAACTAAGGGAACAAAGAATTTTTGTTTCCCTTGGAGTTAGACACCACATTTCACTTGAACCAGTTGCCCATCCTGCTCTGGAAAGAGGGGAAGAGAGGATTTCCTCACAGTAAAGATCCAAACACCTCAGCTAACCTTAAAACAACCCAACTCACCACATGTGTGCTCACATGCACCAACTTCTACTTATGTGTGCGTCTAACTCCTTCCCATGTCTTCCCTTGCCCTCCACTCAAATGACTCCTTGCCATTTTCTGGACATACCCTGGACACTCCCATCTTGGTTCCTTGATTCACATAGTTCCCTATGCTTTGAAGTCTCATTTCTGCCTGTCCTTCCCCACCCAGATCAAATGCCAGCTCCTCCATGAAGCCCTCCATAACCACCTCAGGCAGAAGTTATCTTTTCCTCCTTAACCTTCTCAGAATCCTTACAAGATCATAAGATTTAGAGCTGGAAGGGCCTTAGAGATCATTCTAGTCCAATGCCTTCATTTTACAGATGAAGAAAGTGAAGCCCAGAGAGAGGAAAGGACTTTCCCAAGATCCAACATCCAGAGTTCTTCCATACTGCCTGTCCTCTATACTCTATTAGTTCTCAGCATCCATATCTCATCTCCCCTAAGAGACTGGAAACTCCTAGAAAAAAATGTCTTACTAGAATTACAGCTGAAGAGCCCTTGGACATCATCTAGTTTAAATCCACTAGGTGGTGCCATAGTGCATAGAGCAATGGGCCTAGAATCAATAAATCAAGATCAAGAAGACTCATCTTCCTGGGTTCAAATTCATCCTCAGACATTTTCTAGTTGTGTGACCCTGGGCAAGTCACTTAACCCTGTTTGCTTCAGTTTCCCCATACGTAAAATGAACTGGAGAAGGAAATGGTGAATCACTCCAGAATCTTTGCCAAGAAAATCCCAAGTGGGATCACGAAGAATTGGACAAGACCGAAAAATAACTGAACAATGTATCAACAATTTAAATCCCTCATTTTACAAATAAGGAAACTTTGGACCAGAGAGGCAGAAGTAACATGCCCAAGGTCGTTATTACTAATTTTTGTAAATTTTCCTGCTCTAAGCACAGAGGTTGGGGCATAGTAAGAATTCAGTAACTTTACTGAATAAACTTACATATTTGTGTATTTATATAGTTTCATGTGTATATACAAATACATGTGTGTGGTACATGCACTTTGTACATACACATGTCATTGTGGTATATATATGTTTGCATATGAGTGTGTTGTATTTCCATGAACAAGTATGCATTTGTACACATCTGTGTTGTACTGACTGGAGGTGACTTCAGAGAGCACAACATGGAAAGGCAAGCTATGTTTGTTTCACAGGCAGAAATATTATTCCAACCTTTCTCTGCACTTAGCCAGCCCCTAAAGGTACCGCCTAGAGGACTTTGAACTTGCCCTGTGTTAATTCTCAGCAATGAATCAGATCTGCTTACCATGGCCTCAAAGTCAGGAGTGGGATTTCTCAAAAACCCCGCGGCACCTCCCTTCCTGGCAGACCAGCCTCTGTCCCTCATTACCATGGAGCACCTTCACGGTGCTCACATCCTCCAGCCTTAACCATCCAAAAACCCACACTCCACCAGTCACCTCCCTGAGGGACAGAAGCCTGGAATGAGCAGCGGATGCAGAACATTCAGCACAGCTCCTGGGTCCTGTCTATAGGTCAAGATGGGGCCACAGACAAGCCTTCTCCCCCTGTACTACCTGAGAGACTTCTCCTACATCCTACCCCTGCCCCTCTCAGGACGGGAGCCCAGAGGAACAGACAGGTTGCCTCACATCTATTCATATCAATAAGCCTATGTGCCCTCAAACAGCTCTTATCTTGATGCTGAGTGATCCGGGATATCATTTGTTGCTGTTTCATTCATTTCTATATCCTACCACCAATGATTTTCACTTCTGGTAGATGTTGCTTTGGAACAAAACCACCTCATTTAAGAAAAATTGACCTAGAAGATCCCTCCTCCCACCCCAGTACACACACTCCTACCTATTTCTGGAAGCATTCAACTCTCCTCCCCTCCTGCAGCACGGCCTGCCCTCTGAGCTGACACTGGGACGTTTACTGCTCCTCTGGAGAAGGGCCTGAGTGTTTGCCCAGTGTCTGCCGTACCTCACTGCCACTTGCCCCATCTGCCAGGCCCTCCCTAACATGGAGGGAGACACAGGTGTTGTGAGAGCCGGCAGTCCTGACCAACAAAGAAGCCCACTCCTCAATACCCCCCACACCTAGGGATGGGCCCCTGTCAGAGCACAGATCTGACCCACCCTTGATCTATCACAGGATGAAACCAAGCTGACTTATCTCCAGCTCCACTGAAGGGTTGGAGCAAATGCCACCACCTGTACAAGGCCTTTGCCTATTCATGGTGTCATCGGGTCATCAAGCAAGAGCTGGAGGGGTCCTCAGAGGATACAGTGTCCAACCCTCTCCTTTTACAATTGAGGAAACTGAGACCCAGAGAGGCTGTGACTTTCCCTAAAATCATATAAGTAGTCATTGTGAGAGGCAAGATTTGAACCCATGTCTTTAACTTCCAGAGCCAGTGAGTGCTCATTTCCACTCCACCAAATGGCTATCACTGGTTATTACAGCTCCTGCTCCCCTTCCCAAATGACTTTGTATTTATTTTGTATATATTTTGAGGTTACTTATCTGTGTGCATGCAGTTTCTCTTCAATAGAACGTAATCTCTTTCATTACAGGGACTACTTCATTTTTTTTAATAGAGCTGTGAACTTGAAGTCAGGAAGACCTGAGTTCAAATCCAGCCCCAGAAACATAAAAGGGTTGTTATCCTGACTGGACAAGTCATTTAACCTCACTGCGCCTCAGTTTCTTTATCTGCAAAATGAGGGAGAGGGATAAGACTCGAAGAGCTTGAAGATTCCTTCTGGCTCTAAATCTATGATCAGATGATTACTGATTTGAATCAAGTCTTCATTTGCAAGGGGGCTTTTTCCCTACAAAGAAAGCTGCCCTCTCAACCACTTAGGTGCCTCCCCTTTTGGCTGTGCCCACCTGGCATCAACCACACAGATAACAATTGAAAACATCAGCCAATTACCTGTTTCCAAACACCCAGATATTTGGACCTTGTGGACACAGAGCTGTGGCTGGACCTGCATGCCTGGGGTCCTGTGAACAAAGCAGATCTCAAAGAAATAAATCTCTCCAGAGAAAATAATGAACACCCCTTCCTCCAAGGGGCCAATTTGGTGCTGTAAAGGAAAATTATTTTTGTCTTTAAAGTTTCTCTTCTGTACTGAGGGAATGGGTCTTTTTATAGCAAAAAGTAAAGAAGGCAAGTCTTATTTTTGCAGCAAACATGAACAATCCCTGGGTCTTTAAGTCATAGGAGCTACTTTCGGAGGTGGACGAAAGAACATCTTTACCCCAGAGCCCCAGAGTGATAGGGTTCAAGGTTCAGACCTACAGCCTCAATATGGACAGGATTAATGTCAGGCTGGTGCTCCACACTCAAACCAAGTAAGAGCAGATTGTTATTATTATCATCATCATTATTATTATTATTATTGATGATGCTGATTTAATAGTAGTAATACTTATTTAGATATGTCGATGGATTCCTGAGCCCATCAGTGCAAACAAACCCTCAACCAGGATATCCCATAGCATCCTCTTCCATTCTTGTCCATGCCTTTCTGAAAATGCCCCCATAGAGGATCTACCCAACATGCTATTGTTTTTCCTCAGTTTTGTGATGTGATGGATACTAGTGCAATGCTACACGACTGGCCATAACTACTCTGGATAACATCTTTTTACTCTACTTCTCACTTGTAAAACCTCCTTGCTAAGATGTTGCACCCTTCTTATGCCCACTATTCATCTTCCGGTCTTCATTTTTGTCTTGTATGCAGTAAGTGATTAATAAATGCTTCTTTGATTGATGTAGGCCCACTGACAGCCTACAGGTGTGTTACCGAGCACCAGCCTAGCTAAGTTTGGAGGTGCTTACCAGCACAGGATGAATTTGCTTGGCCAGAAAACTACCTACTAAGGCAAGGAGAGGGTTTGAGTTAAATCAGAGGAGCAAGAATACAAACTTTGAATCAGAGACTTAGTGCTAGAGAGAACCTTAGAAATCTAGTCCAGTTCTCCCATTTTACAGAGGAAGACATGAAGGCCTAGAAAGAGGAGGTGATTTATCCAGGACCACAGAGTAGTAAGAGGCAGAGCCAGGATTTAAACCCACGTCCTCTGATACCAACTCCAAGGCTCTTTACACTCTAACACACCAACCTTGGGCCCCTGCAAAATAGACAGAGAGCCTAGCAAGCAGTGTTCCAATTGGTTTGCAGGGTCCACTCTAACAGGAAGAAAAACTTCTTGCCTGACCCCAGCCAAGATCAATCCCTGTCCTAAAACATGTGTCCATGCTAAACTGGAATGACTGGTAATAAAATAAGACCATGAGTTTGTGAAGCTTGACCAGGATCTAAAATCCTGAATCCATCGTAGCCAGATCCTTTATGGGATGGAGTCCTTTGGCCTCTTGTACCTCTGGTATCCAAATAGAGGATGTCATTGGCCCCTACCATGTCAAATAAGGCCCTCATTGTACCCATTCTTTGTGCTAGGAGGATGGAACATGACTCGTTGGGAATTCTCTCTCTAATCCATCCTAATTAATGCTCCAAGCCAATCAGTCACTAAGCAATAAGTATTTATTAAGTGCCTACTGTGTGCTAAACACTCTGATAGGGCTACAAAGACAAAAATGGAACAATCCTTGCTCTCAGGGAGTTTACAGTCTATCACAACGCACAAATCACGTCATTCCTCTACTTTAAAAACTTTATCAGTTCCTCATTTCCTACTGAAGAAAGCAAAAGATGGACGTTCCAAGTCCTCTACAGCATGGCTCCCTTTCACATACTTTAGGTAAACTGGATGACTCTCAATCTCCTGTTCTCATCCTGTCGTCTCCTGCTTCCATGACTCTGCCAGCCATCGTCCCCTAAGCTTGGAATGGACTCCCCCGTCCCACTTCTGACTGGTGAAGTACTTCCCTCTCTTCACATCTTTCCCCTTAAGAGATGGTAAGGCTTTTTTGACAGCAAGGCTTCTATTAAGTCTATTTGCATATCCCTAGCACTTAGCACAGGGCCTTACACATATTACGCGCTTAATTTATCTAATGAATGCATTAAATGTAATGAATTATAGGACATTTCATCTCTTGACACCATGCTTCTGTATAGGCTGTACCGCATGCCTATAATGCTCTCCTTTTTCACCCCACCAACCCACCCCCTTAGAATCCCTAGCTTCCTTCACACCACAATCCATATGCTACTTCCTATGCAAGTAGCTTCCTGATTCCCCTCAGTTGTAGTGCTCTCTCCCTCTTGAAACTATTGTTGTTTGGTATATTCTTTAGTTTACCTAGCTATTTATATCACGTAATCCCTCAAATAGATGATAAGCTCCTTGAGGGCAGAGACTGTTTCATTTTTGGTTTTGTACCTCCAGCACCTCAGACAGGGCCTAGCACATAATGGATACTTAAATCTTTGTGGCTGAACATAATAGAAGAAAAGACAATCAAAAATGCCTAAGATAACAGGGACACTTCATCTTCCAAAAGGGGTGTCCCCCACTTTTTTTTTTCTCCTGCTACTTTTCCCCCCTACTGGGGTCATTCCTTCTGTGACTTGGATAGGGGAGCTTGATCAGGAAGCAGGAGGCAATGGTATAGTGGGTGGAGTATGGACCTGGTAGCCTCTGTCTCTCTCTTTTCTCTTTCTGTGTCTCTCTCAATCTCTCCTTTGTGTCTCTGTTTTCTATCTCTGTCTCTCTACTCAGTCTTTCTCTCTGTCTCTCTTCTCTTTGTCTCTCAATCTCTCCCCCTTCTCTCAGTCTGTCTCTCCCTCCCTCTCTTCTCTCTCTCTCTCTGTCTCTCTGTCTGTCTGTCTGTCTCTCTCTCTCTCTCTGTCCTCTCTCTCTTTGTCTCCCTCCCCTCAGTGTCAGTCTCTGTCTCTGTTTCTCCTGTCAGTCTCTCTGTCTTGCTCCCCTCAGTCCCTCTCTCCTCTCTCTGTCTCTCTCTCTGTCCCTCTCTCTCCCCACTTCTCCTCTAAGCTTCTGTCTCTCTGTCTCTCTCTTTCCCTCCTCAATGTCCCTCTCCCTCCCTCTCTCTTTCTCTCTCCCCTCAGTCCATCTCTCTCTTCTCTTTTTCTCTCTGTCTCTGTCTACCTCACCCCCAGTCTCTGTCTCTGTCTCTGTCTCTGTCTGTCTGTCTCTCTCTCTCGGTCTCTTTTCTCTTTCTTTCTTTCTCTGTATCTCTTTCAATCTCTCCTTTGTGTCTCTGTCTGTCTGTCAGTTTCTCTGTCTCTCTGTCTGCCTGTCTCTGTCTCTCTCTTTTTTACTCCCCCCTCCACATTGGTCTGTATTCCTATTACTACCTAGCCATCCCTAGCCAACCTACAGAATGCTGAGACAGAGAGAGAGAGTAGCATGTTCTTTTCCCATCTGCTGTGTCCAGGTCCAACAGTATTCTCTGGGCCTGGCTTGTCCCAGTCATCTGAGCTAGGTTTCAGTCTAAGACAACAGCTTTTTTCTTCTAATTAAAAAGAAAGAAAGAAAGAAAGAAAGACTAAAAAAAAAGACAAGCTGTTTTTAATAATCTCATGAAAAGATTTTTAAAAGATAATTTTGCTTGCAAATATTAAGAAAACTGTAATTAAAAGATGTTGCATAAATGTTCCTGAAGTTAGCATTAGGGAAAATGTATTCTTTTCATTATATTAACTCAGTTTTTTATATGAAAAAAATCGAGGTTTGGTCTGTGAGTATTTTGTTATAACCTATATCACAGGGTGGTTGTAAGGATCAAACAAGATTATGTTTGTAAAGCACTTAACACAGTGCCTGCCACATAGTAGGCACTTAATAAATTATTATTTTATTAGGCAGAACTGTAGGATATAGAGAGGTGAGATCTTGAAGTCAGGAGACCTGGTGACCCTGGACAAATCACTTAACCTCTTCAAACCTCCACCTCCTCATCTATAAAGTGGAGCTAACAGTCCTTATACTACCTGATTCACAGTGTTCTAAGAAAAGGGCTTTGTAAACCTTCAAGTGTTCCAGAAGTGAGAGCAGTTGTTATTATTACAATGATTATAATTATGATTATTCATCTTCTTCTTATCTTTTTTCTATGAAGTTCAGATAGAAACAGTCCTAGGACAAGTCACTATCCCGTTATTTTCCTTTATTATCATTTTCATCATCATCATCATTATTGTTGTCGTCATTGTTAGCAATGGCGGCAGCAGCATTATTATTACAGCAAACTCTGTATCACAGTCAATGGCCATCTGTGGACTCTGGTATTTGTAAAAAGAATTCACTGAAAAATTAAAGAATCCCAGGCAAAGAAAACTACCCTCTATAAATAATTGATTGGGGGTGGAGGGCAGAAGGACAGGAGGTTAGGGCTTCAACATATCAATTATCAAGGCTTAGAAAAGATGGGGAAAGAAACTATATCCACCCTGGAAATATCCAAAAAAATTCCTATTCCCCCTTCCCCCATCTCAGCAGTAGGCGCAGTCTACTAAATAAATAATAAAAAGACAGGCCAATTTTAAAATATTAAAATCAAAAGAGATTATAGCTTTGAAACGTGAACTAAAATGATCTGACACCATCTAAAAGCTAATTCAAATCAAGAGGCCCTAATAGATATTTAATTGATGTAATAATATTCTTTCATGATTGTTAATAAATAAAAACATATAAATAAAAACATCGCCTCTGTTTAATGACTATTTAATAGCTATCTGTGGCATAGCTGTTAATCCCTAATAAATATGTGTTTAATAATCAATTGGAATGCATTTATGTGATGATTGTCATTAAATCATAATTAAATGCCATTTGCAGACAGTCTACTTATGTCAGAATGAAACTGACAGCAAAGAAGTCCTGATCGTGTGCAGCCCTTTATAACATGATTCAGATCTTTACAAGCTCTATCAAGGGACTCTGGACCTTGGCAAAGAACAATGAAGCTAGATAGAGTCTAAAAGTCCATTTAAAAAAAAAACCAAAGTTAGGCTTCTGTACTATTGTTCTTCCCATCTTGGCTTCTGTTCCCTTTCTTTTTTCTTTTTTTAATTGACACATACTCTGTCTTCCTTGAAGGAAATTGCTTACCCCTATGGCAGCTAGCACTGGCAAATCTTTGCTCCTTTCATAGGAACCATTGACTCTTAAAAGTTGGGAGGGATCTCAGAAACCAAACCAAACAACCCATCCTTGAGAATGGATCCTCTCTACGATCTCCTGAAACAGGAGTAGGGAACCTGCAGCCTCAAAGCAGAGCCATCTCTATCCTGAGATGTGGTCATCCAGCCTCTACTCAAAGATGCCCCAAGTAGGAACTCACTGCTTGTCAAGATAGCCTACTGCCCTTTGGGACGATACTGATTATTAGGAAGGTTGTCTTTATATGGAGCCCAAATCTCTATTGCTTCCACCCATTTCTCCTAGTTCTGTCTCCTGGAGCCAAGTACACTATGGCCAACCCCTCTTCCATATGGCGCCTTTCAGATACTCAGAGCAGCTCTCATGTCCAGGCTGAACACCTATAGCTCCTTCAGCAGATCCCCACATGGCATTGTTTCTAGTCCCCTCATCACCCTACTATCTCTGCTCTGGCTACCTTCCTCCAGACAGGCTCCAGCTTTTCAATGTTTTCTTGTGAGTGTGGCTCCCAGAACCCCAGAGCTAAGGTCCTACAGCTACAGATAGTCACTACTCTGGCTCTGGTCCCTGACCAGCACCACTCTGTAGGACATAGAAAGTAATGCCAAGGTATGAATGGGGTCATATCCCTTAATCTGGATATGAACTGGAGGCAGTCCAAAGTCCCCTCTATACATTCACTACTCCAGCCAAACAGAACAACTTGCCCACACCATGCTCCCCTTCCTTTCTCTCCCCCCAACATTAAGGTTTTCCACCTCCATCCATTTGCACACTGTACCTAAAATGACCTTCCCTCCCTAACCATCCTTTAAAAACTCAACTAAAATGCCACCCCTTCCAGGGAGGTTTTTTTCTGATCTGCCTTAGTCAATAATGACCATTCACCCCTCTGACTTCACAAGGTATTCTGTTTTCACCTCTCTAATTCACATTACATTTATTTGAATGTCCTATACTGCTAGTAGACTGTAAGCTCATAAAGTAGAGATAAGATTCTGTCTTATCTGAATTACATATCCACCCTGACTCTAGCATGCAAGAGATACTTAAAAATACTTCTTGAAATGAATTTTGTAAGGCCTACTTCTGGCTTGGGGGCATACTCATGGGATCTTCATAGGGTATAGAGGTAGACCCCATCCTTTTCCAAATGTGATACTGAAGCTCCAGGAGGTGAATTTTAAGGTCACATTGGTAAAAAGTAACAGAGCTGGTACTGAAATCCAAGCCTTCAAACTCCAAATCCATGGCTTTTCCCACAAAATTCTCATTGTGGCTTCAATTTGTGCTTCTCTCCACCCCAAAACTACTTCTCCTCTACCCCCTACCAAAAAAAGGGACCACATTTCTATGGTCCTATTTCTTCTCTTCCCAAAAATGTTCCCAGGGCTTTGGTGCTTGTCCGGACAGTATCTTGTGGCTACTTCTCTGGTCTTCCAGGGACCTTAGATCTCTGGGCTGAAGTAGGCTTTGCTAATAGTGGGACTCAAGAAAATCCAAGCAGAAGGGCTTCCTGGAGTTGTCTGCAGAACCCACTAGCTTCCTGGAAGCAGATGCCTACATCTCTATGTTCAGGTTGGATTAAAACCTTTTGTTGGTCGGTCTCTGCTAAGTGTTACTATCTCCTTCCTTCATATCCAACTCCCATCCTGTCCCCGATATTCTTTCTTGCTCTCTCTCACTAACTCAAAGTTGCTTATAAACCTAAGAGTGACTTGTTCAGCCATGCTTCAGTTCAGAGAAAACAAACACAATAAATCACCCTGAAAAAGTCCTCTTCCAATATCTCTTTATGCCATGGAATTCATGGTCACATGGGTTCTAGAAATCTGTGCCAAGTATGAGTATGAGTATGAACCCAGGCGGATCCTATTGACCTGGAAAAATTTTTGTGTCCAAAAGATTTAATCAATTCCCCTGCATTCAGCTTTTCTCCTCCCTCTAACTCACTCTCCACCAAACTGCAAATTGATGTTATTAAAGCACAGGTCTATGCTATTCTTCCACTCAAGAAGCCTCAGTAACTCCCAGTTCTTTTAGGATAGATACAAATTCCTCCATTTAGCATTTAAAGCCCTCTACAATCTATCTTCAACCTATATTTCTAGGTCAATTATATATTATGGCCCCCTTATGTAACCCATGTTTTATCCAACCTGGCCTATTGGCTGTTTCCAGTATATGGTGCTCAGATTTACCTTGGGACAGAATTAGGGGCAGTATGATGTAGTGGAAAGTTTGTTGACTTTAGTCCTGAGTCCAAATCCCATCTTTTTCACCACCTGTGTGAACACGGGCAAATCATTTACCCTTGTCACCAGTAACATGCTCACTGGTAACATGACCTCTAAGGCCTCTTTAAACTCTAAGTCTATGATCCTATGATCTACTTTTGTGTCTTGCAACGATTGTCCTGTCTCATTGCTTTGTCTTTTTATCCCCAATACCTAGCAAGTGTCTGGTACATGATAGGTACTTAATAAATGCTTATCTTATCTGAATTAGAGTTCCTATGCCAGTGATTTACTGTGCCTGCTGTCCCAGGAATGGCCTAGGTAAATACAGAGACCAATGACTGTCAGGTTGGCCCGAGGTGATAAGTTCTTAAGCCGTAGTAACTCCTGAAATGGATTAAAAATGACACTAATAATTGACACTTAGTATTTTAAGGTTTACACATCCTTTTTACATGCATCATTTCATTTGATACAGAGCTGCTGAGCTGCAAAGCATAATCCAGAACTGGCCTCATCTGGTAGCCTGCATGTATTTCAAGCTGGTACACCGTGCCACTTAAACGAAGCCCCCTATTGTCCAGTATCAAGGCAACTATTTTTTAAGACCAAACTCTTGGGAACTGAGAACGCTATCATTTCATAGGGTCCAGCTCTTAACACAGTGCCTGGAATGTTGTAGGCTCTTAATAAACACTTATTAACTGACTAGTCAATATGTATTCAGTTTCTCTGTCTGTCCCCACTATCTGAAAATGTCTATAGGGGCAGGTTGCTTGTGGGCAGAATCTGTTCTCTGTGGCTTCCAAGAATTTCCTGATCTACTGCAAAAAGAAAGACACAATTAAATGTTCAAGTTTCCATGTCAACCCCAGGGTCTCAATGGGGTTCCAGCTGACTGTCTTTGGAAAGGGACCCTCTGGCAAAGTCTGCCCTTTGGAACACAGGACCCGTCACCCAGCAGGCTTGACCAAACACTCAGAACTCCTTAGCTTTAGTTTCATCCACTCTACTGACATATAAAACTCTTCCTTCAGAAATACAGTTTCTATTTTCTTGTAGAAAGCACGACAGACTTAGAGTCAGAAGAAATCTGGGTTGGAATCCTACATGTAATTTGTCATCAAAACTCCTAGTCATACCCAAAAGAGAAAAGATAGTCAGGGGAACAATTAGAAAAATAAATGGTAGGAGAAAGGGGTAGGGGGAAAGTCTGCCCTGGTTAGGAGGCAGCAACTAGGTCAAGATCATAAAACCAAGAGTTCCTAGGTTCAACTTTTGGTTCTGACACTGACTGCCTAAGGAACCTTGGGCAGGTCACTGCCTTTCTCTGTACCTCAGTTTCCTTAGCTTTAAAATGAGGGGGTTGCTCAAGATGAGCTTAATTCCAGGCGCCTCACCCAAGAAAATACCCCTTTTGCCACCTTTGAACTGTTGACAGCTCCCGGCCCCTAGACTCAGCTCCCAATGCAGAGAAGGCAGCCACAGAGATAAAACGTTAGTATCCATTGAAATTCAGGCCTCAAAAATGGAAAGCTGCATTTCGAAGAAAAAAAAATAACTAAAACCTTATGTCAAGGTCTCTAAAAGAATCCATGGGCCCTCTTAAACATTGGATTTTAACTGGCTGCTTACTGTTGTCCAAAGTCCCAGGGCGCCATCTTGTGACCATTTCATAAAATTTAGAAAATTCTCTCCCTTTTTGAATAATTAAATAAGTTACCATGGCCAAGCATAGGAGATGGAGCTGCAGACCCCTGCTGAGCTAATCAGAGAATGTCCTCAGTCCATCGTATGGCGACCTGTCTGTGTATGAAAATTCGATTTCCTCTAGTAGCTGACTGAGACACCATTGGGAGAGAGGAGTTAAGAGGCTGCACCTCCAAACTGATCACCACAGCCTGCTTCTGATAGAAACCTTGCGTCATGAATGACTTTATATCAGTAGGAATTCCAAGACCCTGCTGCATAAGGGGATTCTCTGTCCCTAAAAAGATAATAGCCTGAAGAAGGGAGGGAATCCAAGAAACTAGGCTGCAGTCCAAACTCTATTGGTCACATCTATGACCTGTCCTAGTCATTCACAGACTTAGAAGTCAAAGAGACCTTGGAGACCATTTCTTCCAGCCCTTTCATTTTACAGATAAGGAAACTGAGACCTAGGGAGGCTAAGTGATTTGCCCAAGTTAAAGAGAGAGAGGCACCTCACTGTCCTCTTTAAAATGGGGGAATTGGACTAAATGACCACTAAGAAAGCCCTTTAAGTTCTAAATACTTTGAAAAAATATATTCAGGTATCAAGAGGGGTAATGAAGGTATAGTGGAAAGCACACTAGACCTGGAGTCATAAGGCTTGAGTTCAGATCCTGGTTCTGCTACTTATAAGTTGTATGAGCTTAAATCACTTAACTACTCTGGGCCTCAGTTTCTTCTTCAGTAAAATGAGAGGAAGAGATAGATTCAATGAATTCTAGAGTCCCTTAGAGCTCTAAATACTATGTATGTATATCGATGTAAAGAAGGTATTCTGACAAAGTGTTCATCTCTTATTTATATGATTGAAATGAGGGAAGATAAGCCTATTTCCAGCATATAGCCAACTGCTACCAGGGACAAGTGAGCTGTGAATTTTACCACAATTCCCAGATTGTATCACCCAGTAACAAACAACTATCACAGGAGAAATGAAGGAACAAATAAATGAAAGTGATTTTTAAAAGCATTTAATATTGCCAAACACTGTGATAAGTTCTAGGGAAATGGACAGAGAAGTGACAGTCCTTGATCTCAAGATGTTCACATTCCAATAATGAGAAACTGACTAACTGTATGAGAGGGTTCAGAAGCAGGGTGGATAGCAAGGCCTTATAGGTCCAATGCAGCCTCAAGGTCACACGTGGCCCTCTAGATCCTCAAGTTCAGCCCTTTGACTGATTAAGGGCCTAACCTGAGGACCTACAGGGCCACACCTCAAGGCCACAGGTTTCCCACCCAGTTTCAACACAGTACAAATAGAGCCTGCAGATACACTCTACCTGGTGATTTTCCAGCAAGTCAAAGGTCTCGAGATGGCACTACGCCTTACTCTTACTGGCTGTTCCAAAGTCTGACACTAAATACCACGGAAAGAAACAACACTCAGATTCCAAGAGGCAAAGAATGAGGGCAAGGATGAAAGGTCATTTTCACATGTGCTCCCATTCTCAAATCAGTTTGAGGGCAGTCCTTCTTTTCATGGTGCCTATCAGGTGAGTGAACCTAATTCAACTGCAGATGACATCTTCTTAAAAACCTTTCTTTCCAATTACTCTCAGACCACTCAGCCAGGACACAGCAGGCCATTCTTAGTGGTCATCCAGTCAGCCATTCTAACTAAATGCCAAACTTTTCATAAACTCCCTGAAATGCTCAGTCTTCCCTAAGTACTGCAAACAGCCTTTCCTTGATCTCCTTCAGTCTCTATAATCATTCTTCTTCTGTCTCCTTTTTGTCTTCCTTCATAACAATTTCCCCAAGCTCATCTTCCATCTTCAGACCTTCAGATTGGTCCTCCACATTCATGGTTTTAACCCCTTCCTTAGTCTACATCTCCAGTCACAATCGCTACTATCTCTAATCTCCAACTGCCTAGAGACATTTCCACTTGAAAGTCCCAATGACACCAGAAATTTAACACATCCAAATTTAACCTCATGCCTTTCTCCCTCAAACAGGCTCACTTGGTATAGTGAGATGGAATTTGGACATCATAAGATCTGAGTTCAAATTCTGATTTTGTTACTACCATGTGCCAAGTGAAGACAAAAACAAAAGTCTCAAATATACCAACATAGTTATAACAGCTACTCTTTGTAGTAGCAAAGAACTGGAAATAACATGGGGGCCCATTAACTGGGGAATGGCTGGAAAAAAATGATGGAACATCAATGCAGAGAAATATTATCACCCAGTGAGAAATGAGGAACATGTGAAATTCCAAGAAACATGAGCTTTTTATGAATTTATGTTGAGAAAATAAGCAGAACCAAGAGAACATTATCCACTATGATTATAGCAATGTAAATCAAAAGGTCACTAAAAGGAATATGAACTCTGAGTAACTGAAAAACCAGTGATAGTCCCAGAGAACAGATAATGAAATACACGCCTTCATATACCTTACATCAAAGCTAGTTAGGCTGACTGAAATATAGATATAGATATAGATAGAGATATGTATACACATTGTCAGATGCAGTCTCTATATCAAGTGTTTTTGCATTTAGTCTTCATTTTCTTTATATATAAAGGAGAGTCCATTCTGGAACAGAACAAATATTTGTTGTTTTTCAGAAAAGACATGTTAAAGCAAAAGGGATCAAAAATGTTTCTAAAAATATCATGAGCTCCTGGAAGCCAGAGACCTTCCTCTCTATTGCATTTCCCCTCCTTTCCCCTCATTGTGAGAGTGAGCACATAGCTGACTCCACTACCCACCAGCAACAACAGTGGGCCAACTCCCAGGTACAGATGAAGATAAACTTGAATAGGCTGCAAGAGATATGTAGAATCAATGAACTAGAGAATGCTGGAGCTGCAAGGGCCCTTAGAGACCATCTAGACTGGCCCTTCATTTATAAATGGAAAATTGAGGCCAAGAGAGGGGAAGGGGGCTTGCCCAATGTGACATGGAAATTTAAGGTAGAGCCAGGACAAAAGCCTACGGTTCAGGAGCCACTCATCCGTTCACATTGAGCAGATAAAGTATTTTTAGACCAGGTATAAACTAAATGAACTTACTTGATTGTTGTCAATTTCCTGCACTGGCTGAGGAAATCATGTGGGTGAGCAAACTGGTCAGTATTTTATATTTATTTTGATGACTGAGCTATCATAATAAGTAACCCAGATAATCCAAAAGATTTTTTGAAATGGTTTATTCTGTTCTATTTAAAAAACAGATTTGTGTTATTTCTAGAAAACTCTCTTCTAGCTTCAGTGAGTTATAAAATGCCAGAAAGGACTTTATAACTGGAGAGAACCTTAGAAATAGAACATCAGAGTTGGAAGGGACCTTAGAACCCGAATGTCAAAGCTAGAAGGGATCTGAGAACATAGAGTATTAGACCTGATTCAGACCCTAGAACACAGAATATTAGAGCTAGAAAAGGCCTTAGCCTGTGCTAACTTAGGTAATGGAATTAGAACCCGCTAATTTTTTTTTTTTTTTTTTGGTGAGGCAATCGGGGTTAAGTGACTTGCCTAGGATCGCACAGCTAGTGAGCATCATGTGTCTGAGGCCGGATTTGAACTCAGGTCCTCCTGACTCCCAGGCCAGTGCTCTACCCACTATGCCATCTAGCTGCCCAAGAACCAAATAATTTTCAAGTTTTCTTCCATTCTGAATCAATGACCCTTTCAACTTGGACAAGGGACCCTAGAACACAGAATGTCAGAGCTGGGAGTGCCCTTAGTACACAAGGTCACTTAGAGCTGGAAGAGACCCTTAAAATTATCTAGTTTACCCTCCTCTTTTTACAAATGAGGAAAATGAGTCTTAGAGAGACCCCAAACTCCAAATCCAGCACTTCTCACAGTAACACACACCTCCCTCAACATGAAATGTCAGAGATCATCTAGTGCAAACCCAGCTGAGCCCTAGAAAAGGGAAGTGACTTGCCTCAGAACTCCTATAGCACCCTTCATTGGTAACTCATTTGTGCTTCTCCGTGTACACTGCTATTCTTTGGGTGATGCTCCATGGCTGTGAAGTATAAAACAAGTATGGTCAACACTTCTTGATTAAGTAAGCACTTACTGTGTGTCAGGCACCATAATTTCAGAAGAATTCAAATCTGAAGTGACTCAAGGAACAACGGTCAGATAAGGGTAAGCCATTGGCTGCAGTATATCACCAATTACAATTCATATGTTGGGAGTCAGGTTAAAAGGCATCATCAAGGACAATTTTCAACATTCCTTCTTAAAATTTTGAGTTCCAAATTCTCTCCTTCCCACTCTACCCCCTCATTGAGAAGGCAAGCAATTTGATATAGGTTATATATGTGTAGTCATGCAAAATATATTGCATCATCAAGGACATAGATGATGGTAAAAGTTATGAGAATGAGAAGCAACCGATGACCTGCCTGCTACACTGGTATCCACATCCAAGGAACCAGAAGAAAGCCTTCTACAGTACATTAGGTAATTATCCTCTCTGGTGGATTTGTGAGAAAACACAGACAAGAATTGTTCAGAACGAAGAGGTGGGTGAGTCGCTGTCTGCACTGGAAGGAGTTCCCACCCTATGCCTCTGGGAATCCCCAAATTCCTTTAATGTTCAGCTCAAAAACCACTTCCCACAGGAGGTAATACCCCCAACTGTTAGCGCCCTCCCCCTTACCCCTACCAAAATTACTTTGTATTTCCCTGAGTAAATTGTATATAATTGTTATGTGCTTACCTGGGAATATGTCGTTTACCTCAGTAATAAGCCTTTGAGGATAGAAATTATTTCACTTTAGTCTTTTTATTCTATTTCAGTAATTGGCACACAGTAGGTGTTTAATAAATGCTTGACCAATTGAACTGAACTCAACTGATGAAATCATGGATTCATTGAAGCACCAGAGGACATCTGCTAACTTCTACGGTAGGCTGACTCCACGAGGGCAGGGACCGGCTTATGGACTCATCTCTACTCTCCACAGCTCTGATCACAAAGCTAAAGACCTGTGACAAGTGTGCCTCAATTCCATGTTGACTGGTTGGTTTGATGGCATGACTTCTCAACACACATACATATATGTTGTTTCCCCTGTTAAATATAAGTTAACTTAAAGACAGGGGTTGTTTTATTTTTGTACCCCCAGGAGCCAGCACATAACAGGCATTAATCAGTGAAAGCTTGTTGATTGACGATCAACAAAATCTCCAAAGAGCCATGAGCAGTCAGTCCTGGTGAATCTAAGGAGGATTGAGGACACAATGAATCCATGTATAATAGCAGCGAGGTGAATGGGGGTATAACAATGACTGCTGTCTGTACTGATCCTAACAGTTATCTCACCTCCGCCTACCTTCTTCTTTGGGAGAGAGGAGCTGTTGGGCAGGTCGGCAAGGTACAGATCCGTCCGTCAGCGCCCTCTAAGCTAGCCATATGGCCATCTCCTGGGTTTTTCCATTTTCCTCATAACAAATTTTCTTTCTTCATCCATTTCAGAAGCAAAGAGCCAAGTACAGGAACTTGACTGGCGCGTGATTTCTCTCTGTGTCGGCACTTTTTTTCTCCCCGAGCTGGGGCATAAACTCGTTCTCCGAGAGTTAACGCACCTGCCATTCCTGTGCTGACACACAGCTTTTCAGAGAAACGAGAAAAAAGGAGAAAAAAAAAGACCTCCAAAGATTGTGCTCTGGAGACTTCTTGATTTCTGCCAATAACGAGTAGGTACCAACATGTGCGTGTTCATGACCTCCCTATGATTGATGGTGCCTATTTACAGTTCCTGCTCTCTCTCTCTCTTTCTCTCTCCCCCTTTTTCCTCAATCTCCTTGCACTTTGAATAAGATTAAGACATTTCACCCACTGGATTATGGCACATAATTTAACAGGATGGCATTCTTAGGATCATATATTTAGAGTCAGAAGGGGTCTTAGAAGCCATCGAATCTAGCTCCATCATTTTACACAAAAGGAAACTGAGGAACAGAGAAAGTGAGTGGCTTCTGAGTCAGACAGTTAATAAATTCCTGAGGAAGGATCTGAACCCAGCTATCCCTGTCTCCAAATCACCCATTCTAGCCTAGTTGCTTTTTTTTAATCTTCACGTTCAGATTATGCAGGTGAAGCGAAGAACACTTACTCATGCCACGTGGATATTTTGACTAAAAACTTGAGACATCTTTTAAACTCTCAGAAAAGGTTGGAGCTGGAGAGGACATTCAAGGCCCTGGAGGACAAGCTCATCAATTTTTGAGATGAAAAAACTGAAGTCCAGAGAAGAGATGATTTGCCCAAAGTCACAGAGATGTTTATAGAAAAATGCAAGAGTTATTAGTGCTGGGACAGACAGGGTCCTAATTTTTTGGGAAACTGAGTTCTAGAGTTCAATGACTTGCCTTAAGATACACAGTTTGAAACAGCTGCAGTTCAAACCCTGATCTACTGACTACCAATCCAATATTCTCTCTGAGGTCTTTCTTTTCATTCTTTGCAAATGAACTTAAAGAAAAACCCATAGAAATTACATGCTGTTGAAGTTGTACTTAGGTTGGCCCCTAGACAAAAAATAAATTGCTTGAGGCATTGTTTTAACCAACAGCTCCTTTTTGGCTGATTTATTTGCACTTTATTTCAAGTATTTTTCTTTAAAGTATAACTCCTCCTACACTGTCATTACTACACCATCCCCAAACATCACCAGTTGAGGGTTCAGAACTCTACAGCTTCAAAAGTTAGAACTATTATAATCACATTTTAAGTTCTTTTCAAAACAAATGCTAGCCATTATCGAGATGGCATTTTATTCTATCTTAATGTGTAGCCTCCTACGCAGGATTCTCAGCCCATCTCCTAGGCAGAATTAAGACAAACCCATCCTTGAGCTCTGTCAGTTCCAAACTAATACTTGGCCTTGGTCTCTGCCATGGGGTGGCACTGCCAGGGAGCTAGATCCACCCACCACCAGCACCATAGCTAGCTGTCAGCAAAGCCTTTTCTAAAGAGACAGGGCCAGGACACTGCCTCACAAGCAGGGTGGGACGTTTCACCAAACCAAAGAAATCTGGACAAGACAACATCCCTTAAGCAGGCACACTGCCAGTCAGCCCAGCTCCATTCCTGCTTAGACCTGGAAAAATGTGAAAAGGGATAAGAGATCTCTGGCCTAGGGCACTGATAAGAAAACATACCTTCTGTCTTTCCTTATAGAACTAGGTAAAATGGATGCAGAAAGAGGCACACATTGTCAAATGCAACAGCTGTACTGACTGAATTTGCTTAATTTCCTGTTGTTTTGTTTCAAAGGGTGAGGGGAGGAGATTTAAGGGGGAATTAGTACAAAAAACAAAAGACAACAACAAAACTCTTAAAAGGCAAAAAGTGAAAGTAATCGTTTGTTGGAAATAGCACTGGATTTAGAATCAGAAGATCTGGCATCAAATCCCAGCTCTGCTCCTTACTATCTGTGTAACCTTAAGTCACTTAAAACCTCCAGGCCTCATTTTCTCATCTGTAAAATGAAGGGGTCAGATTATATGACTTCTAAGATCCCTTCCAGCTCTAACTCTATGATTCTTGATGCTGGGGGTGGTGGAAAAAAACACCGGATTTGGCATCAGGAGGCGTAGGTTTATATCTTAGGTTCTGACACCTACTGTATGTCCTTGGGCAACTTTATTCCCTATTCTAGATCTGTTTCCTCATTTAGAAAAAAATAAAACGACTTGAATTAGATTCTTTCCAGCTCTAATATTCTGCAGTCTGGTAGAGGGTAGATCAGGAAGGAAGGAAACAAACATTTATTAAACACTTACTATGTGTCAAGCACTGTGCTAAGTGCTTTACAAATATTATTTCATTTGATTATCCCAACAACCCTGAGAAGTAGATATTATCATGATGCCCCTTTTACAGCTTAGAAAACTGAGGCAGACAGAGCAGCACTACCTAGCTTTCTCTAATCAGGTAGAAGATCTGAAGATAGAAAGGAAATGATAAAACAAGCAAACAGCTGAACCCCCTCATTTTATCTCCTAATTCTCCTTTATATTTGTTCCATATTCTAATTTCTGTTTTATTTGTTGTCTGTGTTCATATTTCATCTCTGCCTGCTAGATGCTCCTTGTAGTGGTTTCAGTGCTGTCTGACTCCTCATGACCCCATTTGGGGTTTTCTTGGCAGAGATACTGCAGTGGTTCACCATTTCCTTCTCCAGCTCATTTTACAGATGAGGAAATTGAGGCAAGCAGGGTTAAGTGACTTGCCCAGGGTCACACAGCTAGTAAGTGTCTGAGGCTGGATTTGAAGTCATCTTCCTGACTCCAGGGCAGTGCTCTATTCACTGTACCACCTAGCTGCCCCAGATGCTCCTTAAAACTGTCTTATTTACACTTAACCCTGACTGCCTTACGAAAAAGAAAAAAAAAAGACTGTCTTATTTAATCTTCGTAGGTCCCCAGAGCCTAGTTCAGTGCTCCCCACAGAGTGGGCATTTAATAAATGTCTGTTGAATGACTGGATATAGAGAATGGAAAATACTTTTCAAATATTAAAGCACTATATCAGTGTAAGTTAATCATTAAGTTTTCATCAGCTTTAAAACTGGGTTTCAAAGCCATCAGTGTGAAAAGTTCAGAAGTATTGTGTGTGAGCAAGTGACTTAACATCTATGAGCTCCAGTTTCTTCATCTGAAAAATGGGAATAATAATATCTGTAATACTTAACTTCACAGGGTTGTTTTGAGACTCAAGTGAGAAATTTAGGTAAAATGTTTTGCAAATTTTGAAGGACTATCTAAATATATATTGTTATTATTAATATGATGCCTTTCGGAAGCCCTCAGCTACCACTAGCCTGCCATGTGATACTTTATTGATCTTTCTTGACCTTTAAAGTCATCCCATATGAACCTCCTCAAAACTCCTTGTGCTCCATCTCCAAATGTCTTTGTATTTTTACTTCAACTCCTCTTCCTTTCCTCCTGTATTAGAAGAGTAAGTATCTCATTTTCTCCAGACTCCTTCAAGGCTTTGTCCAGGTCTCAAAAAAGAAAAAAAAAGAAATCTTCCTTTCACCCTGATGGCCCTTCGAGCTGTTGTCCCACCTCTTGCTTCCCTTCTACTACCATTTTTTTTAAATCTTATTTTTATCAATGCCTTTTGTTTTTCCAACACATTGATTTCTGAATATAGCTCTCCTGTACCTAGTGAGCTATCCCTTGGAGAGAGGGAGAGAGAGAGGGGGAGAGAGAGAGGGGGAGAGAGAGGGGGGG
>NW_020954563.1:2241745-2486388 GCF_900497805.2 Vombatus ursinus | reverse complement strand
AAGAGAGAGAGAGAGAGAGAGAGAGAGAGAGAGAGAGAGAGAGAGAGAGAGCAAGCGAGCGCAATTCGGCAAAACTAACCTATAGTTTCTATTGGGTCTGACAACATATGCATCATTCCACATCCTCTGAATGTCCCCCACTTTTGCAATGAAGGGACAGAGGTTACTGCCAAATTTCTTGGGAGTGGTCTACGTTTGCTGCTTTCTATCTCCCCACCACCATCTTTGCAATCTTGACTCCAACACCCTACTCCCCACCTCCCTTCACCACACTCCCAAAATGACTGTCTTGAAGAGCATCAGTGATATTTCAGAAGTAAATCTGCCAAATCTGGTAACCTCTTCTCAGTCCTTACACCCTAAATTCCTGTGTATTCAAGGCTCTTCTCCATTTCTGCATCTCTCCTGCACCTCTGTCCTCTGTGCCTTTCCTGTTAGAATCTTTAGTTGGGGGCCACACTCCCTGGACAGCACTCTGCTCCCAAATTCATCAAACTCCTCTCCTTCTGTGTATGGCTCTGAGGGCAGAGGGTTGGACTTCAACCCTGGCTACAGTACAGAAGTGTCTGGCACTGGAGCCTTGAGGCTCTCCTCCAGGGAATGGGGGTGGAGGGGGGGGGAATAGGATGGGATAACAAACTTTGGAGCTGAGTCTAAGAGCCAGGGTGGTGACCCTGTTGGCGGGGAGTACCATCATTCCCTTGGAGGAACCCTCCCTTATTTGGAAGGGATACCAGTGGCTTCCATAATTGCAGGGAAAAGGGAGTAGATTTTTCATACTGGAACCCAGCTCTTCCTAGTCCCAAGCCCAGCCCTGGATCTTATACTACACTGCCTCCCCTATTGCTCTTACCAATAATACCTTCCTGGGATCCTTTTAATATTTTCCGACACTTTCACAGGCATTTTCTCCTTTCATCACACAGGGTTTGGGGTTTGTTTGTTTGTTTTTTTAAACAAAGGATATTCCATATATAAGCACGTATTTATAATTCTTTCCCTACAATCCATCCATTTCCATGAGAATTAAGTTGATTTCCTATCAGTGTCTCAAACACACCAGGTTCACATTTTTTTAACAGCTCTCCTTTCCCCCGTGCAGAGGGAAAAGCTCCAGATTTAGAGTCAGAGGACATTGGTCCCAAGTCCCAATCTCTCACTTGCTACCGATGTGACTTTGTTGAAGTTATCTCATTTCTTTGGGCCTCCATCCCCTCACCTATGAAATGAGGGGATTGAGATAGCTCATCTCTAGTTCTAAACTAAATAGTGACTCTAACCCTTCCTGGGTCTCAGCTTCCTCATCTGTAAAATGAAGGGGATAGCCTCTGAAGTCCTTCCAGTTCTCAATCTATGAGTGTCTGAGCCTAAGACAACCTTCAAATTCTAAATCTAAATCTAAATCTGCTTAGCAAACCTTAAAGCACTAGATACTGGCCAGTTGTTAGGAGAGGCAGCTGGGGCAGCCTTGCAGTCAAGATACAAATCCTTACTCAGAAACTTATCATCTAGGTGACTACTAGCAACTCACTAACCTTTCTGGCCCTCGGTCCTTTCATCTCTAAAAGGAGAATAAATAATCTCTGTGCTGCCTCTTCATAGGACTGTGAGGAAAATGCCATATAAATTGAGCTGCTACTCTGATAATTATAATGTGCTTTCCCCTTCTGGCCAGTTCTCCTGCCTCCTTTACACATTTACAAGCCTCAGCATTTCTGCTACAGCAAAGTCTTTATCCTAAATTGTTTTTTTTTCTTCCTCCCACCACTTTCTTTAAATAGGAACCTCATAAACCCCTTCAGTGGCTGACTGGTTTGCCCACTCTTTCTTTCCCCATAATTCTGGACACCTGGCTGCAAAAGTCTCTCCCTGTGGCTCACAGACAGGCCAGGGGCCACTGTGTCTTTCTGCCCCTCACACCCTTCTCTCTGGCAGGTGCCGTTTCTCCTGATCTGGAACCTTATCTTGGCTCTAACCAGAATTCAGTTATGTAAGACACCCCACATGACATCTCTGCCTTGTCCTAGTTCTTCTGTTTCCTGCAGCTTCTTAAAGGTCTTCTTTATGTCCTCATCCTCCAAACCCCCACTTTCCATGGGGCAGCCACAGACCTCCTTAGAAATGTCTTCGCAGAAATCTTTTTATGATTTCCTTTCTTAGGTCTCTGTCCTTTCTTCTCTTTTTTGTAGGCTATCCATTTAAGAATGAGATGAGAGATCACAGATTCAAAGCTGAAAATTACTTTAGTGTCCAACCCCTTTCATTTTACAAGTGAGTAAACTGTGGGATGTTAAGTGATTTGGCAAAGGTCACAAAGGGTCGTAAAGCAAGAGAGCGGGGTCTGAACCCACATTGAAGTCAGTATTTTTTTCATTACACTACAATGCCTCTCTCAGTTTATCTCTAAGGTCAGGCACTCCCTTCCCAGTTTTTTTAAAGTCTATTTAAAACTTTTTATTAGTAGTATTTTTAAAAATCCATTGATCCTAATAACAACCCTAGAAGGTTAGGTGCTCTAAGTATCATTAACCCTCTTTTCCAGATAAGGAAACTGAATTAAATAACTGACAAGGTGAAATGGCTGGGCAGTATCAGAGAGACACAGGATTTGAACCCAGGTGCTGTGAGGCTCCGAGTGCCACCACATTCTATTCCCTGTGCCAAGCTGCCTCTCCCTTTCCAGCATTTCACAGTGGCCAGGTAGGACACAAAGCTTGTCCCTCAATTTTAGTTACCTTCTGCCTTCATTCCACTGAAACACAAACACACTAAGGAATTCTGCTATAGCCAGACCTTGCTCTCCTACTGCCAATAGCAAATGACCACAACCATACTCCTATAAGGTAAATAGAACAGGAATTATTATTCCTGTTTTATAGATGGAGAAGTTGAGACCCAAGAAGGGTCACACAATTAGCTGCCCAAGGTCACCCCAAGAAGGAACAGAAGGAAACCTTTGTTATCGCCACTGTACCACCCTGCCTCTGATGCAGCCAGCCCCTCCCTTGTCTCTGTGCTAACCTGCAGAGGAGTCTGTCCTCCAAGTAGCCCAAGTGAGCTTCTTCCTAGCCCAGGACAGATTGCAGTATAAGACTTATGTGCCCAGACACTGCCCCATCTGTGCAATTGATCTGGTATTGGCAAGCTGAACTTGTCTCTCTTATACATACCTCACACACTCACCCTGGAAATCACACCTGGGATGATTACACAGAGGAGCCATATGTCCTGACAGGTATGTAATTATGTACCGAGCAGCTTATCGGGCAGAATCCGTTTATTTTCTCTAGGTGAGCTATGCATCAAATCTAAGTAGAAGAGAAAAGGAGAAAGAGGGAAGGTAGGAAAGAAAGAAAGAGAGAATGAGAGATCAAAAAAGAGTCCAAAATGAGAGATTAAGAAAAGAGGGAGAAAAAAAAGGTAGAAAGAGAAATTGAAAGTGAGAGATCAAATGAAAGAAAAATTAAGAAAAAAGGAAAGAAAAAGGAAAGATGGAGAGGAGAAGACAGGGGAAGAGAATGGAGGAGAGGAGAGGAGATATAGCACAGAGAGAAAAACAGAAGAGAGAGAGAAGGAGGAGAAGGGAAGGGAAGGGGAAGGAAAAAAAACAGAGAGAAAGAAGGAAGGATAGAAGGAAGGAAGGACAGAAGGAAGGAAGGAATAAAGGAAGGAAGGAATAAAGGAAGGAAGGAAGGAAGGAAGGAAGGAAGGAAGGAAGGAAGGAAGGAAGGAAGGAAGGAAGGAAGGAAGGAAGGAAGGAATGAAGGAAGGAAGGAAAGACAAACATAGTGAACAGGGTTGTATTGAACAGCACTGCCTCCTTTTCCTGAGATTTCCCATTGCTGCCACAATGATACTTCTCAGTGTTCCTCAGTGGATCTGAGATATCACAGATGCAAGTAAAAGGATGAAGAGCACCAGTGGACACTGACCTCCTTGCTGTTCTCTCTTGTGACATTGTCACTGGCCATCCCCATGCTTGGAATGTTCTCCCTCCTTGTCTTCACCCTCTGGTTTCCCTGGCTTCCTTCAAGACTCAGCTAAAATCCCACCTTCTATAGCAGGTCATTTGTTACACACACACACACACACTCCCTTCCCTCTGTTACCTTCCATTTATACTGTAAATATCTTCTAAGTACATATCTGTTTGCATATTGTCTCTCCCATTAGAATGTGAGCTCCTTGAGACCAGATACCATTTTTTGCCTTTTTTTCTTTTAACTTTAGCACAATGCCTGACACATAGTAAACTCTTAATAAATTCTTGTTGATTAACTTAAAAGACAGACAGACAAATGCCCTTAGTCCTAGAAAGCAAAAATATTTGATAGGAGAATTTTGTAGACAATCAGGATACTATTTCATATATTTGCATATAGTAAGCACTTAATAAATACTATTTTCTTTCATTCATTCATATAGCAACTTTCCCCCAGCTCTAGTTCAAATCAACCTCTTTTTACCAGGTCAAGTTCCACAGTCTCTGAAGGTTAACCCTTTATAGAGGCAGCAATAGGCATGTCCTTTTCTTGCTCCAAAGAGAGCTCAGTGATCAGCCTGGGAGAGTTTATCAGTCTCTCAATAGTCAGTCCCTGAGCTGGGGATGCCTTTCCAAGGGTGAGGGTGAAACCATGCCATCAGGCGACTGTGCTGGGACAGATCTACAGAACCCTAGAATTTCAGGGTTGGAAATTTTCTCAGAAGAGCAAAGCCCAAGAGGTAAAATGATTTCCACAAGCTCACGTGTAGTATTCAGAAGAGCCCAGATTCAAACCCAGGTCCTCTGACACCCAATCCATTGCTCCTGCCTTTGTAACACGTTGCCTTAATACCCTAACAAGTGTTCTATTAGTCTCAGTTAAAAGACCTCCAAGGATTTGGGATCTACTATATCTAATTATTAGGAAAGTTTTCCTTACTTAGAGCCAAAATCTTCCTCTCTGCAACTTCCACCCATAGAGCCCAGTTCTGCCCTCTGAAACCAAGCAAAACAACTCTGAAGCACCTCCCATTGGGCAATCCTTCAAATACCTGCCAATGGCTATTATGCCCCTTCCCTTTACCTCAGTCTTCTTTTCTCCGGTATAAACATCCTTGGTTCCTTTAATATATCCTAGCCTGACATGGTCTCCAGTCCTCCCCCCATCCTAATTCCTCTCCTTTAGACATTTGTCAATGTCAATATCATTTGTCAAAGCAGACATCATTTTTCACTGTCCTTCCTAAAATGTGGCATCCAGACCTAGGCACAGTACTTCAGCTGTGGACTGTCATCTCCTCAGCTCTGGTTCCCAACCAGAATCATTGGGTAAGAAGCAGGAGGTCATGCTGGTGCATTGGCAGAGGTGGGGCTGGCTAGGAAGGAGAGGCCTGGATCACTAGTCCTCCTGGGAAGATGGACCTTCTATAAGGTAGCCTAGATCAGTCAGAAACAAGTCGGGGAGTAGTAATTTAAGCTCAGGGGAATCTAGGGAGGAAGGAAGGGTCCCACAAAGAGAGCAAGCAAAATCCAGGGTCCAATAAGTCAGTGGTCAGGAAGAACATCACTAACACTGGAGATCAAGGTGAGGTGTGATCCAAGGCCACTTACCATGTACTTTTTTTTTCTATACCCTACACCATCTGGTTATGTTGAACTGGAGCTAAAAAGCCAACCTATCTCCACAGAGATAGGTACAGCAGAGAACATGGTCTTCTGTCAGGTTCTCACATGGGAATAGTGCGCCTAAACTCCTTCCTCTGCATCCTACCATCTGGTGGATGTACTGACAGTCCCCTTCCCATGTCCCATTTAATCTATTGTTCTTACAGGAAAATCATCTCACCCATCCACTCTTGGGAACATATACCTTTCTCCCCTAAAGACATTCTAGTTTCCCTCCTGCATCTTGTACCCATCTCAAACAGCAAAACTTTCACTGGCCTGGTCCTGCTAGCTTTCTGCCTTCCCCTCTGCATTGTTTTTTCCATAAAATGCCGAACACCTCTCCCTCCTGAGATGTTCTTTAATGCCATTTCCAACCTTTCTGCTTTCTATAAAAACAAATTCAAAAAATATTTTAAGTACATACAACATGTAGAACACTATATACCAGGTGGTGGTGGAGACATGAATTTTATCTGAGCAGTTGTCTTTGCCCTCACAGAACTTACATTTTAGTAGAGTTATAAGAGACAACAAAGATAGCAATATAATCCATGGATCAAAGTCACTGCCCACATGAAACCAAGTTCATTCCTGGGGGCTTCTTATAGAAATCTCTCTTTGTCTTGTGCCCCCACCTGGAGGAACTTCAGAATTTAGTTCATGTCTAGATAGCCAAGGGGCAGCTAGATGATACAGTGGATAGAGTACCAGGACTGGGAGTCCGGAAGACTCATCTTCGTGACTTCAAATCTGGCTTCAGGCACTTATTACCTGGGTGACCCTGGGCAAGTCGTTTAACCCTGTTTGCCTCAGTTTCCTCATCTGTAAAATGGGCTGGAGAAGGAAATAGCAAACCACTTCAGTATCTTTGCCAAGAAAACCCCAAATGGGATCATGAAGAGTCAGACATGATCAAAATGACTAAACAACAACTAGATAGCCAAAAAAAAAAATAGGAAAGCCCTTACCACAGTGCCTGGTGTATAGTAGGCACTTAATAAGTGCTAGTTGACCAACTAAAAGGGCCCTCAGCTCCAGCACTCAGGCTAACAAGACTCAATATAGAACAAGTTCATTTATCAATGCAGAAAGGATTCATACCCAATCTCAAAAAGTGTCAGGAGAAGTTTTCTCAACTCTCTGTTGGGCCCTCACTTTCTCCAAAGACCAACGACCTCCCTTCCCCTCCATCTGCCCCACTCCAGTCTATTCTGCCTCTTGGGGAATTTTCGTCTGCTCTTAAAGAGGCAGCCCCAGGGCCAATTCAAGTGTGAGAACTCCATCAGCACTAAGGTGTCTACCCTTTGAGACTCATTACTGCTGCCAGCCCCTTAACAATGAACTTGAGAATCAGGGTCATTTGAACTAGTTGTTTCTTCAACTTCAAAGCTGGGACCTTGAGTTAAGGCCAGAACAAAGGTCATTTAGGATAATGGCTTAGTGGAGCAACAAGGATCGGAAGAACGTAGTTGACATCAAAAGGACATAAAGAAGAGAAAGGGCTTACCCATTTCCACACAGGACAGTCATACAGCCCTTTCTCCCTGTGACCCTGAAAAAGTCATCTGTTCTAGAATCATGGAATCAGTTTGCTCCCTGAAAAAAAAATCTCTCCTCTTAAATCCTTGTCCTTCTCTGCCTTCACAAAGGGGCAGTCCCTTCACCCCAAGTACTGGTGGCTTGGGAGCCACTTTATGGTATTGAAAAATTCCCTTGCATGCATCTTAGTGGGAGAAGCAGAGGAAGGATGAGAAGTTGGCTCCTAAAGATATCAGGCCTAGAAATCTGGTTTTGAGTTTGGGACAATTCTGAGAAGGGCCAGGCTCTGTGGGCTGTTAATTTGAGGTTCCAAAAAGAAAAAATAATAACAACAATAACCGTAATAGCTGCAGCCACAGCATTTCCTGCACATTATGGCATCTGAGAAAGTGCTGACGGGGACGGCTGACAAGCTCCCTGCATTGTAATTCACCCCATAACATCATCTCCCAGTCTTATGGATTTCTCATTGAAAAATTATGTGATGCCTTTTTGGAAACCCAATACTGAGTTATTGATATAGAGAAAGCAGCACGCTTTCAACTCCCGGCATATTAGCTTTATCCTGCCAGAAGGACTTTTCTCTCTAATTTCCAAACTTGGTTTTCTCCTTTCAGTTTAAATCGCATAGTTGGTTGTCTGTGTGTACTTTTGTGTATGTGTTTGTGTGTGGCTCTAGGCAAATCTACTATATGTGTGCCTGAGTATGTATGTATAGATGTAAGTCTCTATGGATCTATGGATCAGTATATAAATAGATAGATGGAGAGACAGACAGACAGATAAAATTAGATAGACACATACGTAGATAGAGTAGATAGATACATAGACACATACATAGATACATGGATAGATACATAGATAGAGGTACTTGTGTCCATGTATATCCATGTGTCTGTGCCTGTAGCTGTTCACTTGTGTATGTGTATGTGTCTGTGGGTGTCTATTTGGATCTGTGTGAATAGCAGTCTGATATAATGAAAAGAGAGCTGGGATTTGGACTCACACCTAGGTTCAAGTCCCAGCTAGGTGTATAAGCTTAGGCAAATCACACACTTCCCTCTCTGAGCCTCAGTTTCCTCATTTGTAAAATGAGGATAAAAATACTTGCACTATCTCCCTTCCAGGGCTATTGTGAAGAAAGTATTTTGGAAACATGAAAAGGCTCTAGAAATGTGAAGTATTATTATTCCAGAAGCAGCTCCACTTTTAGAAATATAATTTTCCACCAACCACTTTGCTGACTTGCACTCAACTAAATCCATTGTTGCCACCTCCTTTGGTGTGCTTTAAATGGGCTTCTTGCCTAGTACCCTCAGACTTCTGTGCTAAGCCCTTGCTAAGGTTTCCACGGCTCATGATTTTGAAACGTTTTCTTATCCAACCTGCTTTATCTCTTTACTTGCTTCCTTGAAAGTGTGCCCATTTTCCTGGCCCAGTGCTCAGAGCCCCCTGAACATAGCCCCCCTTTGTATTTCCTACAGGCCAAGACTGGGGTTCCATGGCTTTGATTTCTGGGTCCCTGAGAATACCAGACAAGAAACAGTGTGATGTCATGTCATCAGTCTTAAAATTGGGAGTTCACATCCAACTCTAACACTCATTATCTGTGTACCCTGGTCAAATCACATCAAAGCACCCTCTCTGTGCCTCAGCTTCCTCCATTATGAAATGGATACACAGGGCTATAGTGAAGAGAGGACAGTATTTTGTAACCCTTGAAGGATTCTAGCAAGGGTCCTTAACCTGGGGTGGGTAAATTTGTTTCTTTAATATTTTGATAACTATATGTCGATGTAATTCATTTCATTTATAATTCTGTGCATTTTATTTTATGCACTTAAAAAAACATTGTTTGAGGAGAGGTCCGTGGGATTCACCAGATTGCTAAAGAGGTCCCGGGCAAGGATTAAGAATTCCTGTGTTATAGAAATGTGAGCTAATATTTATTCAAGGTAATCCTAATGTAGGGATTGCTAGAAAGCAGTCCTTCTGCGTTAGGAACACCTAGATTCAAGTCCCACTCTGACACATACCCTGCGTAACCCAAGGCAAGACATTAACCTCTTAGCATCCTGGGCAGTGTTCTAAGATAAAAGTTTCTGAGCAAGTTTCCATTGGTAGATCTAGTCACAAGATAAAAAATAATAAGACAAGACAAGCATTTGAGTGCCTACTATGCGCAAGGCACAATGATAGGTGCTAGGGATAAAAAGACAAAAGAACATAGCCCTAGGTTTCTCAGAGCTGCCTTCCAACTGTCTAATCCCTATCTATCAGAAGAAGCATTCTACATACAACAATGGAAAGGCTTTTGTGATTTCATCTTGGGGAAATTCCCAGCATGACCAGCTACATTCTGTTGGAATCCCTTTAAGCACCAGAGTTCAATGACTTGCCCAGGGTCACACAGCTCCAGCATAACAGAGGTGGGATTGGAAGCCAGGTCCTCCTGGCTGCCCAAGTTCCCCTACCCTGTTAGCTTCAGACACCAGCTGCCATGTTGCACTTCAAACCCCGTGCTGTATTTATAATATCATCCTATGCAGAGCAAATGCCAATATTTAGAAAGAAAAATGTCCTTTTTATTGGACTCCTGCTGATACCCCAGCTGTTAGCCAGCATGCCACACACACACACACACACACACACACGCACACACACACACACACACACACTACAGTTTCTCTTTTTGTCTGGAAGAGAAGAGGCAGGGCCCCAAGCACTATGGAAAGAGCCCTTTCATCAGAAAGGTGCTTCTCTGCCCCAGCAGGTCTGCTTGGCTGAATGGAAATGTGTTTTTTATGAGATGAATTGCATCATTAAATTACATTATCAAAACTAAAGATGCACCATTAATTTTCAAAAACAATAGTAAATACATCTCATTTCTAATACATGATTCTGCATTTAATTTTTGCCTGGGGCCGTACTTTTCTCCCCCCAGCTTCACTGTCTTCCTTTATGCAGACTCTATAAATGGAGCTAAATTGCCAAAGATATTTTTGCCAAATGTCTGTAATGTAAAAATAAATGAATTTCTAATTGGCTGTTGCAAAAGGAAAAATTACTTTTTGATCTCAGCTCAGCCAAGCAAAAACCTACCTAGCCTGAGTAATAAGATGCCAGGCCATGGTAAGGAGAGAGACAAAAGATGTGGCAGAGGAATCCAGGGAGAGAGCAGGAAATGAGGTGAGTGCACCCAGGCACTCACAACTGCCATTCTTTCCTTCCTGTTCAGGGGCTTTTACTCCATTGCCCTTAAGTGCTTCGGGGGCTTTTCCTTCTGCAGAGCGTCTCCCTGTTCTCCAGATGCAGAGATCCACTCTGTGAGAGACAAGGCCGGAATACTGGATCTATGAGCCCTGGGCAAGGGTTGAAGATGACATTGCCTCCCTTCCTACCCCCCTGAAAGTGGCACTCTGTGTGCGTGGCTGTAGATAGGAAGCTTTGATCCTTCCCTATAACCGAGGCCACATCACAATATCAATTCAATCATAGGATTTTGAGTGAGAATAAAATCTTAGAGATAATTATTATCCCAACTGCCTTACTTGACAGAAAGAAAGTGACTTTACAAGGTCACACAACTTATTAAGTAACAAAGTCAAAACTGAAATCCAGGTTCTCTGACTTCAAATCTTGTGTTCTTCACACTATAACAAGCTGCCAGGATTTCTACACACCTTAGAAAAGATGAGTTTCTGGCAATTAAAACATGTGGATTTATAAAAGTCACATTAAAAAGCATTCTTTGAAGATACCTCCCCTACTCCTTTGAAGAAGTGGAAAACTATGGATGTGAGCACTGCATACATCAGATTTGTTCTACATATTGATTAGTTTTGATTAATATTTTTTAAACATTTCCTCTTTTTTATTCTGAACTCCTAGGGATAGCTCTCTGGGAGAAGGGAGGCTACACCAGGAAATATAAGCAATGTAAAGACAAAGTATATCAATAAAATGTATTTTACAAATAAAGAGGATTCCGTATTGTGCCCCTACTTCACAGACACACACACACACACACACACACACACACACACACACACACACACTTACACCCTAAGAGGCTGTCTTACTGGCCTACCACTCACTAATCCCAGATCAGAAGAGAGAAGAACCCAGAACAAATCCACCATTGAGGCTAGGCAGCTTTAACCATCTGAAGGGAGAAGTGCATGCTATAAACACTATGCCCAGTGGGCTTGCTGTTCAGCCATTTCAGTCGTGTCCAACTCTCTGTGACCCCATTTGGGGTTTTCTTGGCAAGGATACTACAGTAGTTAACCATTTCCTTCTCCAGCTCATTTTACAGATGAGGAAACTGAGGCAAACTGGGTTAAGTGACTTATGGATCACATAGCTAGTATGTGTCTGACGCTGTATTTGAACTCAGGAAAATGAGTCATGCAGTCACATAGAAGAAGACAATAAAAATCAGGGAAATATCCAAAAAATGAACAGTGGGAAGGAGATGCAGTAAAAAGAGCCTTGTTATGTAATAGTGGATGTGGAGGCAGAGCTGGGTCTGAGTGGGAGGGCCCACATCCAAATTTGGGCTCTGTTCCCTAGCGTCTAGCCGCAGGGGAGTCCTAGAGGCAGCTAACTCTTAAGTTTTTAGTGTAATCATTTACCACTCAAAAATCAGGAAAAAAATATGAATCAGGGCTTGATTTATTTGTTTTGTTGATTATCTATATTTAAGAAAGTGATAGAGGAAATGTTTATAATGTGGATTAAACTTAAAAGTGTGTCAAGTATATATTTTTTTCAGAAATCCAGTTATTAAGCATTTACCAGCATACTTCTGTGCCTAGGGACTTTGGACAAGTTGTTTAATTACTCTAGGCTTCAATTTAGTCATCATTACAATGTTGAGGTTGTATTAAATGATCTCGAAAGTTCCTTCCAGCCCTAAGTTCTAAAACTCAATGAAAATAGCAATCTTACAACTTGATATAGCACCTTTATATAACAACTATATCTATTTACATATATATCATACATATAAATTTATATTACATATATATTTTTATATATAGTAACTTCATATAACAGTGTATGACCAGGGGCAACTTAACCCTGTTTGCCTCAGTTTCTTCATCTGTAAAATGAGCTAGAGAAGGAAATGGCAGTATTTTTGCCAAGAAATCCCCAAATAGGGTCACAGAGAGTCAGACATGACTGAAATGACTGAACAACCAAATTTATAATTTGTTTAAAGGGTTTTGCTTTGTTTTTCTCTGTTCCAATGGAAGAGATTGAGAGAGAGAGAGAGAGAGTTTGTGATAATGTTGCAAAAAAAAAAAAAAAGAAAAGAAAAGAAAGAAAAGTGGCCCTCTAGGTCCTCAAGGCCAGAGGTTCCCAACCCCACCCTTAGGATCTAAGGCATTCAAAATAGGTGGCCTTTGGAAGGAGTGAAGTATAACTATGAAAGGAGAGGACAAGGAGCAAGGTGACCCCAGTCACCCTGTATGCAGGATATAGCACACTGCTGACTACCAAGGGAAAAGAGGATTGGAGTTTTCAGACATAGAGAGACCACTGGAAAGGGTGGAACAAAAGCTCAAAAGACAGAGAACAAAGTGTACAAACAAAAGACAAATGGAACATGACATCTGGAGACAGAAGAGAGAGAAGCGGGCTAGTTTAAGTTCTTGGCCCACACTCTGAAGGGCAGGGAGAGTCAGAAAGGAAATGGCGACCAAAATTAGAGAAAGCAAAAAAGAAACTAGGTATGAAATCATAGGATCGTTGATTCAGGTCCTGAAGGGACCTTAGAATCCATTTGTCCAAACCCCTTGTTTTACAGAAGAAACCAAGATCCAAAGAAGTTTTGACTTCCCATGATCACACAGGCAATACATGGAACTTCAAAACCTCATCCTCCCAGTCCGTCAGGCTAGAAACCTAGGAGTCATTCTGGACTCCTCATTACCTCTCACCCCCATATCCTAAGTCTGTCAATTTCACCTTTGCATCATCTCTCCTCTGACACTGTCACCACCCTAGTGCACCTTATCACCTCCATCCTGGATTACTGCAATAGCCTGAAGTGGGCCTGCCTGCCTCAAGTCTCTCCCCACTCCAAATCATCCTCTATTCAGCCACTAAAGTGATTTTCCTAAACCATAGGTCTGATCATATCACACACACACACAAACACACACTCCAATGGCTCCCTATTGCCTCTAGGAGCAAACACAAAAAGCTCTTTTTTGGCATTCAAAGTCCTTTAAAACCTAGCCCCCTCCTACCTCTCCAGTCTTCTTACAGCTCACTCTCCAACAGATACTCTTCCATCCAATGACACTGGCCTCCTGGCTGTTCCACAAACTATTCACTCCATCTGTCTGCTCTGGTTATTTTCTTTGACTTTCCCCTGTGCTCAGAATGCTCTCCTTCTTCATCTCTACCTCCTAACCTCCCTGGCTTCCTTTAAGTCCCAACCCACCCCACCTTTCCCCTACCCCTCTTAATTCCAGTGATATTCCTCTGTTAATTATTTCCTATTTATCATCTATATATGTACACATACCTCATACATACACAGGCACAGACACACAAAAACACATCTTGCTTTATATATTTTTGTTCATGTTTCCTCTATTAGGTTGTAAGCTCCTTGAGGGCAAGGACTATCTCTTGCCTCTTTTTGTCTCCTCAGTGATTAGTGCAGTGCCTGGCACATAGTAGGCGCTTAATAAATGTTGATTGATTGAAAAAGTATTGAACCACAAAGTAAAACAGAGCAGGTAGTTTCCAGCACCAGTATCCCTATGAGATCATCACTCATGTGTATGTGGTCCTGCTGTTGGCTTTCTATGGGCACATGGAACAAGAGGGCAAACTTGATTAGGAGGCAGCTTTTAAATTTGCCACTAGAGGAAGTAAGGGAGAAAGTGCTGTGCAGAATTATACTTCTACAATCGGGTATCTGTGGTTTAAAGGAAAGGAGGTAAAACACTACAGCAATCAGGAGCCAAACTTCAAGTCCTGTCCACAGTGAAAGACTAAAGATGTGGTAATAAACCCTGGAGATAAACTGTTCCCAAATGGAAAGAAGACCACAAAACAGAGGTGATGAGAAAAAATAGCAGAAAGAAAATCAAGACCTAAGAAGGGAAACCAGGAAGCCTTGTCCAAAGAAGAGGTCTACAGCCACAAAACCACAAGCGGTAGAATGGAGGATGAGGCCATTCACCTTTAAGAGGCTCTGGAAATATAAAAGTAGCACAAAGCAGTGATCTCATGTGGGGCATCTTATCTAATAGAGTTCTGGTTAAAGCCAAGATAATGTTCCAGGGCAGGAGTGAAGGTACTTGCCCAGGAGAAGGATGTTGGGAGCAGGAAACACAGTAGCACCTGGTCTCTGAATGTCCCAGCAGTTCAGAGCTCTTGCAGACAGATGTCCAAGATTATGAGAAGCAAAGTAACCAAGCTATAGTTAAAAGAAAGAACTGATGAGATACTAATAAAAAGAAGGGAAGGTCTAGGAAAAAAGTATGGTTAGACTTACATGAAGTGATGGAGAGGGAAGATAGCAGAGGCAAAAGAAACTATCTATCTATCTATCTATCTATCTATCTATCTATATATATATATATATATATATATATACACACACACAATTACTGGAACACCATAAAGATGGCAATAAAACTCAGGTCAAATAGAACTAAAGAGAAGTATTAAGCTGATCAAGTTAAAGCAACAGATCTTTCTAACTTCGTTATGTCAACAATTGTTAAACTACGAAAGTGGGAAGTGACATACTATGAGCTGCAATCCCTGTATTAGGTAGCTTGGCTTAGCTATTTTTAGTGAATATAATTGGGGGGATGTGAATGTTGGGAAGTTTGTGCAGGAAGGAAGGAAAGGAAGGAGGAAGAAGAGAAAGGAAGGAGGGAGGGAAGGAAGGAAGACAAGGAAAAGATGGAAGGAAGGAAAGAAGATACAGAATGAACAGACTAACCCTGTGGAAAGTTAAGGTGGGAGGACAAAAGACAGAAAAGCAATGTAAATGTGACATTAGTAGTGTGATAAAAGGTCTTGATACAAAGAGAAATTTTGACTCTCATAAGGAAAAGCCCTCTAGACCCAGGAGCTGAGGGATATGGTAATTTAAATAATGAGGCGGTCATTTAAATTTTAGTTATATTAGAGGTGGGGGAAAGCAAAGGAGTGGGGGGATAGAACAGAAAATTCTATGCACAAATTCCTGTGCTAAGTGCTAAGGGTACAAATAGAAAACCAAAACAACCCCTCCTCTCACGGAACTCACTTTCTAATTTGAGGAGGCAACAAATAAAGAAGGGCTCTCATTCAAGTTCAAGGCAGACAGAAAAGCTGGGTAGTACTGAGGCAGGGCAAGTAGCAAGGTAGAAGGTAAGTCCCCAAGGACATGAAAAGTAATGGCGGAGCTGATGCTCCTCTACCAAGAACGGTGAGTCAACGTTTACAATGTGTCACGAAATAAATGGGGGTGGGTTTGTTGTTTTTTAAGACAGCAGGAGAACTAGCTAGAAGTAGAAAGAACATTACAGAAAAGAAGAAAAAAAGCAGGATAAAGGAAACCAATAAAAATGTGAGTGTTCGAAACATGAGAAAATGACATTCCATTCAGTTAAGCAATTCAGTGCCTACTAGGTGACTGCCCAGGACAGCACTTTACAAATATTATCTCATTTAATCCTCACAACAATTCTAGGAGGTAGGTGCTATTATTATCACCATGTTAAAGTTGAGAAAACTGAAGCAAACAAGGTTAAGTGACCTACCCAGGTTCACACAGCTCATAAATATCTAAAGCTGAATTTGAACTTTGGTCTTCCTGATTTCAGGATATGTATGTGGTTGCTGTATTTATTCTATTCTTTTATCTATTTCTCTAATTTTTGGCCAGCAACAGATAGTTTTAATGGTAACTGTCTTTAAAAAAATTGAGGGGGTAAAGCCTACCTTTATTAGTTTTTTTATTGTTTATCTTGATATTATATTTTGTTTTTCCTAGAAGCCTAAAAATGAAGTGTGCCTCTAGGGAGGCAATATAGATGTGAATGGGGCTTGAAGCTGCATAGAATAATCGCTTCAGAGGTGGAGTAGATATTAGTGATCGTCTAGTCTAGCCTCTCCATTTTAGAGATGAGGAGCTAAGACCCAGAGAGGTGAACAATGATTTCCTCCAAACTGAAACAGGAAGTGGCAAAGCCAGAATTAAACATAGGCCTTTCGACTCCAAGTTCAATACTCCATTGTACCACAAGGACCTGGCCTAAGCAATTTGATTTCTTTTGCTTAATTATACTCCTTTGTTAATAAAGGAGGAATCCATTGGAGTGACGGGAGTCATCGGTATGTGACAAGAACATTAAAAAAAAAAAAAGGACATCAATAAAACATTCCAAAAAAATTCTTTTCCTTTAAACAATCTACTTGCCTCATGCCCTCCTGGCAACCTATAAAGTTAAAGTGATCCCAGGCCCATACATACACTGTCCTCCCCTTGTGGGTAGGCACGGACACCCCTATCTGGCCAGCTGCCTCATTTCTCCCAAGTCTTGACCATTGCTATTATCTTTTGACCTTGCGCCAGGTTTTGAAGGGAGATAGAGTAGGGTTGAGAGAATGAGGCAAGGGAGCCTGGGACCAAAGCATCCTCCACACTTAAGGTTGTGCAATGAGGCACCTCGATGCCTCCCGAGTGTTAAATACCTTCTGGGCTCCCTGTTCCCTCCCCATCCCAGGATGTCCACAAAGTCGCAGGACTTAGGCTAAGAATATTCCCCCCACCAACCCACCCACTATTGACCCCTTGTCACCGGAGATTCAAATTCATTCTCCAGAGCCAAGGCAGCCTTGGGTTTGCCAAAAGGAGCGGCCAGAAGCCATCATTTGTTAGGTTTTAAAAGGAAAGCCTCCTCTATTTTCCACGTGCATAGTAATTACCCTGAAACAGGTGCAGCCCCGGGCTCATTTATTATTATTTCTTTGGGTCCTTAATGGCGGTTGCTGCAAATAAATCCCATTAATGCAATAAGAGGATTTATGGCCCCCAAATTTACACCGGCCGTTTAATCATCACACCTTCTCCTCCGACAGACTTTTTCGAGAACAATTTGCCCTACAATTTGTCAGAGGGAAAATGGCCTCATATAAACGCTGGGCGGAAATAAATGCTAATCCGCCGCTCAGTCTTTCATTCTTCTAATTGCCCTGGGAGTTTAAAGGAGACAGACTTATTTACTCAGAGCAGGAAGTAGCGCCGTAATAAACCATCCCCAGCGGGGTCTAAATAAGTCCCTGACAGGGACAAACGGAGGATGGGAGCTCGGGAATTTACGTGCCAGTAAATGGGTGGGTGAAGGAAGGTCTGGATCCTGGTGGCTGGGCTCAACCCAGCCCAACCCCATCTCTGGCCAGCCTCAGCCTCGACTCCGGCCGGCCCAGCCCCCAGCCCCCAGCCCAGCTCCTCACTGCACTGGTAATTATTAATATTCACTGTCCACCGGGAACCCTCTTAAGGTGCTCCCTGCACTTCAAAGAGACGGTCTCTCTGGGCTGAGACAATGCAAAGTAGATAAATGGCCTCAGCTGAGATTTCTGCATCTCCTCCCTCTTTTCCTTTGGCCTGACCTCTCTTCTTTCATTCTCCCCACACCTGATACCGCTCTAGGGCCACGCGTCTCAGCACACACGCCCACTGTGGCCAAAGTCCACCTACTTTCCCTGGGTCAGGTTTAAATCAGAGGCTTTTGTGTGGTTGCCTTTCTTTATTTTTATTGAAGGATTGGGGGGAGGGGAGGGAACCTAACCTGTGATTTCACTGTTATAGGGATCCCCCCCAGGAACGAAATTCCCACTTTGAGCGCTGATCAGCATCTGATGCTCAGTCTCTAGCACTCATACAATTGCCTTGGCGCACTTGGAGGTTAAATGACTTGCCCAGGATCACACAGCTAATTTGTGTCAGGAGCAGAACTTGAACCCAGGTCTCCCTGACTCACATTTAGGATCTCTACCACTGTGTGATGCTGCCTTTCACTGAACAAGGATTTTGTTATTTTCTGGAGGAATTCGCATCACTTCACTTATCTAGGGCACTTTAAGTGACGAAACTTCCTCTGTGAATGCAAGTCAGAATCTCCTCCACACCTTACAGTTTTAAAGAGTTCCTGGGATCAATACAAAAAGAAAAACAAAACCAGTCATAACTTGAATTGATAAATTGTCAAAAGCTCTTCCATAGTCTGGGTACAAATCTCACCTCTTCTTTCTATCTTTCAAAGCTTGAACGAAACACTTCCTCTCAAGGCCTCAGTTTCCTAGTCTATAAAATGAAAGGGTTGGACTAACAATTCAAATTAATATTCTACTTCTGGGTTTACCAAACCTTTTACTCCCCATAACCCTATGGCCTAAGGTTATCTCTAATGTCCCGTACTAAGACAGTAAGTCTCTTACATGTTAATACCTACATTTCTGGTCTTTAAACAGGGCTCTGGACTTGCTGTATGTAATAGTAATGTTGTCCTAAAGTAAATCACCTGTCTTCTTTTGAGAAAAGACATTTGAGCTGGGAGGAGATGAGGTGGACACTGGCGTCCCAACTGCTTAAAAGCCCGGGAATCCCTGCCCTCCACCTTCCCCACTCCCCATCAACTTCCAGGCTGAAGCCTTCAGGATCAAGATCCTAATAGACCGAAAGCTTTGATGTAGATAATGGAGATTTTTGACCCTTGGCTTTTGTGAGGTGGGAATCTTCTCTGAATGAGTCAAACTACATGATTTCTAAGGGTCCTTCCAGATGGAGATCTAACACAAAAAGGGCGGCCTCTGGTAACCAACTTGCCTCTCTCCCCAGCCTCTCCTCTCCAACTCCACCTCCTCCCCTTCCTCAGACTTCCTCTTATTTTCTCTCCACTCAGCTTCCTCGGCCTTCCCCTCTGAGACATGGTAACCTGCACCTCCCACAGGCCAGCTCCAGACACTTTAGCCCAGGCTCTAGAGTATGGTCAGCAGAAAAGCTCCACTTCCCTTCTCCCAGGCTTACCTCCTTTTGCCTCTTCTTTTCCACTCTCTGTCTTCTTCCCTCGCCTTTCGCTCCCCAGAAGTCACTCATTTCTTGGAAATAAATAGCCCACTGCATCCTTCCCCATTCATCACAGTTTGGGCACTGGGGCCTTATCAGCCCGGCTCTGCATCTCTCATCTATTAGCCGGGCTGTTTGCACCTTCATCCGGCTGTCCTTGCGCAGGGGGAGCACATCGATCACAGGCCCATCTGCCCGCTGTCACAGACCTGTCGAGCCCCTGACAGGCAACATGACAAAACTGTTGTTACACAGAGCAGGCTCTGGGTGCCAAGGTAGAGATTAAACCGTATGAAACCCCAAGAGATCTTTGGAACAGAGACCAGGATCCAAAGAGGCTTAGGGGAGGAGAGCAGGAAGAGCCGTGAGTATGAGCACATAAGTGAATAGAAAAAAAAAAAACACATCTCTCACTGAAGTTTTGAAGGAGGCTAAGAACATGAGACTGGACCCAAAGTAGGACTCAGAAAGGGGGGAATGGTGATTCTATTGTCTGAAGTTTGATGGACAAGGCAGGCAAGTCTGTCCTTTTATGATTGTGTGGACTTGCCTCCTATTCCCCCATGAGCCTTATCTTTGTTTTAAGATAGTGACTAATAAAATCATAATGAAATTTATATAGAAAAACACAAAAATATCAAGATAAAGAGTAAAAAGAATGATATAGTCTTTCGCCTTAAATTTTAAGACAGTGATCATCAAAACTGTCTAGTGCTGGACAAAAATTAGAGAGATAGATAAAGTTGAATACAGCAACCATATACAGCACGGTAGATAGAGCACTGAGTCTGAAATCAGGAAGACCTGAGTTCAAATCTGACCTCAGACACTAGCTCTGTGACATTGCCAAGTCACCTAACTTCTGTGTGCCTCAGTTTCTTCAATTGTAACACAGGAATAACAATTGCACCTACCTCCCAAGGCTGTTGTGAGGATCAAATGAGATAATATTTGTGAAGTACTTAGTACAGTGCCTAGCACATAGCAAGTGCGTAATAATACATGTTTTCTTGTTTTCTTCCTTTCTACAAAAGACTAGTAATTGTTAAACCTATATATAGAACCCATTTTAGTTATAACCTGGTTCCATTGTTTGGGTTGTCATTTATTAAAAATGCAGCTTGAGCCCCCATCACCACATTTCTATACTAGATCATACCAAAAGGTATACCAAGTCAAAAGCAAAAGGCATTTAATTGAAATGGTGTAGTAAAATAAATAACAAGGAACTAAATCAGGTAGTTAACATTCTGGGTAGCCATATACAATAACTGCCATTACCAGCTCCTCCAGGGGAGTACTACATTAAGGAGGCAAAATGACATAGTGGAAAAATCATTGGATCTGGAATGTAGAAGACCTAAACTCAAAGCCCATCTCAGACATTTACTATATGTGTGATCCTGGCAAAATCATTTAACCTCTCTCAGCCTCAGTTTCCTCAACTATAAAATGAAGATAATAATAGCACCTACCTCCCAGGATTGTCATGAGAAGCAAATGAGACAATGTTTGTAAAGTATTTTGTGAACCTTAAAGTTCAAATAAATATTAGATGTTAAACCTTCTGCATCCCCATCATAGTAGAAGTGGGATGCAATCAGATCAAATTCCTAAAGTTAGAGCTAGATTAGAAAACCACATGATCTAACAGCTTTCCACCAACCCCAGTAAAACAAGGTAGCAAATGCTTACTCTTTAGGACTGGGAGAACACTGAAGCCCCTTGTCACAACCCTTGCAGTAATAATCATGGTTCACACAGGGTTCTAGTATACAGTACACCCTGACCACATTCATGCTGCTTTTCTTTCTAGACTCCCTGGTGAGACTAGAGCAGTGCTTTATAATTTTCTGTGGTACAGTATCTTTACTCAGAGTCTATGCCAAGTGACCTCAAGGGAAAGGAACATACATTTATTAAACATTTACTATGTGCCAGGCACTATGCTAAGCACTTTATAATACTTTATTTTTACCTTATTTGATCCTCACAACCTTGTGAAGTAAGGGCTCTTATTATCCCAATTTTAGAGTTGAGTCAACTGAGGCAAACCCAGTGGCTTGCCCAGGTTCACATGGCTCTTAGAGGTAGTGTTTGAACTCAGGTCCTCCTGACACTAAGCCCCGTGCTATATCCACTTCACCACCCAACTGCCTCCAACATCAACATTTTGAGGGCTCAGGCAGTCTTCTGGAAAATGCAGTCCAAATAATTTCCCAGATGATGTGCCTGCTGAAACCCTCTATCCTATCACTATCCATTTCACACTCTTTTCCATCTTCTTGTGTAACCTATATCCCAAAATCCATCAGTATGGAACTTTCTCCTCATTGGCGGAGCTGAACTCCCTGCCCTTTGTCAGGGGTGGGACAGACTTGGCTAGAGGCAAGAGCTTCAGTTCTCAGCCACTCCCTTCGAGGTTTCTCCAAGGGAGAATCTCTTTGAGCCCCACTTCAGGACTGTTCAGGGCCCCTTTCGGACTGGTCACACATCAAGACTTCTTCAAGAGTCAAATCACTTTAGGAGCTCCTGGATTCCACTTGGATCCATGAAACCTGCCTCCTTCCAGAAGGCACTGAATCCCTGGCCAGCCATTCCAGTAATAAATGTTCCTTTTGTGCACCCAGACATCCTTCATCCTCCCTAAAATTATTTTTCATTCTTCCTGGATCTTCCAATCCCTCTATTGTTCCCTGGTCTCCCAGTCCATGACCACAAGCCTATCAAGTAGGAGTGAGTAGGTGGTGTAGTGAATAGGGCGCCGACTATGGAGTCAGGAAGACCTGAGTTCAAATCCAGCCTCAGACATATAACATTTACTAGCCATGTGACTCTGGGCAAGTCACTTAACCCCAATTGCCTCACCACGAAAAAAAATAAAATAAAATAAAAACAAAAACAAAAAGACGAAAAACATGAAAACAAGCCTCTTAAGTGTCATAGAAGAGATATGAACCTAGACCTTCCTGACTCCAAGTCCAACAGCATCTACTACTCCACACCACCTTAATTTCTGCTAAAAGCACCACCATCCTTCCAGCCACCATGGTTCACAACCTCAGAGTCATCCTTGATTCTTCCCTCTTCCTCACACCCTCTATCTAATCAGTTTCCAAGTCTTGTAGATTCTACCTACACATCTCTTTCATATGTCCCCTTCTGTCTCCTCTCATGGCTACTACCCTAAATTCAATCCCTAATCGCCTCTTGCCTAGCAGCTACTGTAATAGCCTCCTAATTGACCTTCCTGTTTCTAGTCTCCCCTCACTAATCCATCCTCCACATAGCTGCCAAATTAATATTTATAAAGAAAAAGAACAGATTGGGAAAATATTTATGACAAATAGAACCGATAAAAATTTAACATCTAAAATATATAAGGAACTGTTAAAAATTCACAAAGGTAACTCCTGGTCCACAATGGATAAATGGTCATAAACAGACTCTTTTTCAAAAGAACAAATAGAAATTTTTAACCACTTAGAAAAACATTGATCTTTACTAGTAATCAAAATTGAAATAGTATTTATCAATTACACTCCTCCAATTAACAAAATAATATAATAATAATAATAATAATTTTAAAAATCTCTATGCTGGCAGGATTATGGTAAAAATGGTATTTATTGCCACACACCATTTTACAATTGCAAACCTGTAGAACTCTTTAGGAGAGCAGATTAGCAAAAAGCAATGGAAGTTATTTTTTAAAATAATGTTCTTTGACCCAATAATTCAATTGTTGGGAATTTACCACAGAAGATTTATTTATTTAAGAGTTATCTGTTCAAAATTTTTCATTATAGCATTATTTGTAATTATAATAAAATGGAAATAACCTAAATGTCTAACAATAGGGGAATGGTTAAATAAATTGTAGTACATTAAAGTACTGGAATATGATAATTTAATGAGAATATGATGCTATAGTTTAGGTATAAAGTGTATTATAGTATACGGATGAGGAATGTAAATAAACCTGAAAAGGCTTTTACGAAATAATGTAATTTTAAAAAAAAAACAGAGGACCAGAAAAACATAATAAGCCCTATCAACACTATAGGAGAAGTGAATGAGAATAAATGGATAGACAAAGAATGCTGGTGGACACCGAGAAGCAGTGACAGAAAAGTTGACATATCTTATGTACTCAAATTAATTAATTTAAATGTAAATAGGTTTTATTTAAGATATTTGTTTAGTTCTATATTTAGCTTATAATAAAGCATTTAGTAAAAAATAAAGAAAATAAAAGAATATAATCTGGAAATGGGCAGGAAATATAGGAAAGGGGCTTCTGATTTTGAAAAACATGAATTCCTGCCAGTGTTTTTTTTCTTTTTAACAGATATCAAACTATATTTTTAAAAGAGAGAGGGAGAATAATCATATTTTCCAAACCCCAAATCAAGACCTATGGTATCATAAGACTGAAAGTTAGGAAGTACCTTAAAATTCATCTAGTTCAGGGGTGGGGAACCTACAGCCTCAAGGCTACATACAGCCCTCTCAAGTGTGGCCCTCGAGACTAAAGGTTCTCTAACCCTGATCTAATCCAATCCCCTCAATTTACAGAAAATGAAACTGGGGACCATAGAAGTAAAGCAACTTGTCGAAGGTCATACATTTAGCAAATAGAAAAGCTGGAATGATTCAAGAATTTTACTTTGCTGCTTCAATAATGACAACAATGTTATCTCATAGTCCTATGGAACTGGGTTCACAAAGTGCTCTCCTCACAAAATAGTACAAACATCATTAGCTTCATTTTACAAATGAGGAAACTGAGGTGAAGATAGGTTAAGTGATTTGCTCATGGTCAATCAGTGAACAAGCCAGCATTTATTAAGCACCACTAATAACAGTCTCTGTGCTAAGTGATGTAGATACAACAAAAGGTAAAAATGCAAAAATAGTCCTTGCTCTCAAGTAGCTTACATACTATCAGGAGAGATAATATAAATAAATAGGTACATGCAAGATATAGAGTAGAGTACACTGATTGTAAAAAAAGTAAGAATTGGTGGGTAGGAGGGGACTGGAAAGGCCTCTTCTAGAAGGTGGCTTTGGGGTTGAGTATTGAAGGAAGCCAAGGATACAAGATGAAGGAGAGAAGGAACACATTCTCGACATGGCAGACAGCCAGTACAAAAGCACAGAGCACAGAGAGGGAACTTGAAATGTTTACTGGAAGGAACAGCGAGTCACTGTAGAGTGGTTGGTTGGAAGTAAAGTGTGAGAAGACTACAAAGGTCAGAAGGGAAATAGGTCTGGGGAGCCTTAAATACCAACTGGAAGACTATATTTGATTCTGGAGGTAATAGGGAGCCAGTGAGTTTAGGGGAGGGGGAGGGAGGAGACACAGTAGGACCTACACAAAGTTAATGTCAAAGCCAGAATTCAAACCCAGATTTCCTGATACTGCTCCTAGTGTTCTTTGTAGTACACTACATTACTTCCTAGACCCATAATTTTTTGTTAACCCATACAGAACAGTGTTCATGGACTTTGATTAGAATCAAAGATGTCAATTTATGCAGCCAGTTGTCATCATCAACCTGAACCTTCTACTGAACTATTCACACTCTATTCACCATGCTTACTTATGCTATGCCCATGGCTACAGGGAGTTAGGATGCTTACATTTTAATGAGTAATAGGAATGGTTTTTCATTCTATGATTCTACATCTTTTGTGACTATCAGTGAGGAAGACCTGAGTCTGTATCCTACCTTAGACACTAATTAGCTGTGTGACTTGAGCAAGTCACTTAATTTCTCTTGCACTCACCTACCTCATCTGTAAAATGGGAAGAATAATATCTACTTCACAGGATTGTTGAAAGGATCAAATGAGACATGGAAAGCAGTTTGCAAACTTTTAAAGGCTTTATAAATGCTAACTATTGTCATCGTCATGTATATTTATTATAGTAATAATAGCTACCATTTATATAGGCAACTAGGTGGCATAGCAGATAGACTGCCTGGTCTGGAGTCAGGAAGACTCATCTTCTTGAGTTCAACTTTGGCCTCAGACACTTACTAGCTATGTGACCCTGGGCAAGTCACTTACCCCTGTTTGCCTCAGTTTCCTCATCTGTAAAGTGAGCCAGAGAAGGAAATGGCAAACTACTCCAGTATCTTTGCCAAGAAAACCCAAATGGGGTCACAAAGAGTCAGATACAACTGAAATGACTGAACAACAAAGCATTTGTATAGCCCTTTAAGGTTTACAAAGCACTTTACAAACAATATCTCCTTTGATCCTCGAAACAACCTTAAAATATAAGTATTACTATTATCCCATTTTACAGATGAGATGTCTGAGACAGACAGAGGCTAAGGGACTTGCCCAGGGTCACACAGCTAGTAAGTGTCTCAGACTGGATTTGAACTCAGGTTTTCCTAACTCCAAGGTCCAGCCCATATTCACTGTGCCACTTAGATGACTTTATTCATTGTAATGCTTACTTACTTGATTTTTTTTTCAATCATTTTCCAAAATGTAGGAATATGAGGCCATTTCAACAGTTTATGGGGACAAGAGAACAAAAAAAGTTTAAATTGGGGCTGTTTCAGAAAACCTGGAACTCACTGACTCATCCCCTGTGTTAGTTCTAACCTAATCTGGAGGGTGGAAATGATGGGATATGGGCCCAAGCCGAGACCTTTGCCCCTCACCCCAAAAAGAATTTGGGTAATCCACTCAACTGGCCTTTTCTTATCTCTTATTCTCATTCTGATGGACTGGCTCTCCCTTATCACCTAGGCACTATCTCCCTTTGAGACCCCAATGAAGCCTACTCTTTGATACCCTAATAATGAAGCCTAGTATATTCCCCATCTTTGATCTTATCCAGACCCCATTCAACCTTTTCCTTCCCTATCTTCCAGTTCTTTGTTACCCTGAAGGAGCCTAGCCCTCCATTGTCTATTCCCAGATGACCCTATTCAACCTCCTAGACACTCCCAATGGGATTCTCTCTAAACCCCTCCAGTCACCCCAAATTACTTGGCTATATATAAGATCCATCCTGGCCCCCATTTAAATGCTGAGATTTCCTCATGCCTACTTGTCTTTACAGGTGTCAATAATGTTCAGATTCCTTTAGAGTCTGGCCTATATGGTTCATCTCTAATAAAACTTTGTCTTTGACTGAAAGAAGACTTAGGGCAAATTCATTCAGGCAGGACCTGCGTGTCATGATTTTGGGGTCCCAGCACCCCTAGCATCTACATTTCAACAGAAATATTCACTCCTGGGGCTTGCCATAGAGTTTAAGGTACTCTGCTCTCTAACAGTTCTGCCCCTACACATTGACTGCTGAAGGCTGATCCTAGAGGAAGAATTAAATACAGAAAAAAGCTTTCCAGCACTCTACTCCTATGAAAAATAACTTAGGGCAGGTCAAAAGCCTCCTTTCCCCAACTCCTTTTCCAGCCCTATACAGAACATACAATTATCATATCCATTGTTCAGATTCAACCCAACAGTTGTAAAATGATTCTTAATGAATTTTTTTTAAAAAATGAACCAGTAGGTAATTCCAGGCAAACCAATTGCATCTAGAGAGATGCACACCCTAAATCAGTAACAAGGAGCTGGGGGGAATGGGCCAGGTTGGGGGGGAGGTGGGGAAGGGGAAGGGGGGAAGGGAGCAGCACAAGGTGGGGGGAGTGAAGAATCTTTTAAAAATCATGTATTGCCCAATTTGTAGGCAAGCTTTCTTTTATTAAACGAATCAGGTGTTTAACAAAAGATGTCTGTTCTTTCTTCATGCTGTAATTAGAAAGAGTGATTCAAATGATTTAAAAGAGGGAGTTATGGAATGCAACAGGAGCTATATGTTTCTTCAGCACTGGATGAGGAAAGAAGCCTCCCAAAAGAAGCAATAGGAGCCATGGATATCTGGGGAAGATCTATCCAACCCTAAAGGAGAAGGGAAACAGTTCCTAGAATCTTAGAAGCAGAGGTCTCTTAGAATTGTGGATCTCTCTCAAGGAGTGGTAGAGATAGTATGTATCTGTGTGTGTATTTGTATGAATAGAAATTAAGCTTTTTTCATATTTTACTGGATCCATGATCTCACTGGTGTAAGCACTGCCTCAGCAATCCAAATCCTAACCCATCCATGCCTTTTCATTTTGGGTGACTAATTTATCCTTTCTATAGATTCTCCAAAGAGATTCTATTTGATGTGCTAGAAGACTTCCTCAGTTTCTTTTAATATTTAGTGGAAATCATTGTAATGCTTGGGCTGTCAATTTGTTACCCCACGCCATTGCCCACCTCTAGTTATTCATGAGTCTGTTGCTATCTTTCAGTGCATTTCTTGTACCCAAGTTGTTGTAGTCAGTAAAGACCTCTTTTTTGCTTGTCTAGTCTTTCTCAAGCAGGTTGACTATTCCCTAATCTTGCAATTCCTTCTACTAAGTGCCCCACTTATGCCATGCTCCTTCTCTGCAGAACCCCCATATCTGGAAATTTCTATACTTGAAACATTCCTGGTTAGACACTTCAGTTTTCAAAGGGGAAAGGGATAAGAGAAGGAGAGGGGTGTTAGAAGGGAGGGCAGATTGGGGGAAAGGGATATTCAGAATATACACCATCTTGGGGTGGGGGGAGGGGAGAGATGGGAAGAAAATTTGGAACTCAAAATCTTGTGGAAGTGAATGTTGAAAACTACAAATTAATTAATTGATTGATTAGAAAAAAAACTTCAATTTTCCCAGATGTTTGAAGGATCCCTGTTCATGAACACAGGGGTGAGAAACCAACTACAACACCCCCTATAAAAACACCTAAGCAACTCTCTTCCAGGAGCTGCCCTGAGCCCCCAGCTGACATTTTAAGGATGTGCCCCCCTCACTTAGACTTCGGCAAAGTTAAAGGTCACAAAAGGTAAAGATAGAAACGTTGATATATTAAGGTAAGGCTCTTTCAGGTGTAAATGAAGCATTCTCCATCTTGGAAGGGATTTTAAGCCTTTGAGGAACCTAATGGAACATGAAAAGGCCAACTGAGACAATTGATCTACTCTGGAGTACATGCTGCCTCACTATCTTTGTTCCAGCCACTCATTTGCATAAAGCCAAACAGGAATCTGAGAACTATATATCTGCGTAGTCACCATAAGTTAGGGTGGAATCCCTGACTGAGGAAACCCAGCTCGAAACCAAAAAGAATCATTAAATAAAAGCTATACCTTTCTCATCCCTTTACTTTGTAGTTGAAAAATCTCAAAACCTAAGCCCTGATCAAGCATAACTGAATTGACTTCTTCCAATGCTAGTCTAAGAATCTCTGTTCTTCCTGAGAGAGTACAGCATCACTTCCCAGGAAAAGAGCACTATAACAGCTCAGCTGGAAAAGTACAATTGCACCCAGCCAAGTCAGAGGCTGAAGGCAATGGAGATTATGGCTGCACACTGAAGAGTGAGATAAGGGAATCCGGAAGATTGACCCATCTAGCAAAGGCCATACCCTTGTGAGAAGTAAGGAACAGTTATATTTCCGTATAAGGAAACTGAGAGGAAAGTGAAGAGCTTCAAGAACCAGGTAAAATGCGGTGAAACTGGTAGTGTGGTTAGGGAGGCTGTAAGGAGGGCAAAGGTTAAGCTTTACTTAGAGCTTAATATGTTCATGAATACTGGCTTCTCCACCTCAGGGCAGGGTTAAGATGCCATTTTCTGAATATATAATGTATGAAGAAGGGGGAAACATACCAAAGGGAACATGTGGTGGGCGTTTCGGGAAGTCTGTGACCTGTGCTGACTTCTACCAATGAAAGTCAGCTAGGAGGAACTTGCGGCCAGGAATAGGGTTATAAGGTTACAAGGTTTGCTCTGGCTTCTGTAGTATGTGTGTGCTCATCTGGAGTTCCACACCCGCTTCCTACAGGAAGCATATTAAAGGTTTCAACTGCTTCAGTCTTCCTGAGTCCGTCTAACTTACTATTAGGGCACCAGAGGTTATTTCCAACACCCTCTAAGGGGCCAGTGCAGCAGCCAAGTGACCTGCTTAGTCCTTCCAGGCAGCAGATTAGCCTCCCAGTAGACATAATGCCCTGAAATAAGCATTCATATATATAAATCAATAAATCAGCAAAGAATTCTATTTTTGTAGAAAATTAAATGAGTGAGTTTTGTCAGGACCCTTTCCCAGGGAATATCAGTCACCTTGTTTATACCCCAAAGTGAGAATACTCCAACAAAGGAGGAATTTAGGTCCAAGCTGGTGGCTACGACCCCCCCTCCCCCGCTGAGATATGATTTCTTAGGGATCTTGGAAGGTATTGATCCCACCTTAGAACTTTCATTGTGGTAGTTGAAGGGCAGGGAAAAGAAGTTACAAAGAAAGAGAAGTGGTCTCACCCCTTAAGAAGCTCAGGTTTTGTCCCTGGTTCTCTGATTTCATCTAACACTCTTAAAGAGAGCTCACTTATCCATCCTTATGGCTCCAGCCATTACTATGCTCTTCTGGCAAAGGCTGAATGACCACTTGGAGAACACGTCATTCTCTGAGGAGTTTGAGTTGGACTACATGGTGGCTGAGGTTCCTTCAAACTCTGAAATTCTGTGATTCTGTGATTCTCTGAAAGTGACTCCCAATTCTCTATCTCCACTTCTCCCCTGAAATTCATTTCCTTATGACAAATGACTATTTACATGTCTTAACGTCACTTTAAAACTTAATGTTTCTGTTTTCGGGGGGTTTTTTTGTTTGTTGTTTTTTTTGTTTTGTTTTGTTTTTTAGCTAGGCAATGAGGTTAAGTGACTTGCCCAGGGTCACACAGCTAGTAAGTGTTATGTGTCTGAGGCCGGATTTGAACTCAGATCCTCCCGAATCCAGGTCCCATGCTCTATCCACTGCACCGCTTAGCTGCCCCTAAAACTTAATGTTTCTGAAACTGAACTCATTATCTTTGTCTATTTCCCCTCTCTTCCCTCCCCACTAGTGCAAACAAACAAGGTTTCCCCTCCCAGCTATTCCACTGGAAAGGCAACGTGGTGTAGGAAAAAGAGCCATGGATTTGGGAGTTTAAAGAACCTGAAAGTTTCCTTCCATTTCTGAAGTCTGTGATCTTCTTAAGAATGTGGTCCTTTCTTCAGAAACAGGTATTTTTAAAAAAAACACAGGGGAAGTAATGAGGGCACAATTAGAACGATGGCTATTTTTTTTTTAATAATAGCAACGGAACTTTATAAGTACACAGACAGAAAAGATATAAGAAGGAACCATAAGAGCATAGATTTAGAGTTCAAAGAAGTCTTAAAGACCATCTAATCCAAGCCTTCTTTGACAGAGGAGGGAGCTGAGGCCCAGAGAAATTAAGTGACTTTCCAAGGTCACAAAAGTGGTCAGTGTCAGAGCCAAGATTGAACCTGGGTCCTCTGATTCCAAATCCAGTGTTCTTTCAGTTATTGTTATTGTTAAACTTTACTAAATATTTTCTCTTCATAAAATGTGAAAGTAGTTCCAATTATGTGATTTTATTTAGGATTTTCATCAGTATCCTATTTGCTTGTTCGCTCTTATTTATTGAGAATGTCATTAGATTTACAATTATATAAAAAAAACTTCAATGAACAAAACAGTTATGGAAGAAATATGGACTGGGGAAAGTGATTCTGCTCCTCAAATGGCTCAGCAGTCATCATAGCCAAGACCCCTTTCAAGTCCCAGAGAATTCTGTCTCAGATATTGGAGCAGTGGAGTTTAGGGCTAGGGCAGGAGTTCCTAACCTTTTTGTTTGTTTGTTTTATGAACCTTTTTGGCAGTCTGGTGAAACCAATGGACTGCTTTTCCTAGGCTAGTAGGTAGCAAAGTGACTTGGAGCCAGAAAGACAAATCCAACCCCAGATACTTGCTAGCTTTGTGACCCTGGGGAAGTCACTTAACCTCTGCCTGCTTCAGTTTCCTCATCCATAAAATGGAAATAATAATAGCTCCTACCTCACAGGGTTGTTGTGTGGATCAAATGAGTAAACATATGTGAAACACTGTATAAACCATAAAGCATTATATAAATGTTTTTTTTATTATTATTGATAATATTATTGATAAAGTAAATACTAAATTTCAGTTGAAGGTCAGTGAAAATGAAGATGTGTTTTTTCCCATCCAATTTCACAGACCTTCCTGAAATATCCCCATGTACCCCTAAAGAGTGTCTATCCTAGATTATCTAAAGCGAAAGGACCTCAGAAAATCTGTAATCTCTCAGAGCAAAAAACCCCCTAGAGCTCTTCTTGCTCTTGTAACTGATGACTCCAGTCATAGGATTTTAGATTTAGAACTGAGAGGGACCTTAGAGGTCATCTAATCCCATCCTTCCACTTTGCAGAAGAGAAAAATAAGGCCCAGAATGATTATATGGCTTGCCTAAGGTCACATGAGTAGTTAGTGGTATAGCTGGGATTTGAACCCAAATGCCATTCTGCTTTGTCTTGTCCAAAGTCTATCCCAAGACTGCCTGACTCTATCTCCCACATGTTAGTGTATATCCCATCCCCCACCTCCATCCCATTCCCTTCATTTCATTGCCAGAATTTTTGGCTATTCCAATCAGCCCAAGGCAGATTGAATACTATGCCCATTTCTCTCAGTTACACACAGCTGAGGAGAAAGCCTAAATACTATAGCTTTTTTTTTAAACCTATAAATGACCGTCATCTGATACCTGGTGGCCTAGTCCCAGAGTTGTAGCAGAGCACTTAAATGGAATTCATTCATTCTCCATAGGTCTTGTTTTGCAAAATTGGACATTTTAAAAGGTATCTAATAAGCCAAGAATCAAGGAGGTAGGAGCAAACCAGGAAAGTTTAATGCTGCAACAAGGATGGATGGTCAGTATTATCCATAAATGCCAGAGAAGTGGCCATCAGTTCTTGCTAAGGACTCATCAGCGCACAACGGTAACGCTGATACTATGAGACAACACATAAAAGAGAGTTCATCTGCAAGGCAGGTGGAACATCTCAGAAGTCCTAAACATTCAGTAATAGGGTGGAGGGCAAAGCCCAGATGTCCTTAGGGAATATCAGTAAAATTAGACCTTGGGGTCTAGAGGACATACGGAGAGAGCATATTGTGAAGTCCAGAGGACCTTAGGATTCAGTGGCAAGGTGCATGATAAGATCTGATGGTCCTCAAATAGAGGGGTTAGAGTTGGTGACTTTCATCTCATCTAAGCAGTGTAACCAACCAGTCATGTCTGGTTCCTTCCTGACTGACTGCCCCATGGCATATGGGCAGACCTAGGTCAAGGGATGGAGCAAAGGACAAAGCAAGGTGGGGGTGGGGCATACCCCTAGTGTAGGTCTTCCCTGTATGTTTTCTTGTTTGGAGTTTTTGTAATTTTGTCCACGGTTTCCCACAAAAATCCCTCAGTGAAGAATGAACTTAACACATTCATTCAGGGGCACTAACATGCCAGTCAAGCCATATATCTGTCATTGCTCTTTCTCATTCTCTCTCCCACCACCTTTTTTTTCCAGGTATATATGTCCCCTGGACAAGAGTGTACAATCCTGTCAGTAACCGGATAGTCCCAAGGACCCAGGAGTTCAGCATCATGCAGATCAAACTTCTAGATTCTTAACTACAGTCTTTCACTGTCCACCACCCAGATATCTGGCAATACCTGTCTCAGCAGTCAAGGAGGAACACACAGGACACATGAATCCCCAAAGACTGGCTTTCCCCAGAATTCCTCTAGCTTGGTTTCCTTCCTATTAGAGAAATAGCATTAAAGCGTTCCTGCAGGCTTTGTAGCCAAGCTTCACTCCTGCCCCCACCCCAACCCAGCCCAGCTCAGCCCAAGTGATGTTTGGCTCACAGGAAATAGGGATTGTTATGGTTAAGAAAGCAGAGAAACACTTGTGTGTTCCTTTTCCCAACTCCTTTAGTGCTTTGGCTAAATAAAAGTCCGTTTTTATTCTTCCAGGAGCTGAGCAGAGGAATGTTTTACACCCCAGTTTTCACCCACCATGATCTATGTCCCTTTTACAAACTTATCTCTGGGTTTTTGCTCAGTTTATAAGCGAGGGGCAATCTTTCTTTCCTAAAGCCTCCTTCTCCCACAGTCTGGAGGAACCTTGAGATTCCCTGCTGATGATTTAAAGGGCTATAACACTCGCAGCCGAGATTTGTTTTAGTGTCCATAAAACTCAAAAATTTCATAAAACAATTGGTGAAAATAAAATTACCAAAAAATGATATAGTGCCAGCAGACTGTATAATAGTTACGGGGGAAATGGAGACTATGATTCACTGGGGGATAAAAATGACAATGTATTTATTGCAGTACCCTGACAAGAAACTAATTTGTCCCTTTTACTTTACAGACAGGGCTAGAATTCCGATTTTTCTCTTTTTGCTTGGCTGTGACAGGGAGTACAGTACTTTCCTGCTTCTACGGGCAGAGAAAGAAAAAGGAAAAGAGAAAGAGTCAGACAGACAGACAAAAAGAGAGAATAAAGTAGATGTGTGTGCATATATAGACATATGAACCTCTCTGACAAAAATAGTTTCATTCAAATTTTTCCTATACAATTTTTGAACACTCCCAAAAAAGTTTATACAACTTGAAAGGGTTAAAAAAAATAGGTGTACATATTGGGCAAAATTCTAAACATTCTAGGAAACCAGTGGTATAAAATAAGTGGTCATTTTCACTGAGAAATCTCATATTCTAGAGAGAAAGAAGAAAGAGACAGACATTCTACCCACCACCAACAGAATTTACAGTTTTGCCCTAGGGATAAGCCAGTAGTGTTAAGGTGGGGAGGGCTATGGGATGGGATCAGACCTGTGATTTAAATAGCGTAGATTGGTCCTGATGAGGAAATTCCCTTTACTAATGCAGACTGGCACCTTCTGTCCTTGTACAAGGAAGGCGAGAGGGTCTGAATGGGAAAAAAAGGAAGGAAAGGAGGACAGGGAAATAGAGGTTAGATTAGGGGAGGGGGAAAGAAGGGAAGAAGGAATGGAAGAGACAGTGGAAGGAAGGAAATGGGAAGAAAAAGAGGAAAGGAAGGAAAGTGAAGGGCAAAGAAAATGATCAAATTAGGTATTTGGACTAGGTCATTTTTTTAGGACTCTTCTCACTCTAAAAATTTGTGCATCTTCTTTGCTATTCACTACTTGTAAGAAAGCCTTGGACAAGTGTCCTGGTGGCTTTTTCCTTAGCCAGTGCCTTATTTTGACTATTCTGATCTATCTCACCATTTGAGATGTTACTTATGTATGAATTTCTACCTGTAGAAGTGAGGGTAAGTAATGGTCCCAAATCTGCATTTATTATTGCTTACTGAGACCACAAGCACAGCCCCCTTTTCAAAAGATTCTGACACAGCGGAGAGAGCCATGGACCCAGAATCAGGAAAACTGACCTCAGACACTTAATACCTGGGTAACCCTAGACAATCACTTAACCTCTGTTTGCCTCATTTTCCTCTTCTGTAAAATGGAGATGACAATAGCACCTCCCTCCCAGGGTTGTTGTGAGGATCAAATGAGCTAATATTTGTAAAGGGCTTAGCACAGTGCCTAGCACATAATAAGCACTATATAAAAGTTAATATTATTATTATACTAAGTATGGTTAATTGTAATCTTTTTTGCCTGCTTGTTGAGTCGATATTTTTCTTTTAAACATATTCACTGTAACCTCATAGTTTGCATGTTTAAAGTTCAGTAGGGTTTGTTTGGATTTTTTTTCCTTTTGTGATTTTTGTGAGAAGTTGAGTCAGCTTTGCTCCTGTCCCTCACTCTACAGTAATGGTAGCTTCTTCCAATATCATTCTCAAGATAATTATTCCTACCTGAACTGGGCAAATAGTTCACCCTGATGTAACAGACACCTACCAAGGTAATTGAATATATGTCAACTTTAGGCTAATTTTGAGAAACTGCTCATTATAGGCCTTCTCACCAGCTAATAGCTACCTGTATCTGAGACCACTGAGGGCCTTGAATGTGTGCCAAGACAGAGTTGCCCAAAAGATTGATCGTAAGTTTAAGAAACTGTCCACAAGCTCAGCCACACATGCCCTGGCCAATTAGTACTTCCAAACCTTCAAGGCTGATTTAAAGAAAGACCACTGATTAGAAGTGGCACCAGAAGAGAAGCTTTTTTTTGCCTATACAGGAAAGTGCAATCTAGCCCCAAATTGCATCATTGCTGAAAAGTCATCCTAGGACCCTCACACAGATGCTGGTGCTTGTATTGACATGTTGGCAGTGGGCCAAGGACCAGAAATTTTAAAGATTCCAGGGTAACACTCCTCTCACCTAAAGGCACTCAGGAGACCCTGAAGGAGTTCATGTTCTATATACTCACTATCCAGCTGTACTATAACCTTTAATAGACCATCTCTGGAATAGAAGTGAGTTGTACATCGGATTTTGCTTTCACATTCTTGTGGCACAGTGACAATATTTACCACCTTGCTATCCATTTAAAAGGCATTTGCTGCTCAATGCTAAATGCTATGGAATCAATGAAGGAAAATGAAGAATTAGCCTCTAGAACCTAGGTGACTTCATTTGCGTCTCAGCTTACTTATCTAGAAAATGAGGGAATTAGGCTAGATAATGGATCCAGAACCAGAAGGGATTTTAGAGGTCATTTAGGCTAGCTCCACCAACTTTTACAGATGAGGAAACTGAGGACCAAAGAAGATAAATGACATATGAAAAATGATACAGATAGTAAGTAGAAGAGTTGGGTTTTTAAAGTAAGGCCTATGACTCCAAACTCAGAGCTATCAGCATACCTTTATCAGGGAAGGGCTTCCTAGTCATTGTATCCAAGCAGAAGAAAATCAACATGGCCTTCAGATACCCCAAAAATATAAAGCCCAGAATCTCATACCAGGGTGAAGTTTAGGAATCAAGATATCAAAAACAGAGAGCAATGCCTGGGGTGGGGAGAAGCCCCCAGCAGAGCAGCAATGATTACATCAGCAGGAGAAGCTGCAGTGTCAGAAGCACATTTGTAGGAACTCTTGATTTATTTTTTAATGAATTTGGACCTACAGAATAACTTGAATCTAGGTAATTTTTCTAGAGGCCTATGTTTAAGAGGGAGTACCTCAGATACTACAATCCCACTAATGATTTAAAACTTTAGGGGAAGGTCACCCCCTACATAATAATAGCTAACATTTATATAGCACTTACTATGAGGCAGGCACCGTGCTGAGTACAATTATTATCTCATTTGTTTCTCACAACAATCTTGGGAGGCGTGTGTTATTATTATCCTCATTTTACAGATAAAGAAACTGAAGCAAACAGAGGTCAAGTGACTTGCCCATAGTCACACAGCTAATAAGTGTCTGAGGATGGTTTTGAACTTAGGCCTTCCTGACTCCAAGTCCAGAACTCTATCCACTACACCACCTTGCTACCCCAGTTCTTTCTGGGAGAAGGGAATTTCCTTTTTACCAGCTATTTCCTCCTAGGAGAATGTGTATTTTAATAGGAGGCAATGTCTCTCAATGAAAAGAATGCTGTACCAATCAAACTCCCAAAAGAATATTTTAGAGATGTAGAAAAATAATAGCACAATCATATGGAGGAGCAAAAGGTCAAGAATATCAAGGATAATGATGAGAAAAAGTAGGAAGGGCATCTAGCAGTATAGATCTCAAACTGTACTACAAAAAAGTAGTCATTAAAACCATTTGGTGCTGGTTTAAACAAAAGAAAGGCTGGTCAGTGGAATAGACTAGGTGCTGTACATACAGAAGCCAACAAAATTGCAGAGTATTTGATATACTCAAAGAACCCAGCTATGAGGAATAGGATTCACTATTGGACCAAAACTCCTGGGAAAAACTGAACAGCAGTCTGGCGGAAATTAGGTTTAGACCAACAACTCACACTATATATCAAGACAAACTCCAAATGGATATATGACTTAGATATAAAAAGTCACATCATAAATCAAGAGAAAAAGGAAGAAATTACCTTTCATATCTAAGGAGAGTGGATGAGTTCATTATGAAGCAAGTGGTGAAGAGGGTGACATAAGATAAAATGAACAATTTTGATCATATACAATTTTTAAAATTTTGCACAAATACATCTAATGTAGTAAGAATTAGAAGGGAAACAGGAAGCTGGTAAAAAAAAAAAGTCTTTGCAACAGGTCTCTTTAATAAAGCTCTCTCTTCCAACCTATATAAGAAACTGATGCAAATTCTTAAGACTAAGAGCCATTCCCCATTAGACCAATGGTCAAAGGATTTAAAAAGGAAGTTTTCAAAGAAAGAAATCCAAATTATCAAAGACCATATAAAAATTCTCTAAATCACTAATAATTAGAGAAAGGTAAATTTTGAGGTTCCACCTCATACCTCTCACACTAACAGAGAAGAAAAACACTGGTACACTATTGGTAGAGCTGTGAATTAGTCCAGTCATTTTAGATAGCAATTTTCATAAAGTTATCAATCTGTGTATACTCTTTGACCCAGCTACACCACTGCTAGGCACATACCCCCAAAGAAATTAAAGAAATAGAAAAAGAACCTTTATGTTCAAAAATTTAAATCAGCTTTTTTCATGGTAGCCAAAAATCAGAAATTAATGGGGGGATCCTCTTTTTGGGGAATGGCTAAACAAATTGTGGCATATGAACACTATTATTGGCAGCTAGGTGGTACAGTGGATAGAACACAAGCTGGAGCTCAAGAAGACCTAAGATCAAATCCAACCCCAGATATAAGTATCACTAGGTTTGTGATTCTGGGCGACTCTTCTGCCTGAGTTTCATCATCAGTAAAATAGGGATAATAATAGCACCTACTTCCCAGGGTTGTTGTGAGGATCAAGTGAGACATTTGTGAAGCTCTTTGCAAACCTTAAAGTACTATATAAATGTGAACGTTATTATTACTAATTATTGCTGTTGTGCCATTAGAAATGATGAAATGGACAATTTCAGAGGAAACTGGTGAGACCTTTATGAACTGATACAGAGCAAATGGAGCAGAACTAGGAGAACAATTTATACAATAACATTATAGAGAAAAACAACTTTGAAAGACTTTTGAACTCTGATGAATGCAATGATAAACCACAAGTACAAAAGAATGAAGAAATATGCTACTTACCTTCTGACAGAGAGCTGATGAACTTAAATGAACATAGAGACACACATTTTTGGACATGATTAATATGGAAACTTACTGGATTATGGCAGTATGTAAAGAGCTCCTTGTTTTTTGAGGTTTTAAAATTTTGCTATATTGGACGGCAGTGGGAAGAACAGATTCAAACTACTTGTTACTGGAAAAATAAAAAGCAATTAAAATAAACTAAAAGAATGCATTTCTAAAGTGGAATTACAGGTGTCATAAAATACTCATTGGGGAAATTTGGAGGTGAGGGAGAGAGAGAGCGGGGCAAAAGAAGCCTTTTTGGCTTCACTCCTGTTCAGAGCACAGGCCCTGGGGTAAAGGCCCTGGGGCAATTTAATGGACTTGGAGAAGATCAATATCATAGGTATATCCTTCAGAATCACTGAAATTATTGGAGGCATTTGGCCTTGGGGCGGGGGGGGGGGGTTGCAGAAATGGAGAGATCACTGTAATTGGAGATGATAAGGACCTGGCCTTGAATCCCTAGCTTGAATCCTAGACTCGGGCTAGTCGTTTCGCCTTTTTCGGAGACTGGCTTAGGTGGTTTCTCCGAGGTCTCTTCCAGCTCTGGCATTCTCTGATCCTCCCTTTGAGCCTAAGTCCAGCTATTTGAAACACAAAGTTTCCTTCCAGTTTCTAAAGGCAATATCTAACTTTCAAAGGCAATACCTGACTTTCTCAGGGCAGCTAGGTGGCCCAATGAATAGAGCACCAAACCTGGAGTCAGGAAGACCTGAGTTCCAATCCAGTCTTAGACACTTACTAAACTGTGTGACCCTAGGCAAGTCACTTAACCCTGTTTGCCTCAGTTTCCTCATATGTAAAATGAGCTAAAGAAGGAAATGGCAAACCACTCCAGTATGTTTGCCAAGAAAACCCCAAATGGGATCACGAAGGGTCAGACATGAGTGAAAAACTTTCTCAGACTGGGAAAATACATCGAAAGAGACAATTCCTGGGAAACAGTTCTCTCTCACATTCCCACCTGTGCCTTCTATTAGACTATCTAAGCCTGACTCCCCTGAGCCTGAGCAAAGATCATATGTTTCTTAATTAAATGCCATGAAGCTCATTATCCCTAGTGAACTTTGGGAATAGACACCCTGACTGCAAGATACTCATTCATTCCCATTTCAACCTCTCTTGCCAACCCTCTGAGCATGATTGGTCCCCATGCTACAGGAAAGAACTTAGTGCCTCCTCCTACCCAGAGAACTTTGTCTTGTGCACACAGAACTATGACCAGGTCAATGCAGCCCCTCTATGAGGTGGACAGATGTTCCTGGCAAAGCTAGTCCTGCTCCAGATGCCCCTACAAACAAGCTGGAAAGTGTTTGTGTGACTGTGGGAATCACCACATCAAAGCGAGGAAAGTCATAGTCATGGAGATTTTTAACATCTTTTCTGCAGCCTACAGCTTCAGATGTTAGATCTTGAAAAGACCTTAGATGTCATATATCATAGCCCTCCTGTTTTACAGATGATAAGACTAAGTTCTTGAAAGGTTAATTGCCTAAAGTAATAAAGCTAATAGGAGGCAAAGCCAGAATTTGAATTCAGGCCTTCTGACTACAAATCCAGTGCTCTTTCTCTACGTAGTGCACCACCCCTTTGGTGAAACACTGAGCTAGCCCTGGGAGCTGCTATCTCTAGGATAGACAGTCCAAGCTATTTGGGATCAAGGAAGTGTATATTCAAGACTCAGAGGCCTCCACAGATGGAGGCTTCTTCAAGGAAAAGGGAAAAGATCATGGTCCTTGTCCTAGTTCCTCTCCTGTCTGGAATGTTGTAAAAGAAGTCCTTTCATGGAAAAAGCTTGCTAAATTAAATAGACTGGATCTGTGGAAAGAAACTGAACTTGGCCTGGTTTTTGGTGTAGTATTAAGAAAGCATCTGATCATTCAAATTGACACGATTCTTTATCTTTCCAGACAGATGTTTGCTATTGTGTAGACACAAACAAAAGCACTTTTCCCTCCAAAAGGGATGGGTTTTCCTTAAAGCACGACTTTGCCCAGAGCTTCCTTCAACTGAGTAGAGACGCTCATAGCTGGAAGAGCATAGAATCCAAAGACCATCTGTCTACAGTTTTATAACATGCCTGTGATTTCTCTATAATCTGCCTATAATTTCATCACAGCATGTCTACATTGCCACAGCAATCTGTCGACAATTCCATGACAATCCACCTCCATCTCTGTACCAATCCCTCTACAATTCCCCAACAATCCCTCGACATTTCTCCAACGATCTGTCTACAATGATTCAACAGACAACCTACGATTCCACAACAATCTATCTACACCGTGACACTCCATCTAGAATTCTATGACAATCTGACTTCAGCAACCCAACAATCTGCTTTCAATTCCATGACAATCACAAAGGAAGGAATGAAGCTGAACCCAGGGCAAGCTTTCACTCTGCAGATCTGGGTTTCAGCAGCAGGTGGGCCCTGCCTCATCTGATCCCAGTTTCTCCACAGTTATGTAGACCAACCTCACCCACCACCTGGATTTCAGCATATATTTTATTTATCTATTCTAAAGCCAACCCTGGGCCAGGATCAGGATATTAAGAAAACAGGGAGAAGGAAACAAATCCAATTTCCACTATTATAGTAACTTTGGGTTGACCTATTGGCCCTTCTTGTTTAATATCTAATTGGAAAGGACAAACAAATAGGTGTGCACCCCCAAGCTGGCAGTCTGGTTTAGAGATGTCATTAGCTTGAGCTCCCCATTCAGTCATCAGCCTAACGAAGGCACTGCCTGTCACACTTAGCATCTTTGAGGCATAATCAGGGGAGCAAATGAGGGAAGAGAAGAATCTAATTTCTTATGGCATTTCCATTCTGAGGTGTGTCTTTCATTCTAAGCATCTTGGTGCCCCAAGGTCCCGTCTCCTGCCTCAATCACAAGCAGGGCTGCTGATAGTGTATTTTGGAATTAGAAAAATCTACCCCAAAAAGGATTGTCCACACACATCCTGATAGTTGGGGTGCATACATGTTCCTATGTCTGGGCGTCTGTCTACAGCTATCTGTCTACACCTGTGTGTTTTCCTATGTACATGTACGTTTCTATGTACCTGTATAAATGCCCACAATCACTCACAGATAATTTTTGAAGAATGGAGTATAGAGAGTACTGAAATCAAGGAGACAGAGCAGAAGTAAAATCCAAGGCTTGGGGTGTGAATTCAATTGAATGTCACTCAAGTCAATAAATGTTTCTTCAGTACATATATGAAGATAAAGAAAGAAAGCATAGGATAGCAGGTGGCTTGTGACACAGTGAATGGATTGCCAGGACTCAGAGTCAGAAAGACTCATCTTTCAGAGTTCAAATCTGACCTTAGACACTTACTGTGTGACCCTGGACAAGTCACTGAACCTGGTTTGCCTCAATTTCCTCATCTGTAAGATGAACTGGAGAAGAAATGGAAAACCACTCCAGTATCTTTGCCAAGAAAACCCCAAGCAGGGCCATGAAGAGTCAGACACAAATGAAAAATGACTGGACAACAACAAAAGCATAGTGAGGTAGATAGTGAGGCAGATCTGGGTTCAAGTCCTACCTCTGCCATGTACTGGCTATGTGATCCCTCATCCAAGTGATTTAAACTTTCTGAAACTAATTTGGGAAGCAAATACAAATTAGGAAGCCTGAACTAGCAGAGGAAACTTTCTCACTGGAGTTCTCAATAGGAGTGAAATTACAGATCCTGTCCAAAAGAAAAAGAAATGGAGACAAAAGATGAGCTTATAATGTTGTTGGGGAGAGAAACCCTAAACACATGAATATATAACTAGCAATACAAAGCATTCAAGGACAATAATGGCTCATATTTATAAGCATATGGTTTGCAAAGCACTTTACATATGTTAACTCATCTGATCCTCACAACCTTGAGAGGTAAGTGCTATTATTATCCCTATTTTATAGATGAGGAAACTGAGACACAGAAAGGTTAGGTGATTTGCCCAGAATCACACAGTTAATAAGTTGCAGAGGCAGCATTTGAACTCAGGTCTTTCTGACTCTAAGTCCTGTGCTTTGTCATCTATACCACCTAGGTTTGCTTCTTATTGCTGCTGTTCAGTCGTGTCTGACTCTTTGTGACCCAATTTGTGGTTTTCTTGGAAAAGTTACTGGAGTGGCTTGCCATTTCCTTCTCTAACTCATTTTACAAATGAGGAACTGAGGCAAACAGGGTTAAGGGACTTGTCCGGGGTCACACAGCTGGTAAGTGTCTGAGGCTGGATTTGAACTCAGGAAGATGGGTCTTCCTGACTCTGGGCCCAGTGCTCTGTGCACTAGCTGCTTCAGCTTTGTTTCTAGCACCTCTATTAAGGTACTAGATGAGAATCTCTAGACTAGGAGCTCTCTGGATCCAAAAGGGGATGATCACAGAGGGCAAGATGGTGAAGGCATCCTTGAAATCATAAAATCACAGAAGAAATAGACAGAAACTATTTCTTAGACTCCCTAGCTTCATCTAAGCTCCTGGCTAAGTGCTATTTCCTCCTCCACAAAGCCTCCAGTTGGAATTTTGCCATCTGTATCTATCTTGTACCCCCCAGTAGAATGTAAGCTCCTTGAGGGCAGAAACTATTCTTTTTGGTTTCTTGAGTGTGTTGTGTGTGCATGTTGTTGTTGAGGTTTTTTTTTCTTTTGTCTTTGTGCCTTGCACAGAAGAGGTACTTAGTATTTGTTGAAGTGAATAGAATCCTAGAGTTGGAAGGAACCTTAGACATTATCTGGTCCAACCTCTCACCTGCAGGAATGCTCTTTACAGTATCTCTGATGCAGGGTGATGCAACTTACATTTGGACACCTCCAGTAATGGGGAACTCACCACCTCCTGAAGCTGCTGGAGAAACAAACCTGAGCTAGGGCCGAGTACCACCTTCATATTCCACTGGGAAGAGCCATGATTATCACCATGCTTTCTGTTAACCCTTATGTATTTTACATATATGTGTGCATAATATATCTATATCTGCAGAAACACGCAGAGAAATAGATTTGATAATTCAGCGTGGCATGTGCTCGTGCACACTGACACAACCACGCATGGGCAGAGACTTGCGGGTTTGACAGCTGTGCAAACAAGAAGCATTTGCACAGACTCACAAAGCTTCTTGCACAAGTTTGATTGCTATGTATACAGTGTGCACACCCAGCCTCACAGAGGCACTGGCAGATTCTGAGCCTCCCCAACTGTTCCCTGCTTCTAGCTGAAGCTCACAAAGATGAATGGTCTCCTCTCAAAGACGAGATACCTACCCCACAAATCACTGCTCCCGGGCCCCTCCACCATCCCTTCCCTCTGACCCTCCCCCATTACTCATCCACTGGAGGAAAATGCAAAGAGTAATAATAATTAGACAAGTACAAATAGCAGGGCTGGGATATGGATGGCCCGCTTCACTAAATAAAGGGCTGTTTCCATGCCAACAGAAGGGCCTGCTCACTGATCTCCCAGAGCAGGAAGGTGCCCAGCCCCAGCCCAGGTTTGCTGCTCCAGCAGGGGAGCCCACAAAAGTGGATATGGCCCATCCGTAGAGGCTTTTGGGAGAGCAAAGGAGGCCAAGTCCCCAACGTCCCCCATCCTACTCCCAAGGTGTGGAGTGCAGAAGTTACCCTTCCTTCCTGAGGGAAGCAGATGGAGACAGGTGCATGCTTAGACTCTGGACAATCCTGTATAACGGTGTGGCCCCTGAATCCTGAAAATTAAAAGCATTCTCCTACCCAAAAAAAATCCCTCATCCCCTTCTAAGTTTAGTAAGTAAGATAAGGGAACATGATTGTTTTTTTCAAACATCTGAAGAGTTGTTATGTGGAAGGGAGAATGGACACGTTCTTTGTGTCTTCAGAGGAGAGAATTGGGGCCAATGGGTTCCCAGGAAGAAAATTTGGGGGGCAGGAGGAAGTGGGACTACAAGAAATAAATAACTCCTTGCCAATTAGAACTATACTTATCCAGCAAAGGAATGAGCTGCCTTGTGAGGGAGCAGATTAAATCCAGTCTTTGCTGAAAGCGTTCCAGCACAGGTCAGATGAGCACCTGTCAAGGACATGTTGTCAGGGACTTTCTTATATGGGGTAAGGGGTTGTACCAGATGACTGTTAAGTGTCCTTTCCATCTCTGAAATTCTGACATTCTAGATCAGATAGGATTGTTGTTCTTCAGTTGTTTTTCAGTCGTATCTGACTCTTCATGACCCCGTTGGGGGTTTTCTTGGCAAAGATACTGGAGCGGTTTGCCATTTCCTTCTCTAGCTCATTTTACAGGTGAAGAAACTGAGACAAACAAGGTTAAGTGACTTGCCCAGTCACATAGCTAGTAAGTGTCTGAGGCCAGATTTGAACTCAGGAAAGTGAGTCTTCCTGACTCTAAGGCCAGCACTCTATCCACTGTCAGATAGGATAGAAGGAATCAGATAAGAAACCCTCCGAATCTTTCAAGTCAGATTTGGTTGGCAGACAGAAACAGTCCATATAGAAACAATCCAAACAGTCCCGGACCAGTGTAAGGAAGACAAGTGGGTACATCTTTTCCCTCCAGACCTATGACTTCATTGATTTAAGGAACTCCTTCTGTGGAAATTCATTCCACCAACACAGACTGGTAACTTGTCGGTAATTTTTAGTCTTAAAGAGGTGCATAGAGCAATGGAAAGTTATCTAACTTACTCAAGGTCACTTAACTAGCATGTGTCAAAAGCAGAACTTGAACTCAGGTCTTCCTGATTCCAAATCCAATGCTCTTTTGACTATGACAATTGCTTCTTTATATTGTCCACCTATCAGGGACAATTTAACCTGGGAAGCAATTGACTGTGGCCATGTTCCTGTTATACATTGCCATACCTCACAGGGAGGAGAAATATTTTAGGGGGAGGGAGCCCACCACAGTCAGGGAACAATTTCAATTATATGACATTTTTTCAGGGCCATGTAGTTTTGTTTTGTTTTTGGAGGCAATCAGGGTTAAGTGAGTTGCCCAGGATCACACAGCTAGTAAGTGTCTGAGGCCAAATTTGAACTCAGGTCCTCCTGACTCCAAGGCCTATGCCCTAGCCACTATACCACCTAGCTGCTCCACCATATAACTTTAATATTTTCAAGAAATACCATGATTCTAACAAACACCTTGCTAACAGGCAGTGTTCCTCAGGGGACTGAGTTCCTACCAGATTGTAAACTTCTTGATCTCAATCATTTTCTTATTCATCTTTGCTCAAGGTCCTGCACACAGTAGAAGCTCAGTTTTTAAAATATGCTGAATTAAATTACTTTAATGAATAAATTAATATTACCTGTAATTAATATATAAATTACATATAATTTATGGGGTGATTTCATGAATGTATGGTACTTCCAGTGTGGAAATTCCCTCCACCAAAGCAAATTAATAATTCACCTGTAACTTAGAAAGTTGGCTAGGGGGCACTAAGACAGGAAGTGACTTGCTCATGGTCACTTCCCATAGGTTAGTCTTTCTGATTCCAAGGGTTGCCTTCTACCCACTACAGCATGCTGCCACTTCTTTCGTGTATAAATAGGTACTTATATTTTTTTCCCCAAGTATTTTAAATATTCCCCCTGCAATCTTGTTTAAATTCCACTTTCGTGGTCCCTGGCAGACATGCTAAGGCAAAGTGGACATTGCTCAGGACCTGTCTCCAGTTCTTACTCATTCTCAATGGGAGGTCACAGAATGGATGAACTCTATAAAGGTGAATTAACAAGGACTCCCTCTACTAGGGAAATTAGTCTGATGGGGACACAGAGTTGGCTGCAGAGGCAACCAGAGGTAAGAGAAGGCAAGAACAGCGTCCTGGAAACCCGGTCAGAGAGGGGACTGAGATGCAAGTACAGAGGGAGACAAGATAGGACTTCCTCAGTCCGGTCCCTGAATTCCTCCCAAAAGAGGTGGGCATTCAAGTCAGGAGAGAGTCTGCAGTCTCTGTCTGCTTGCTCCAGCAACCTTCTTTTTTTCACTACCCTAACAGATGATGCCCAGCCTGATGACCTTTGGACTAGCACCTGACCAAGGTTCTGATCAAGGGTCAAGAAACAGCTATGCCCTACCTGCTACAAATCCTGAGAAATTCAGTGCCTCTTAGGGAAGATCATGATTCCTGTAAACCCCAATCCAGTGTCCATCTCTGTGGCCTACATCTTTCCAAGACCAAGAAAGGCCCCAGAATCAGGGCCCATGAGCCCACATGTGGCTACGGGATCAGAACCCTGCGTGTGACTTGAGGACAAGTCTAGAGTCAGAAAGACCTGTCTCCAGTATGACCCTCAGCAAGTCACTTAACCTTTCTAAGCCTCAGTGTCCTCATCTGTAAAAGGGAGATAATAATAATAGCACCTACCTCACAGGATTGTGGTGATGATCAAATAACATATTTCTCGCACTTTACAAACCCTAAAGTGCTACATAAATATTAGTTATGGTGGTGATAATGATCTCCCTGCACAGATCAGATGCAATACGGTCTGATGTTAGTGACCAGGACAAGGGTTCGAGAGATCTGAGTTCTAGTCCTTGGCTATTTCATCGTGATCTTAGGCAGTGGGACTCAATTTCCTCATCTGTGACACAAGGCTGATGATCTGTACATCTGATCATTCCTCTTGGCCAGGAGATAAAGGTAGTGCCCTCCAGGTGGAAGAAGGAGGGTTATTATGCCTTTGAGATACACATACATATGTGTGTGTGTGTGTGTGTGTGTGTGTGTGTGTATATATATATATATATATACACACACATATATATATATATATACTCACACACACATACACATAACATCCTACATGTGAAAATAGCCTATGTACAAGCCACATGGTTGGGGCGCACACAGAGAGCCAGACAGCTCTACTCTAAGGGAGGCTGGTTAGGGTCCCTCTGCCCCTTCTGAAGCCCCTTCCTCACTGTCAAATAAGAGTAAAAGGAAGAGCCCCGGGTGGGGCCCAGATGGAGAATCAAGGCCTGATGGGGAGGCCTGATGGGGAAGCCTGGCTGGTCCCTGTGACTGGGCACCAGAAACAAAGACAATTTAAGAAGAACTTTCCAGCTAAGTGATTTTTTTCCCCTAAGACCTTCGCAAGCCCTACTCCCCTGCCCACATCAGCCTAGCTGTTCAGCTCACTTTATTAGTGAGTTTGGCCTTCAGTGTCTCGGCTGTTTGATCAATACTGCAGGGGGGTCAGTGATATTTTCTCCCTCGAAGGGACTCCAGCCTCTTCCTTTGGCACCTGATGAACAGCGATGCCCCTGGACCGCTTATCTCCTATTGATTTTTCAGATCTCCTACCACATTTCCAGCTGTCCCACCATTTCCTCCCCTGTCACCAGGGTCCATTTAGTGCTAAGTTATCCCCTCCAACACTGTAACCACCCCCACTCCTTGCCTCCCATCAGTACAGGGTTTCCCTACCCCCTCCCCTCCCCCTGAAATTGTCAAAAAACAATTTCCTTCTCTCCCCTTCTTCTCGCCACAATCCTTCAGTCATTTATTTGTGTCTGGATGGCCTCTCTCCACCCCCTCCCTCCCCCACAGGACTGAGCACAGACTAGAGATGACAGGTCCCTGCTCAGTCCTTGGGCCAGGCAGACTTCTCAGCTGCCCCCGCTGGCCACATTCCACGACCCCCACTCTGCAGTCCTCCAAAATCCCAGCTCCCCAGGGGCCTGTCTAGGGTCAACAGCTTTACAGGTTGCCGGGGCTCTGCAGCAAACCTGAAAAAATCATCCCTGACTGCCAGAAAAGCAACTTGATTTGGTGGAAGGGTCCAGGTCTGAGATCCAGAGACCCAGGTTCCAGACCTGGTCTTGTAACTGAGTCCGACTTTAGACAAATCATTTCACTTGTCTAGGTCTCAGTTTCCTCATCTATGAGGATTTACAAAAATCGTTTATAAAATCACTTATAATGATTTATAAAATGGGGAGATGGGATGGAATTAGACTAGTTCATCATCATTAGATTAGTTCATCACTAAGGTACCTTCTGAAAAAATACTATGTACCTTGGCCTGCCAGCCTAACAGGTTGTATAAATGATAAATCACTTTATTTTTTTTTTTGGAGGCAATTAAGGTTAAGTGACTTGCCCAGGGTCACACAGCTAGTAAGTATCTGAGGCCAGATTTGAACTCAGGTCCTCTGATTCCAGGGTAGTACTCCACCTATCTGCCCTGATAAATCACTTTATAAAGACAAGTCCTTACTAGTTGCTTTCATCTAAGAACTTTTCTCAAAGTTCCTCACTGGTGAGCCTCTTTAACACCTTTACCAATACAGTTCCTATTGGCCTTCAGGCCAAGCAGATCCCTTGTATGGTGGGAAAAGCTTTGGTGCTGGAGTTCAAATTCTGCCCCTGATGCTTACTACCTGTATGACTTTGGGCAAATCTTCTGGGCCTCAGTTTCCTCATCTATAAAATGAGGTAAACAGACTACATAGTTTCTAAAGTTCCTTCAAACGCTAGATCTAGGAGCCTTTGTAGCTGGGATTGTGACAGCTGCCTCAGTTTCCCTTTTGATGGCCAAATCTGACCTGCCTGGACTCTGGCCAGAAGGTCTTGAGCAGGGGCCACTCTCTGACTCAACTTTTAACCCCAGAGGCAGCATGGCATGGTAGAAGGAGCACAGTAGTTGGAGACAGAAGACTTGGGTTCAGGTCCCAGCTTTAACCATTCACTAGCAATGTGGTCTTGGGCAAATAATTTCACTAAACCTAAATCTCTGTATCCTTGTCTGCAAAATGAGGGGGGATGGACTAGAGGCTGTTCTCTGGTCCCTTCCAACTCTAATGTTCTTTGATGCCCAGACTCTCTCGTCCCTCTAACAAGTTCATTCCTTTGTCAGGTGCAATCTCGCAGGAGGAAGCTGCAGAGAATTTATGATTCTAACAGGTTTATTCCTTCCCCAGCAGCTCACTATTCATTTATGCAGACTGGTCTTTATTGGAGGCTGTGTGCATAACCAGGCTTAAGGCTCCCCCTCGTAAGCCTCTAGTGCCCCCTGGTGGACAGATGAGGCCCAGAGGGGTCCTCCACCCCCCATTAATCATAGCAGCAGGAGTGTAAAATTCAATTTTACCTCTCCATTCATTCTGAGATGAGCTGAAGGCCGGCCTTGTACACATAAACCACACTTTACTTCATCAGAGCTCCATAACAAATGGAGTGTCTTCTTTGGGGAGTTTAACCATCAAAAAGCCCCCCGCCATTTAATTCCCCTCGCGCCGAGGGTCAGGCCGGGGGCCCAGCATCAGCAAATGTCTCGGCGCTCAGCTGTGCAGTAAACTCTGCTTTCCGTATTGTTCCTCAATATGAAATGATCAGTCCATTTATCTGCTCGAGCAGCCTGTCTCTTTGCTCTGCCTCCCAATATTTTTCCCACTGACCTGATCTGGACAATAAGCCAGAGTCTTTTTTTAAGATATCTGCGAGTCCATTTGTTTCCTTACTCTTCCCCACCCCCAGGGTGCTATACAGACAGAGCAGTCCCAGAGGCATGGAGATGCTGAAACTTTCAACGTTCCCCTGCAAAGCGCATCTGTCTTGCCCGAGGATCAATCCAGAGGAGCTGTGGTTATCACTGACTGTGTGAGCCCTGAACAGATGTCTTTCTGATTATGTAGAGGTATACTGAAGGCCTGGGATGGGCCAGAGAGGTGGGCTAAGGACAAAGCTGGGTTAGTGCAGAGAGGAGAAACTTTAAAATAATAATAATCACGAACATTAAGACTTCAAGGTTTGCAAATCACTTCCTCACAACAACCTGGGAGATAGATGCTAGTTTTACAAATGAGAAAACTGAGGCTGAGGACATGAAGTGACTTGTCAGTGTCTGAGGCAAGATCTTAACATGGGTCTTCCAGAATGGCTATCTATCATACTGCTTATCTGCCTCCTTCTAAGATCTCTGTGAAAATGCAACTAGGTTTGGGATAGAAGTATGAGTTAAAGTTAAGAGGGAGGCTAGCTGGGGTCAACAATTAAGAGATAGTCCTATTACACAGATGATTTCCAAATCTATCTATTCAGCCCTAATCTCTCTCCTAAACTCTAGTACTACATCTCCAACTGTCTGCTGGAAATCTAGACCCAAATGTGTCCACACCTACCCCATACCTCCTACCCCTAAACACCCAAATACTTTAAGTTTAATATAACCAAAATTAAATTCATCATCTTTCTCCTATCCCCTCCTCCAAGCTTTCCTTTATTAAGAATGCCACCATCCTCCCAATCACCTTGACTGACTACTTTGACTCTTCCACCATCCTCAGCCCCAGTATCCAATCAGCTTCCAAAATCGTATTGATTCTACCTCTACAACACATCTCACAATTCATCTTGGTTTTTGACTGAATTAAGACCTCCATCACCACTCACTTAGACCATTGGGAAGCATTTGGCCACTTCCGTGTGGACCCTTCTCATCTGCATGGTACTATTAGGGTAATTATCTATTCAAATTCAGTTTTCTGAGCCTCCACCTGTATATCTCTTTATAAAAGACCAAAACAAGTGACACATGAATTCTGAGCAGTCATTTTATTGCAACGGAATAGCAAAGTATAATGGGGAATTAGATAAGGTGTTAAACGGTCCTGGTACCCTTTTCCCACTGGTTGCCACTTCCAAATATCTCTAGGGTGTTCTAATCAATTCCTAATTAACCCTGTCTTCCCAGGGCAAGAGAGGGAGACAAATCAGTTCTGGAAGGACTGGGGAGTATTGTGACTCCACTTAGTGACTTCCCTTTCCAACTCAACACAGCAGTATTCTGAAAGCACTGGCTTCTCGGCACAGAAACTTAAAGCTGTATAAAGGGAGCTGTTGGCTTCTCTCTGCACTTCAGAAGCCTAGAATAAACTGACTTCTTTCAGTTCACCTCTCAGTCCAGGAAGTGTCCATTCTCACTTCTCTCCCTGTCCCAGCCTTGTTCAGGATACTCGAAGACTTTTCCAAATTGTACACACTGAAAGAGCACCTACCCAGGCAGAGAATGTTCGAGGTGACATTACCATGCTGCAAAGGCCATGAACAGCCTTCTGGGACTGTAGTTTGGGGATAATTCTTTCAATGAGTGAGGCTTTCTCAACCCCAAGCACTGTAGGAATGCAGGATCCTAGCACCATGCCAGTACAATCATAACAGTTTCTTCCTCTATCTCTCTGCCTCCTGCCTCTCCCCTCTTCAACCTGCCAAAACAAACTTTGTAAGGCCCAAGGATGACCATGTCCTTCCCTATACAAAACCTCTTTAGTTCACCCTATTGTTGCTAAGGTAACAGCCACAACAATAACAATAATAACATTTGTTTAGCATTCTAAGGTTTGCAAAGTGCTTAACAGACATTACCTCATTTGATAAGATACAAATTCCTTCACCTGGTGTTTGAGGCCCTCCACAAACTGGTTCCAATCTATCCTTCCAGTCTCATTTTAAAGGTAGAGATATGTTGATCTGGCCAGTGTGAGAGAGAGATATCCCTTCCTTCATGCATTTTACATTCTAGTCAAAGATGACTACTAGCCATTCCCCCCCCCCAAAAAAAATCAATCAACAAGCTTAATTAAACACCTACTATGGTACTATGTACCAGATGGTGCAGCTAGGTGGCACAGTGTATAGAGTGCCAAGCCTGGAGTCAAGAAGACCTAAGTTCAAATCTGGCCTTAGACACTAGCTAGCTGTGTGACCCTGGGCAAGTCATTAACCCTGTTTGCCTCAGTTTCCTCACCTGTAAAATGAGCTGGAGAAGGAAATATCAAACCACTCCAGTATCTTTGCCAAGAAAACCCTAAATGAGATTACAAAGAGCTGGACCTGACTGAAACGACTGAACAACATGTTCCAGATACCATGCTAAGAATTGGGGATACAAATACAAAGTGAAACAGTCCCTACCCTCAAACAGTTGACACCTGTCACCTCATACCCATGCAAGTGTTCTCTCAACTGCACTCTGTGCAAGAAATAAAATCTCTCTTGTCTCTGTCTCAGAGCTCACTTACCTGCTTTCAGGGCCCAGATCAAGTGCCATCTCTTTCATGTCTCTTGACCCCTTTCCTCCCAAGCTATGAATGTTTCTCCCCTTCCTCAAATATCCCTAGAAGACTTTCCCTATTTTTCCTGCACACCCCTTCACTCTCCACCTTATATTGTACTGATCTGTGTAAATGTAATTTCTCCCCCAACCCTTAGCAAAACGTAGGGAGAGCAGGGAGCATTTTGTTTTCATCTTGTATCCCCACCCTGCTTTGCACATAGATTTGTTAAATAAGCATTTGTTGGATTTAACTGAATTTAATCAATCAATCAACAAACCTTTATTAAGAACCTACTATGTGCCAGAGTCACCATGCTAGGCTCTAGGGATAAAGAACAAAAAAAGAAATAGTCCCTTCCTTTAAGGAGTTGATATTCTATTAGGGCAGGCCTGCACAACTTAGCAGTAGGTAGGGTCCAAAATTAAAATAGGCTAAACTTCTTCAGGCCACAGATAGGTTAGACTAGAGACAGACTGATGAAGGATGGTTGCCATGGGTAACATGACAAACAGGAAAGTGTGCAGTGGCAACCCTACATTTTTCTTGGACTACCAGAAATCCTTAGGCCGGCCATGGGCCCTTTGTTGTGCAGGCCTGTATTAGAGGGAATGATAGGTGCACATGTAAGAAATATAAAGTATATCTAAGGTAAATATGCAAAGTGATCAGGGGAGAAGCAGTAGTAGCTGTGGGATCCAAGAAAAGGTCTCATGAGGGGCTTTCAATGCCCATGGGGTTTGCATTTTATCTTAGTGCCAACAGAGAGCCCTTGAAACTTCCTGAGTAGGTGAATGATATGGTCAGACCTGTGCTTTAAGAAGACTACTTTGGGGGCAGCTAGGTGGCGCAGTGGATAGAGCATGAGGCCTGGAGTCAGGAGGACCTGAGTTCAAATCCAGCCTCCAACCAGACACTTGACACTTACTAGCTGCATGACCCTGGGCAAGTTCACTTAACCCCAATTACCTCACTTAAAAAAAAAAAAAAAAGACTACTTTGGAATGGGGAGAAACCTGAAGCCTGGAAACCAAATAAGAAGCCATTGCTCTCGTCCAAGCGGGAGGTGATGAGAATCAGATCTAAAGTGGGTTTTATTGTAGGAGCAGAAAGAAGGGGACAGGATATGGATATGAGAGATGTTGCCAAAGTAGAATCAGCAACATCTGGCAACTGATGGAATGTGTCAGGTGAAGGAGGGTGAGGAGTTAAGGATGACCCTCAAGTTGGAGACCTGGGTTACTAGAAGGATGTCGGTGCCCTTGAATTGCCTCCAAGAAGTTTTATGCACGTATTTTTAAAAAACCAACAACTCTACTTCTGGGGCTTTTCTACAGGAACTGTAACCACCTCTACTCTGCCTGGTTCACCTGGTAACTTCTAAGAGAGCCCCTTCTTGGCCTTTGGGTGGTAGCTCCCTGTCCACACCCACTGTCTACTGAGTTCCCCTACCCACTCACCCAGGACCCAAGCCCACACACCCTCTCTAAAGATGAAGAAGGAGACCTGGTGCCAAAGGCTCTCATTTCTGGAGCTGCAGAGGTTGGATGGGAGGCTAGGAGGAGGCTCAGGGAGGTGGGGTTAGGCCAGGCTGTTTTATCTGCTTCTTGTGAGTGATGCTCAACTTCTTCTCACCCATATTCTTAAAAAAGACAAAGTCAGAGAGGGTGGGCATTTGAACTTTTGAGCCAGAAATTTGTACGTGTGTGTGTGTGATGTATTCTTTTTTTAACGGTATTTTATTTCTCCCGATTACATGTCAAGACAATTTTTAGCGTTCACTTTTACAAGATTTTGGGTTCCAAATGTTTCTCCCTCCCCTCTCCCCTTCCTAAAATGGCAAGCAATTTGATATAGGTTATACATGTGCTATCATGTAAAACATATTCCTGTATTAGTCACAGTTGTGAAAAAAGAAACAGATCAAAAGGAAAAAAAAAACACGAAGAATAAAGTAAATGAAAAAACATGCTTCTTTCTGCATTCAGAGTCCATCAGTTCTTTATCCGGATGTGGATAGCATTTTCCTTCTTGAGTCTTTTGTATTTGTTTTAGATCATTGTGTTGCTGAGAAAAGCTGAGTCATTCATAGCTGATCATCACACAATGTTGCTGATACCATGTGCAATGTTTTCCTGGTTCTGCTCATTTCACTTTACATCAGTTCATACAAATGTTTTCAGGTTTTTCTGAAATCTGTTTGTTCACCATTTCTTATTGCACAATAATATTCATATGAATAGTATTCATATACCACAGCTTATTCAGCCATTCCCCAATTGATTGGCACCCCCTCAGTTTCCAATATTTTGCCACCATAAAAAAAGCTGCCTTAAATATTGTTGCATGTGTAGGTCCTTTTCCCTTTTTTATGATCTCTTTGGGATACTTAGATTTAGAAATAGTATTGCTGGATCAAAGGGTATGCACAGTTTGCTTGCCCTTTGGGCATGGTTCCAAATTGCCCTCCAGAATGATTATATCAGTTCACAACTCCACCAACAGCATATTAGTGTCCCAATTTTCCCACATTCCCTCTCCAACATTTATCATTTTCCTTTTTGTCATATTAGCCAATCTGATAGGTGTAAGGTGGTACTTCAGGGTTGTTTTAATTTTCATTTTTCTAATCAAAAGTGATTTAAAGTACTTCTTCATATGCCTACAGATAGCTTTGATTTCTTCATCTGAAAACTGCCTTTTCATATCCTTCAACCATTTATCAACTGGGGAATTTGAATTTTTAATTTTAATTTTAATTTGAGTGAACAAACATGTATTAAGCACCATGTGAGGCACTATGCTAAACTAGCTGGGGAAAAGGAAGAAGAACAAGAACAAGAAGAACAAGAAGAAGAAGAAGATTGAAGTTTGCGAAGCATTTTACAAATATTGTCTTACTTTATCATCACAGTAAACCTGAGAGGTAGGAACTATTCCCCATTTTACAGATAAAGAAACTGAGACCAAGAGAGTCTAAGTGACTTGCCCAGTCACACAGCTTATAAGTGTCTAAGGCCAGATTTGAATTCAAGTCTTCCTGTCTCCAAATCAAGGGCTCTACCTCTGTGCCACTTAGCCCCCTCACATAGTGACAAAGAATAAAAACTAGCCCCTGTCCTCAAGGGGCTTACATTTTATTGTGAGATGCAGCATATAAACAGATATAAGTACAAGAGAATTTGAGGAGGAAGAGAGTACTAACCAGAGAGACTGAGGAAGGCTTCCCTTAGGAGGTGATACATAAGCAGAGCCATTAGCCTTCCTTTAGAAGGCAGCTGACCTCCCTTCTGCCCCTGGCATTTCTCCTGGAGTTGTCAGGCAGCAAACACCATGTCAACTGTTTCCTGGCCCTTTCTGAAGCCACATTGTCTCTCAGGTAGATAGCCATCTTCCATGTGAAAATGAACTGATTAAGGAGGACTCTGGCAAAAATCTTGCCAGCAATGACTAAGAGAGAGATTCCTCCTACTTGTCCCAGAACAACCTGTTTCCTTTTCCCTTATAGAGATGGATGACAGAAGCATCCTTGATCTCTTGGGGGATAACTTCTTCTTGTCATATAACCTGAAAGATTTTAATCAGCTTCTGTATGAACAGTGGACCCCCCTGCCTTATAGATCTCTGCTGACATGCAATTGGCACTAGGCACTTTGCCGCACAATAGGAACCTAATGGCATTCAATATCTCTTCTTCAGTTGGACGTTCAACTATAGAGGAATTGGCTTTGACCTGAGCTATACAGTCAATAGCTTCAGCATTGATTGATAAAGATCTGTTGAAAACACTGTGGAAGTGTTCATTCCATTTCTCCAGGATCTTGTCCTTATTAGTGATAAGTGTGGCTCCATCAGTGCTGAGTAGTTGAGATGCACCAGAGGTCTTTAGCCCATAAATAGTCTTCAGGGCATCATAAAAGCAGTTCAGATTGTTTTCATCAGCATAAAACTGAATCCAATCTACCTTCTTACTGAGCCAAGAATCTTGCATCTCTCTAAGCTTCACTTGCACCTCACTTTTGATAGAGTAAAATGCTGCCTTCTTAGAGACAGATGAACTATCTTGCTGGTAAACCCTGTGGAGTTCTCGTTTTTTTCATTTAGCAGCTTCTGAATTTCCCCATCATTTTCATCAAACCAATTCTGATGTTTATGAGTGTTGTGGCCCAGATGAGTAAATGCAGTTCTGTATATAAAATCTCTAAAAACTGCCCACTCCTTTTCTGCGCCACTGTTGCTGTGTGCTGACTCAGCTTTTCCTCCAGGTTGGCAATAAACTGTTCATGCATGGAGAAGCAATCTCCTCTGTTGGCATTAAGTCTTCTAGTAATGATCTTGCCTTAGGCTGCCACTTTTGTTGAATGCAAATGTTTAGTTTGGAGAGGATAAGTCTATGATTAGTCCAGAACCGCATCACACATTGCCTTTTCACTCTCACAAACTACCTGTCTCTCCCTTCCAATGATATAGTCTATGAAATGCCAGTGCTTGCTACAAGAGTGCATTCATGACATTTTGTTGCATTTAGGTAAATAGAAGACAGTTGGTGATTAGAAGGTCATGAGATACACAAGTCTTAAGTAGTAAGTGACCATTGCTGTTGCTGTTTCCAACTCCATTTCTCCCAAGGACTCCCTTCCATGTGAACCTGCTCTAACATTAAAATCACCCAGAATTATAAGCTCGTCCTCTTTTGATACATTGATGATGAGGGTCTCCAAGTCTTCATAAAATTTTTCTTTGATTTCATGAGGGTTCGTCGCGGTGGGAACATATGCATTGATGATAGTGGCATGGGGTTTTCCTGCAAGTGGCAATTGCATTATCATAAGCCTGTTATTCACTGCTTTGGGGAGGCATACAGGCTTGCTGACTAGATTAGATCTGATTGCAAAACCCTATACCAGTTTCACCCAGAAAAACATGTATCCAGGTCCAACTTCAGCAAGCTAGCTTTCATTTGCCAGCCTTGTTTCACTCAGAGCTCCTATTTGGATGAGGTATCTGCTGAGTTCTCTGGAAACAAGAACTGTTCATCTTTCAAGTCTACTGGATTTTGTGTTGTCCATGAGAGTGCACACATTCCATGTATCAATGGTACTTGGAATCATCTTCAGAAAAATTTTTCACATTTTTTTTTGTATTTCAACCACAGGGTGGAATTGCTGCCTATTTCAATAAGCAGGCCAGGGCTAGGTGAAGCAGAAAATTTTTAGAGCAACTTTTCTGGCCTCTTTCTCACACTAGGAGGTGAATAGTGCGGTCCTTTAAAAAAAAAGCTGCTCAGACACCCAGAGGCTGCTGAATCCCACTGCAGCATCAGTCCAGTGAGAAGACAACCCTATGCTCTGGGCTGCCTGTGTCTAAGGTTGTGACACCAGCTCCCAGTGCATCTGAATCTGCTGCTTCATCACTCACTTGTCATCACAGGACTTTGAGGTAGGTAAAATAGTAATATAGTAAAATAATAACATAATAAATTAATAAAATAGAGGATGGCGGGTGGTTTCAATTTGCATGTGAATTGAAATTAAGTGAGGTAGAGAGTTGCACAAAGTCATCAGCCTCACTTTCTCTTCCAGAGTCACCTAAGTCCAACGGCAAGACAAAAGTCAAGATGACCGGCCGATGACCAGAGATGCAGTGGATGACCTTGGTGTCTTCAATGTCTGACCAAGCTCTAAGTGCTCCACAGCACCTGCTTCTGCCACCTTCATGGCCCACTGGAACAAATTACTCTCATCTGCCCATTCCACCAGGAGAAGTCTTCATATGCTTGGGGTAGACATCCCCCTAACTCACTGATGGGTTTGTGGTCAGTCTGTTACCTTCAACCTGGTCTAGCCCCTCTGCTGAGACAGTTTTTCTAATGCACATGCTACAGCTTCTTGGAGCCCCAGATGAGAGCTGACAGGTTGAACACCAAAGGTGGATAAGCAGCCGTAAAAAGGGCTTGGCAAGTCCTCACACCAGAGGTGCTAGTGAACCCTGTATATGTCAGAAATTTCAGGAGAAATGCCAGGATGAGAACCGTGGTGGGTTTACAATGTCTGTTGACCTTTGACATTGTCAGTTGTGAGGGTTTGTGGAAGATCAAAGCGAAATTTGGTTGTCCAAAGAAGTTCATCAGTATTATATACCAGCTTCATGACAGCATACTTGCACAGGTTCTGGATAAAGGACAATATTCTCACACTTTCCCAGTCACCGATGGGAAGCAGCAGGACTGTGTGTTTGCTCCCATGCGTTTTACTACGATGTTTTCAGCGATGTTGTCAGATGCCTTCAACGAGGACAAAAATGGCATCAAGGTCAGCTACCACCTTGACAATAAACTTTTTAACTTGAAAAGACTACAAGCCAAGATTAAAGTGGAGGGAGAGTTGGTACATGACTTTTTGTTTGTAGATGATTGTGCACTCATTGCAGCCTCTGAGGCTGAGATGCAGTAGAATATAGATCAATTCTCTGACACTTGTGCTAATTTTGGCCTGACAATCAACACCAAGAAAGCAGAGGTTCTCCGCCAGCCAGTAATATACCATCCATATATGGAACCATCCGTTACAGCAAATGCAGAAATTTTGAATTCTGTGGATACATTCAACTTGGCAGCATACTTTCTAGAGATGTACACATAGATGATGAGGTTGACGCATGCATTGCCAAAGCTAGTTCAGTATTTGAGAGGTTCTGAAAGAATGTATGGGAGAAAAGAAGTATTACAAACTGACAGTCTACAGAGCCATTGTGCTGACCTCATTGTTATATGCCTGTGAAACCTAGACAGTTTACCAGGACCATGCTAAAAAATTGAACCACTTCCATTTGAATTGTTTTAGGAAAATTCTGAAGACCACCCGGCAAGATAAGGTGCTGGACACTGAGGTCCTCTCTTGTGCCAAACTGCCAAGCACTCAAACTATACTGCAGAGAACAGAACTCTGATCAGCTGGCCATGTAGCTGAAATGCCAAATGTATGTTTACCTAAAAGACTATTTTATGGAGAACTCGCACAAGGCAAGTGCTCACACAGAGGTCAGAAGAAGCAGTACAAGGACACTCTTGAGCTCATATTGGACTGATCAGCCACGGTTGGACACACTGTACCTTGATCCCAGCATCATGATGTCATTGGTCCTCTTCAAGTATGAAGAATAAACAACAGAAGGAAGCTAAAGATTTTGGATGGTGGGAGTGAGAAGGGAGAGCATTCCAGGCATGGGGGACAGCCTATGTAAAAGCACACAGGTGGGAAAGGGGAATGCCAAGTATAGGGAAGGAGAGGTGGGCAGGTTTGGCTGAAATCCAGAGTATAAAGAAGAATAATGTAAAGTCAGTCTGCAAAGGTAGACTAAGGCCAGGTTGTGAAAGGCTTTATATGTCAAGTTGACAAGTTTGTATTTCATCCGAGCAGTAGGAGGGAAACAATGAAGATTTATGAGTAGAAGAATGACATGGATAGGCTTAGCCCAAGATCTGAAGAGTTAAAGTGGTGTCTTAGTGAGACTAGCTGCTGACCACCGTGTGTCCCCCCGCCTTACACCTTTTTTCATATTTAAATATTTCTCTTGCTTTGTTTTGGTTTTTTAACGTAAGGTATGTTGGTATGCTGTGTGTTTTGCTCAACTTGTGGTCCATGTAGATTATGTATGCCCACATGAGTCTGCTAGATGTGGCTTGAAGGTAGGCAAGAATAGATATTTATAGAATTTCCTACCTCACCCTTCTCCAAAGGAAACTTTGATTCCTGACACAGGGGACGCAGGAGGTTGGGATCACAGCCTGGCCACTTTGCTCTCCTCAGGCTAGAATTATATCTCTCCACTTACCTAAATATCATTAGTTAGGGGAAAATATTTTTTAGGTTTAAGCTGATTTTCTGATCACTATCCCATAATATGAAAGAAGTATCCCAAGCTATCTACCCAAAGCCATTCCAACCAAATGCCAACTTCACAAAGAGGATACATAACAAATAGCAAATAAACTATTCAACTTGACAGCAAAACAGAAATCAGAAAAGGTGTGCGTATGAGAATAAACCAGACAAATACAGAGTGAAGGACGTAGCTGAATCAAGAGAGAGAATCTCAGACTTCATCCAAAAGGAAATTTCCCCAAGCCTCTAGTGTATTCAGGTGGGGACAGGGGCATGGTCAAGGTGCCCGCTCTTCCTTCCTGAGTCTTTCTCTTCCTTCAGGGACATGAAGAGAGTCTGGAACCTTGAGACTTTTCTGTCAAAGCTGGAACCAGGATCTCTTCCCTCTTAAGAGCTTGCCAACTCTGTCTCCTCATGCAAAAGAGGAACATTGAATAATCACTCTCCACCAAGGAAGAGAGTCTTATGCAAGTGGATTTTGAGCCTCTGGTTACATGTGTTTGCTTTTATTTTTCCACACTCAGAGAAACACAGATGTCTTACCCATAACCTCTTAAAATAAATCTAAACTCTTCAATCTGATTTTGAAGCCTCATCACAATCTAGTGCTTCCCTCACCTTATCTTTCCAGCCTCATTTCATATTGTTATTGTTGAGTCACTTTAGATTCTACATGAACTCATCTGGAGTTTTCTTGGCAAAGATACTGGAGTGGTTTGCCATTTCCTTCTCCACCTCATTTTACAGATGAGGAAACTGAGGCAAACAGAGTTAAGTGACTTGCCCAGGGTCACACAGCTAGTAAGTGTCAAGTGTTTGGTCTGAGGCCGGATTTGAACTCAGGTCCTCCTGACTTTAGGGCCGGTGCTCTATCCACTGCGCCACCTAGCTGCCCCTGGGACCAGGTTTTAAAAGCTAAACAGAAGAATTTATATATTATCATAGAAGCAATAGGATGCCACTGGAGTTAGAGGAGTCATAAGGTCAGAGCCGTGCTAAGGAAAACTACTCAGACAGCAGAGTGGAGGATAGACTGGAGAGGCAGAAGCTTGAGGTCAGGAGGCCGATTAGGAGGCTTTGCAGTAATCCAGGGGAGAGGTGATGGGGGCTTGAACTAAGGAAGTAGCAGAGTGAGTGGAGAGAAGGCCTTGGATATGAGACATGGTTTTGTTTTTGTTTTTGTGAGACTGGGTCTCCCTATCTCACCCAGGCTGGAAGTTTAGAGGCCACTCACAGCCGACTTCCAATGCTGATCAGTACAGAAGTGTTTGACCTGCTCTGTTTCTGATCTAGACCACTTTGCCCCTCTTTAGGTAGCCTGGTGGTCCCCTACTCCCTGGAGCTCACCATACTTACGCCGAACTTGGACTTTAGCCCCACAGCAGTTCATTCCACCCTCACTCAAGCAAACTGCCAGACTCAGCCTTCTCAAGAGCATGGAGTATAGGTGAACACCACCACACCATCCATCAGGAAGTTGTGAAAGTATAAACAGGAAGCTTTGGCAAGTGATTAAAAATATGGGATGAGGGAGAATTTGGAGTCCAGGATAATGCCATGATTAAAAACCTGAGAACATTTCCAGAAATTATCATAATATAAGAACCAAAGTCATCAATAATTTTTTTAAATTTTAAATGATATTACAATTAGAGAGACTTACCACTTCCCTAAATCCTGTTGCTGTAGAAGAGGCTGGAAAATCCCCCAAAGGCTGACCAGATTTTTATTTTAATGTCAGTGCTTTGCTCCTATGGCATGGCTCGGAGATGAAAGCTTCTGCTAGTCACCCTTCCCTTTCCCCCTTCTGCTTGCCCAATCCCTGGGTCCTGCCATCCTCTCCATCTCCACCTCCTCTCCAAAAGCCAATTAAAATTTCTGGGACACAGTCTCTATCTGGCCAGCAGAGGTCAGTGCTTTCCTGCTCAGTACTGTCTGAACAGCCTCTACCCCTGCATTTATAGCAGATAATTATTGGGGTTTCCCCATGCCCTTGGCCAATGTTTAACTAGTAGAGGAGGACGAGGAGGGACAATGTGTGAGGATGTGTGTTCATGTATGTGTCTGCATGTACATGTGCATGCATGTGTATCTGAGCGTCCCGATGTGTCTCAGGTGTTTGGTGTGCTGGATAGACAGATAGGACCACTGCATAACTGGGTCCCTCCCTCTTGTCCTACAGCGTTAGCAGGGTTACAGAACAGGGGTGAGTGAGTCACTGTGCTAGGCAATGGGGAGCCTTCTAGATTGTTAAGGAGCACTGGGATGTGACATGTTTGGAGCTGCACTATTCTTTGTGCAATGTTTATGATTCCAAATGAAATGCAGCGTGGCTTGATGGGTAGAGTGTAAGACCTGGAATCGAGGCCCTGACTTCAAATCCCAACTCCACTGTTTTATTAGTTGTGCCATCTCTGGACAAGACACTTCTCTGAACCTCACTTTACTCGTGTGTCCCTACACCAACCTCACAGGGCTGTTGTAAGGAGATAATTTATGTAGATCACCTTGCAAATCTTAAAGTGCCATATAAATGTGAGGGGGAAATTCATCTGGCAGCATGTGGAGGAGGAATTAGAATGAAGAAAGCCTGGAGGCAGAGAAGTCAACTTGAAAACTGTTGCAGGAATCTATGGGTGAGGTAATGATGTTCGAGGGCTAGAGTTGTATCTTTAAGGTCTTAGGGAAAACTCAGTGAGACAGAAGATTATAAGACTTACAGCTAAAAAGGACTTTAAATATTATCCAAGGGGCAGCTAGGTGGTGCAGTGGATAAAGCTCCAGCCTTGGAGTCAGGAGGACCCGAGTTCAAATCTGACCTCAGACACATGACACTTACTAGCCATGTGACCCTGAGCAAGTCACTTAACCCCAATTGCCTCACACAAAAAAAAAATGTATATATACATATATATGTATATTTAAAATCCAGTCAAATTATTACATTTTACAGATGAGGAAACTAAACCCAGAGAGTCATTCAGTCAGCTAGCATGCATTAGCACCAACTATGTCTCAGGCATCGTGCTAAGCACTGTTGTTGTTCATCCTTGTCCTTTGTTCTTGAAGAGGACCAATGATATCGTGATGGTGATGTCTTGACTTTAAGGGAGGCAGAGCTGCACAGAGTCATTGGCCTCACTCTCTCCTCCAGAGTCATCAGAGTCCAGTGGTAGGACAAAAGTCAAGACAACTAGCGATGGCCCAGGATGCAGTGGGTGACCGTGGCCTTTCTACTCGGCCAAGCACTAAAGGAAGGTAAAAAGCAGTATGTACTTCTCGCAGAGCTTAGAGACTAAGAAGAGAGACAATATGCAAGCAACTATGTACAATTGAGATCTGCATATGGAACAAATTGAGAGTAACCTCAGACCAAAAGTGTTAGGATTAAGGAGGCCTAGGAAAAGCTTCTTGCAGAAGGTAGGACTTTAGCTGAGATGTAAAAGGAAGCCAGAAGCTGGGAGGCACACATAAGGAGGGAGAGAGTTTGAGGCTTGTAGGACAGCCAGGGAAAACCTTGGAGTCAGAAGATGGAATGTCCTGTGCTCTAGTCATGGAGAAGGAATGCAAGGAGACCATTGTCACTGGATTGCAGAGTACATGGGGGTGGGATGGTTAAGATGTAAGAAGACTGGAAAGTTAAGAAGGGGCCAGGCTTTAAGTGGCTTTAAAAGGGCTTTAAAAACCAAACTGAAAATTTTATATTTGATACTGGTAGATAACAAGGAACCACACTGGAGTTTATTGAATCAGGGGGTGACATTATCAGACCTGCACTTTAAGGAGATCAGTTTGATAGCTGAGTAGGGGATGGATTGGAGTGGGGAGAAGCTTGAAGCAGAGACCAGCCAGCAGGCTATTACAGTGGTGCAGACAGGAGGTGATAAGGGCCTACACCAGGGCAGTGGAAGCACCAGAGGAGAGAAGGGGTTATATGAGAGATGCTACAAAATTAGAAACAGCAGGACTTGGCAACAGATTGGATCTGGAGTAAAAGAGTGAGAGCCCTGCTGACTGGGAGGATGGTGGTTCCCTTGACAGCAACAGGGAAATTAGGAAGAAGAGAAGGTTGGAGGGTAAAGATAATGAGTTTGATTTTGAATATGTTGAGTTTAAAATGTCTTCAAGACATCCCATTCAAGATGTTTCGTAGGCAGGCTCAGATTCTTAAAATCTAGCCAAAGGCTGATTCTTAAGATCTGACCCGCTTGCGTTTGCGATACAGATGCTTAGATTCCTTAAGAGTCTGCCCAATATGACAAATGTTCTAATAATCCTTGTAAAAAAATGTCTCATAGGCACTTGGAGATGCAAGCCTAGAGATCAGGAGACAGGTTAAGGTTGGACAAGTAGATCTGAGAATTATCTGCATAAAGATGATAATTTAAACCATGAAGTTGATGAGCTCACCAAGGGAAAAGAGAAGAGGACCCAGGACAGAGCAGAGCTAGAATTCAAATGCAAATCATCTGATTTCAAAATTCAGTGCTTTTCATACTACATTTTGATGAATAATATGGGGAGGGGAGATCCAAGGTATTAGGAACCTATATTCTTAGCTCTCCTTAGCAATAGCCTGATTTTTAATTGACACCTTGTTACTTTTTGGTTATTTAGAATAGGAGTTGGGACATCATAATGTATCTCTATCCCACTTAGCTCTAGCCAGAATTATAGATCTTGGACAAGGAAGTCATAACAGGTCATTTGACTGGATAGAGGCAATGGCTTACTGTTAACGGGATTCCCTCTCCTCGTGCAGGGTAGTCCAGGTGAGAAGTATGATCCCACACAGAGATAGCTGTAATGAACTTTATTGCTACTCACAGAGGGAGGAAGAAAACAGCTGGTTAGCAGGGACAGTCTCCCTGGCCATGTGGGCAGCATACATTGGCAGTGAGCAGTGTTCACATTCCAGTAGAAGGCCCCAAGACTCTCAGAACGCCTCCATATATCATTTGAAACAAAGAGCCAGTATGACACCAAAGGAAGACTGCCCTGTTATCTACAAGACTGGTAATATGAAAGTATTTTCTAAATTACCTAACAAGAATGAAGAATGAGGAGCAAGAAAGGAAGAAGGAAGAAGAAGGAAGTGGATAACTTTGAGAGTCTCATTCCAGGAAGAAACTGAAATGGGGACCAATCAAAGCAATTTTCACTGGACGACACCTCACTTTGATTCAAAACTGTCCTTTTACTTTCAAGGGGACAACACCCCCAAAGACCTTCAGACTACCTCAAAGGGCTAGTTGATCAAATGAGATAACATTTGTAAAAAGTGTCTAGCATACGGCATACAATATAAAAATCCTTATTCCCTTCCCCGCCTTCTTCTCTTGGGCAGGAAAGGTCAGGGCTCTCTCCTTGGTGTAGAACTGGGAGGTTTACATAGCCCCTTGTCAAGGTTAATTGCTCAAGGGATTGCACTGCACTGGAGCCCTCAATCAAAAGGCACATGGTAACTTGCTGGGTGCTGTGTAGATTTTTGTTCAGGTTCACTTTGGACTAAATAGCCTCCAAGACACCTTCTTATTGAGATTCTGTGTAGCTGCATCTGTCTGGGTTCAGGGGAGAGGATTCTTCTTGCCCCAAAGTTTGTGTGTCTGTCTTTAGAATTGCTATTAAGAATTATAACCTCAAACTATGCCCAAAGGGCTATAAAACTGTGCATATCCTTTGATCCAATAATATCACTACTAGGTCTGTACCCTTAAAAGAGATCTTAAAAAAGGGAAAATGACTCACATGTACAAAAATATTTATATCAGCTCTTTTTGTGGTAGCAAAGAATTGGAAACTGAGGGGATGCCCATCAATTGGGGAATGGTTGAACAAGTTATGGCATATGAATGTAATGAAATACTATTGTACTATAAGAAATGATGAGCAACCGGATTCTCAAAAACCTGGAAAGATTTACATGATGCTGAATGAAGTGAGCAGAATCAGGAGAACATGGTACACAGGAACAGCAACATCGTGTGATGACTGACTATGATAGCCTTAGCTCTTCTGAGTAATGCAATGATCTAAGACAATTCCATATATCAGACTGCATGCCATCTTGGGAAGAGGGGAGTGGAGGAGGAAAGAAAAATTTAGAAATCAAAATCTTATAAAAGCAAATGTTGAAAAGTAAAAATAAATAAAATTTTTTTTAAAAGAATTATATTCTCAATTTAGAGGTGTAAAGAAGTTGCATGTTTATGCTGAGGCAGAAAATTCTCTAAAAGTTAAAATTATTTGTAGGACACAGGGTGGTACAGTGGAAAGAGAAGTGGATTTGGAGTCAGAAGACATGAGTTCAAATTCTGGCTCTCTTACTACCTGTGTGACTTTGGGCAGATCATGTGACCTATCTGGGTGGGGTTCAGTTTCTTCATCTGTAAAAAGACAGGATTGGACTAGAATGATGACCTCTAAGATTGCTTAGAGCTCTAAATCCTTGATCATGATCAAGTATTTCCCTCTTTCTCAAGCAAGATTGCCTCTGTTTGAGAAGCATGAAAACATTTATATGAACTGATGCCAAGTAAGCAGAATGAAAGTAATATACAAAATTACTACAATGATATAAATAGAAGAAAAAAAACATCAAAAACAAAGCAGAACACTGAATAATTATAATGACTATATTGGGCTCCAGAAACGAAATGGGGAAATGTACATACATCTGCTATTTACCGAGTAGGAGAACTATGGGTATGCAACACTGCATGTATTGTCAGACTAAATTAATGTGTTGGTTAATTTTGATAAACTGTTTTTTCCTCTCTCTCTCTCTTTTTTTTTTTTAGGCAATCAGAGTTGAGTGACTTGCCCAAGGTCATGCAGCTAGTAAGTATCAAGTATTTGGTCTAAGGCCAGATTTGAACTCAGGTCCTCCTGACTTCAGGGCCAGGGCTCTATCCACTGTGCCACCTAGCTTCACTTTGCTTTTTCCTTTTTTAAAACTCTTTGTTTACTTTAGCAAAGTTGTAGGCTATAAAATAAACCCACAGAAACCATCAGGATTTCTATAGATTACCAACAAAGCCCAACATCAAGAGATAGAAAGAGAAATTCCATTTAAACTTACTGTAGAAATTATAAAACATTGAGGAGTCTACCTACCAAAACAAACCCAGGAACTATATGAACACAATTACAAAACACTTTTCACACAAATAAAGTCAGATCTAAATAATTGGAAAAACATCAGTTGCTCATAGGTAGGCCGAGCTAATATAATAAAAATGACAATTCTACCTAAGCTAATTTACTTATTCAGTGCCATACCAATCAAACTACCAAAAATTATTTTATAGAGTTAGAAAAAATAATAACAAGATTCATTTGGAATAACAAAAGGTCTAGAATATCAAGGGAACTAATAAAAAGAAATTCAGGGGAAGGTGGCCTAGCCATTCCAGATCTTAAATTGTATTATAAAGCAGCAATCATCAAAACTACTTGGTACTGGCTAAGAAATAGAGTGGTGGATCAGTGGAATAGGTTAGGTATGAAAGACACAGTAGTCAATGACTATAGTAATCTACTATTTGATAAACCCAAAGACCCCAGCTTCTGTGATAAGAACTCCCTATTTGACAAAAACTGCTGAGAAAATTGGAAAAGAGTATGGCAGAAACTAGGCGTAGACCAAACTCTCATCCCATATGTCAAAATAAAGTCAAAATGGGTTCACGATTTAGATATAAAGGCTGATACTATAAGCAAACTGGAAGAGCAAGGAATAGTTTAGCTGTCATATCTATGGAGAACAGAAGAATTCATGACCAAACAGGAGATAGAGAACATTACGAAAAGCAAAAGGGATAATTTTATTACATTAAATTGAAAAGTTTTTGCACAAACAAAGCCAATGCAACCAGGATTAGAAGGAAAGTAGAAAACTGGAAAAGAATCTTTACAACCAGTATCTCTGATAAGGACCTCATTTCTAAAATATATAGAGAATTAAGTCAAATTTATAAGAATACAAGTCATTCCCCAATTGATAAATGGTCAAAGGATATGAACAGGCAGTTCTCAGATGAAGAAATTAAAGCCATCTATAGTCATATGAAAAAATGTTCTAAATCACTATTGATTAGAGTAATGCAAATCAAAACAACTCTGAAGTACCACATCACACCTATCAGATTGGCCAACATGACAAAACAGGGAAATGATAAATGTTGGAGAAGGTGTTGGAAAATTGGAACACTAATGCATTGTTGGTAGAGTTGTGAAATGATCCAACCATTTTGGAGAGCAATTTGGAACTATGCCCAAAGGACTATAAAAATGTGCATACCCTTCGACCCATCAATAGCATTTCTAGGGCTGTATCCCAAAGAGATCATAAAAATGGGAAAAAGATCCACACATAGAAAAAATATTTATAGCAGCTCTTTTTGTGGTGGCAAAGAATGGTAAATTGAGGGAATGTCCATCAATTGGGGAATGACTGAACAAGTTGTGGTATATGAATGTAATGGAATATTATTGTGCTATAAGAAATATGAGCAGGCAAACTTCAGAAAAACCTGGAAAGACTTGTATGGACTGATGCTGAATTAAGTTATCAGAACCAGGAGAACGTTGTACACCGTAACAGCCTCATTATACAGGAACTAACGTTGATAGACTTAGTCCTTCTCAGCAATGCAAGGACCTAAGACATCTCCAAAGGTCTTATGATGGAAAATGCTATCCACATTCAAAGAAAGAACTATGGAGTTTGAATGTAGATCGAAGCATACGGTTTGCTATTTTTTTTTTCTGTTTTTGTTTCCTCTTTCTGGTGGTTCCTCCTATTGGTTCTAATTCTTCATTACAATATCACTAATGTGAAAATATGTTTAATAGGAATGTATATGTATAGCTTATATCAGATTGCACACTGTTTTGGGGAGGGAGGGGGAGAAAAATTTAAAACTCAAAAGCTTATGGAAGTGCTTGTTGATAAATCAAAATAAATTTTTAGAAACAAAAAAACTCTTTGTTTCAAAAAGATGGCTTTCTGAGTAAGGAAGGGGAAAGTGTATATTTGGAAAAAAGGTGATGTAAAAACAAAAAAAAACAATTTTTTTTAAAGATTGTAGGCTTACATAACAAAATTTCTAAGATTTAGCTAAAGTGGTCACCAGAGGAAAAATTAGATCCCTAAAAAATACATTAACAAAATAGAAAAAGGAAAAGACTAATGAAATTAATAAGCATTTTTGAAAATTAGAAAGCCAGGCTCAGATTCTTAAAATCTAGCCACAGCTCAGAATCCTTAAGAACCTAGCCAATAGCTCACAAATGTTCAGATTCCTTAAGAGTCTGGCCAATATGGTGGATCTTTAATAAACCTTGTCTCTGGATGAAAAAAGGCTTGGGTTAAATCCCTGAACTTCAACATTTTGGTGACCTGTACAGGGAAAACTGCCTAACCCCAAGTTCTTCTCCAGCCAATACTGGAAGGCATGTAAGCCTCCCCCACTTCTTTCTTGCTCTGTTGGTGTCACTCTCCCAGAACCTAGGAAGGCTTAGAGGTGCTTTTTGGGCAGACAGTTAAGAGGCTGTCTTGAACTCGGGCCTGATGCTCTCAGGCTCTCAGTCCACTGGGTTGGTTTGAGGCCATGGACCTGGGTACACCTTCCACAGCATAGAGGACAAGGATAGATGCCCTGTCTAGAAGTGTATGCCCAATTCTGTCAATTCCCTTGACGCTAGAGAATTGGGAAAACTGCAGGTGCTTTTTGGTTCCCTGAGGCTTACTTACTCCCTTCCCTCTAAACCCCTGGATCCTTCTTCATGAAGGGAAAAGTAGGAACAGCTAAAAACATTTTAGCAGATTCTGGAGGTTTTGTGATAGATCATTAAGGAGTTTTGAAACACCTCTGTATCCGTTAACCTCTGTTAACCTATTAAGCCCTCTCATAGAAAAGAGTTTCACCCTTTCCCCCTCACCTTTGATTTCACCCTCCTCCACCTGGGGAAAGGAAGGAGGGGGCCGGGGCAGCAGCTACAGCATAGGCCCCACTGGCAATGGCCTTGGGCCCTAGGGCAACCTTTGCCTGAAAGCATTGCCCAGGTTCAGCACAACCTGCTCAAGGTAAAGAAGCTGACCTCTGAACTTGGGTAAGCATGCTCTTTTAAAGCTGTAGTTTTAACTGTTAATGATGAGATGTTGATTCACTATGTAAAGTAATTTGGAAATGCATTTAATAAAACTGAAGTTACCTGATCAGTAATGGGTTTGTTTCAAGTTTCAAACTGGTGAACTTTTTGCATCAATTATGTCAAGCAGCTTTTCATAGTTTGGTTACCACCAAAATAACCTGGCTATTGTTTGTTGTTTTAATGTGTAAACCTGCCAAAAAGCTTGTTTGGGTTTTGTCTTGCTGAGAATTTGCAAGTATAGAGAAATAATCTCTAACCATTAGCTTTATATACTAAAACAAATTTAAATTTGAAACATAAATCCTGGAAAAGTTTTTCCTAAACTGTGATTAGTGAAACTTGCTGTGTGAGGTAAAAGCTCATAGGATTTTATTTTGAGTTGTCTGATGGATCATAATCCATCAATCATCAAAAATCTACCATATGAGAGAAATGCCACAAGCTACTCAGAGAAGGTGATACTGGTGGGAAGTCAGCATTGGGAAAAGCTGAGAGGACAATTTTAGCCTCAGTCCAAGGTGGGATTCTCCTGGCTCAGTTTCCCCATTATGTTCCTTTGAAAAGGAATGTAACCCACCTGGCTATTTCTGAGTCTGGCTATGAGGTGAATTTGATACTGCATGGTTGGAAAACTGAATTATCTGAACCCAAACAGAGTTAAGGATGTTTTATCCTGTCATATCTGGGCCCCGCAGTCTTTTCTGTCAGATTTGTATCTTCCAAACTACAGGCCATTCACCTACAGTTGGTAGCAAACAGCGGGTACCAGCCAATGTCCCCCCATCATTCCCTGGATGCAACCTGTGCTCTGTTCCAGTCAACCTCCTCTTTGGGATCCCCTCAAGGCAGAGACAGCTCTACACCCTTTGCAAGCAGGAAGCAGTTTCAGAAGCCAAGACCTTCGCCCCTTACCCCAAAAGAATTTGGGTCTCATTTGTTTGAGGTGGGGAATGATGAGGATGGGATCTGGACCCCAGAAAGGAAAAACTCTGCACTTTCCCACATGGCCAAATCTCTGGCGTTCACCTAAGGCTATAATCCCATCAACTGGTCTTTCATTGTGACTAAACCCAATCTCCCAATTCTCTGTTACCCTTAACCTAGCCTAGCCCTCCATTGTCTTACCTCCCTATGGCCCCCAGCCATTTCCCACCCTTAATCCTAGCTAGACTCCATTCTCCCTTGGCCACTTGGTTCTGGTCCCCAGCATTCTGTTCACCCCAGCTTACTGGCCACTCTCATCCAGATCCTCCTTATACCCCTCCTTCAGTCACCCCAAACTACTTGGCCACTCCTAAATCCCTCCCACAGTCTTTCTGTGTATAAGGTCCAACTTGTCTCCATTAAGGTGCTCAGATTCTTAAAATCTAACCACAGCTCAGATTCCTTAAGAACCTAGCCAATAGTTCACAAATGTTCAGATTCCTTGAGTTTGGCCAATATGGAGGATCTTTAATAAAATTTGTCTTTGGACGAAAAAAAAATTAGAAAGCCAACAAGTAAAATAAACCCAAAATAAGCATAAAAGAGGAGATACTGAAAAAGTAAAGGAGAAACAGATTTACTGAAAACCAAAACCGAAAATACTATAGAAATCAGGAAAGTAAAAGTTGGTTCTTTAAGAAAAACTAACAAAATTTAGCAAACTTTAGCCAATCTGATGAAAAAGAGGACAGAAAATCAAACTGATAAAATAGCAAACAAACAAGGTTAAACTATCATAAACCCAAAAGAAATTAAAAGAATTGGCAGAACCTATTATCCAAAGTTAGTTACATGTGTAATGGGGGCTTGGATCATGCCCAGATCACCTAACATGAAGGCACCCTGATTCTCTGGATTCCCCTAACACAAGTGGGAGTAGCAACCTTCATTGACAGCTGAGTGGTGCAGTGGATAGAGCACCAGGCCTTAGGTCAAGAAGACCTAAGTTCAAATTTGGCCTTAGACACATAGTAGCTGTGTAATCCTATCAAGTCATTTAACCTCCGCCTCACTTCCTTCCATTTTAAAATGGGGATAATATCTCACAGGGTTGTTGCGAGGATCAAATGAGATATTTATAAAGCACTTAGCACAGTGCCTGACACTTCGTAAGCATTATATAAATGCTTATTCCCTTCCCCCTATTTTATTTTATGCATTTAAATGCATTATTCTGATAAAGGGTCCATAAACTTTGCCAAACTGCCAAAGGCCTCATGGCCACAAAAAAAAAAAGTTTTTCTTTAAAATGCTGGAGAATTTCTCAGCCTGGGTTCCCGGAACACCCAGAAAGAATCTCACCCATCAGTTAGATCTGATGACTAGGGATCCAAAAAATTAAGTAGCTCAGTGGGGAAAAAAAATCATTAGCATGTGTTGGAAGTATGGCTCTAACACCACCACCCTCTTAGTACAGGTTCAATGTTGGGACGACATGCAAGTCATTGAAATAAAGGAAGTTCACTTTGCCCTAACACAGGAAGAATATGTAGCAAGGGCACAGAGGCACTTAGTTTCTCTGGATACGGTCTCCCACTATCTGGAACTGGTCAGAATGTCATTAGGGTATGGACTTGCATGGTCTTAGAGGACTTTTTATGTCCCTGGATGACCAGGAAACCATACAAGGGAAGCAATGCCAATTAGGTCCCAGGGACAGCTTTGTACCATTTTGGGTGGGAACTGGTAGGGGTGGAAATAGGGCAGGAAGTTAGAGAAGGTGGAGGAAGCTTTGTCCTATCACAGCATGCTGAGGAAGATTGATCCCTGATAGCAGCTTCAGTTTCCTAGGGTACATTTAGTTTTTATAACTTTTCAGGCTCATTTAGAGTACACAGCCAATCAGTAGCATTCTGTTGCAACTTAGGATAAGTAAGTAGAGGATTTCATAGGAGAGGAAGGGGTAGAGGAAGGGGGAGCCAGCCAAAGGAAAAAGGAGGGTTTCTGGGGAAATATTTCCCATGCAGCTGGCAGGATGTCTTATCAGAATGAGAAAACTTTCCCTTTTCAAGGGCAGGAAAGAAGAGGAGGGGACCAATACTTTTACAATTGTTGCAGAAGTCCATTTGATCTAAGACAATGGGGTTGAAGTAATCATTTAGCCAAAGCTGCAGGTGTCTCTTATCCAAGGATAACAAATCATTTTTTCCAGCAGTGGATAGGACCATCCACTTTACTGTGTCCTTATGTGGTTTATTATATTTTATTTTTACTTCAAACCCCCGCCCTCAAGGTGGCTTGATAGAATTGGAAAAAGAAAGAAAGGAAGGAAGGAAGGAAGGAAGGAAGGAAGGAAGGAAGGAAGGAAGGAAGGAAGGAAGAAAGAAAGAAAGAAAGAAAGAAAGAAAGAAAGAAAGAAAGAGAGAGAGAGAAAAAAACCACCAGACTTGGCAGTCAGGATCTTCGTATTTTAGCTCTGCCACTAACTTCTAAGGCAAACACTGAGTTTCCTCATCTGTAAAATGAGAAGTTTTGACTACATACACTCAGATTCCCTTCCAGTCCTCAGATTCTATAATACTGTGACTCAGAAGTTTTGAAAAATGTTGCCCAGGAGGTTTTGAAAGCTATGGATAAATGCCATTGACAGATAGCGTGGATTCTCAGGATCTCAGAGACCATCTTATTCAAATCCATACCTGAACGAGAATCCCCCTGTACTGATGCCAATGAACAGTTTGTTCAATCTGGGAATGGAAAACTCATAATGTAGTGGATAGAGCACAGAACTCTAATTCAGGAAAACCTGGTTTGAATCCTACATGAAGCAGTTACTAGCTGTGTGACTTTCGGCAAACCATTTAAGCTCTCTGGGCCACATTTTCCTTGAAAATGAGAAGGGTTGACTCAATGATGCTAGAGGTCTGTTCCAGCTCCAGTTCAATGAGCTGATGACCTCCTGAGCCCAAACATTCTACTTTTGAACACTGTTTTCATCAGGTCTAAATCAGTATCTCTGCAACTTTTACCCATTGCTCTGCCCTCTGGCACTAAGCAGAAAAAGCCCTTAAACTACTTAAAGACAGCTATCATGTCCTCACTCATTCCTGAGGGGTCTAGGCATTCATAGTCATCTTTCCTGGATCTTCCCTCAGATATTTGCCAAGTTATAGAGTCTTCTCTCCATTGATTATCTCCATTTTATTCTGTACATATCATGTTTGCACATAGTTGTTTGCTTATTGTCTCCTTCATTATGCTAAGAGCTCCTTGAGAGCTGGGACTGTTGAGTTTTTTGTTTTTTGCCTATACCAATGCCTGGTATAGAATAGGCTCTTAATAGGTTTGTTGGCTGAATGACTGGTTGCCATGGCAACCCAACTCTCTGACCAACTATTGCTATTCAATAAACTTCATAAATTCAAAACACACAACCTCTACTCAAGCACTTTATGCTATGGATGGTTCCAATCAACTCAACCCCATGCCTTGAAAAACAGACCCAAGCAGGCATCCTAGCTAGAAGTCCAGAGCATGCCATCCACAAAGGTTAACACACTTTTGCTTATGGAAACTTCCCAAAAGCTGCATCTCAAATACCTGCGTGCAGTGTTATTGAGACTAAGGCTGTGGGTTTTATTCTAGTGTGGGCTTCACATTGTTCAGTGACTACAGATAGACCTCTCCAAAGCCAACTAACCATCTCACAAATTCATCTCCCTTTTCACAAGGGAGGGATGGAACAAGAGTGCAGAAGATACAATGCTATTCTAAATCATCTCTGGGGTAAAAAAGATACTGGAAAAGTGGGAGTAGAAGTTGGCAAACCCAAAGGTCTGTTCTGCGAGTGCTTGGATCCTGTACCTCTCTTAATCTTAGCAAATGTCCTAGAATATAGAGAAGAGATTGTTTTGTTTTACTAAATTTTCAAGGACACCAATAATTCAGAATTTGTTAAGTCATGACCCACATTCAGGTCTGTCACTTGGATCTGCTTGCCTCACAGTAATATAGATAACACAATGATTTTTTTTAAAAAAATCTATATTTCTAGTTGCTGTGCATAGTACACACTTCTATTTTCTGTTGTCAATTATTCCTATAGATTTTTCTAGGTGTCCTATTATATTCTCTATGTTGGTTATTTTCTTCTAATTTAAAGAACATAAAAGGAATCCTAGAAGAATCAGAAATCGCAGGATAAGCAGGCCATAAAGTTGGGATGACTTTGGTACAAGCCTAGCCTTCATTACACTGGCTGTGACCCAGAGGTCTCAATGCTCCAGGGAACTTGTCACAACTATAAGTTGCAGAACAGTTGTTTATCTCCATTGTTAGAAATTTCCTTACCAATAAAATTAAAGCTCCAAATTATCCAATTGTTTATGTTTAATATTACTTTTTTAAAGCATCTTTTAATTCACTTCCTTTTGTAATTTATTTTTCACGTTATTTGTTCTTCTTAGCATTGCAAATTCTTGCTTAATTATACACATCACTTATTCACAGAAAGATATCTCTAGGGTCATCTTACATGGTTTCTTTTTCCAATTACCCATACATAAGGCCTGGTTCTTTAGCTGACTCATTTGCTTTGTAATGTTTTAAAATTATAAGCATTTTATAGCTAGGTAGTACAGCGTATAGAGTGCTACGCTTGGCATCAAAAAGATCTGAATTCATATCCAGCCTCATATGTTTACTAGCTGTATGACCCTGGTGAGTCACTTAACCAGTCTACCTCAGTTTCCTCAAATGTAAAATGAGGCATATAATAGCATCTACCTCAGAGGGTTACTGTGAGGATATTTGTAAAGGGCTTAGCACAGTTCCTAGCACATACTAGGCACTTAGTGTTTTTTCCTTTCCCCTTTGCTTATTTAAAAATGTTTTTTGTTTTCTTGTATAGTTGTTAAGCATCTGCATTCTCTTTGAATTTCTATTTATTGTTTCATATGGGATGTGAGTGGCCTGGCTCTCTTTGATCTTCTCACTCTATTTTAGGATCAGTTTCCCCCCTCGCCTTTAAGATGACAGGGGTGCCCTGGACTCTCTGAGTTGAGGATTTATTAAACTGTATATTCCTTTTAACCTTATACCAGACTGGAAGGAGGAAGGAGAGGTGTGATATAGTCTAGGAAATGGTTGCTTCATCAAGGGTTGAGAAAAGAGACAAGTAACATAGACAAATCCTGGGTAAGTCAGGGAACTCAAGGCTGAAGGCAATGGGAAAACCTGAATAATGGATAAAAGGGGCCCTTGAACATGATTGGGTTTTATGGACAAGTAGATGATCCCGTGATACTTGAGGGACAGACAGAACTTGCTCCCTACAGGTGGTGTATTTTGGTGTCTCACTGTTCACAAGCATGCTTCTTGTAGGAGGGACAAATGAGAATAGTGCCTCTGCCCCCCAAATCAAAGGTTTATTAAGCACTTAGAGGTGTTATGTAACAAGGGGTTCAGTGATATTCAACATCCATCTATTAAGTGCCTGCCATGTACAAGACGCTGTCTAGGGGCTGAGGACATAAAAAACAAAACCATCACTATAAAATTCTACTTGCAGGATAGAACAGGAACAAAGACAAAATGTAAGTAACAAGCAAAGAAGGCATCAAATGTTGCAGGAAAGCTGAAGCAGGGAAAACTAGTAACTGAGGGCATCAGAGAATGGTCATAAGACCATAAGTCTAGGGCTAGAAGGGTCCTCAGAAGACATCAGGTTCAATTTCTTCACTTCATAGATGAGGAAACTAAGAATGGATAAGTGATCTGCCCAAGTTCACACAGGGAATGAGCACCAGAGGCAGTATTTGAACTCTAGGCCTGTCTCCAGAGTCAGCCCTCTCTTATCTGTACCATGCTACCTACTCCACTTTAGAGTGAAGGGAGTGCCAGAACTGAGTCTTCCTGGAAGATGTGGATTCCGACAGATGCAGATGAGGGGCTGCATTCCAGACCTGGATGACAGCTTGTGTGAATGCCACAGAATAATGGTGGGTGTTCTGATTTCAGGAAACAGCTAATAAACCAATCTGGCTGGAATGTAGAGTACATGAAGGGAAAGAGGTGATACAGGGTTGGACAAGTAGGTTGAAGTCATTCTGTAGGACTTAAAGGCCAGGCTAGGGAATTTGCTCTTTATCGTAGAGGCAATCAGGAAGCACTAGTTTGAGTGGGTGAATGATACGGTCAGACCTGTGCCTTAGAAAGAAATATTCTGGCAGCTATGTAAAGAAAGGGCAAAAAGGTGAGACCAATAGTCCAGAATGACGATGAGAGACTGGACAAAGGTGGGGAACATGTGAGCAGAAAGAGAAAATATGAGATGTACCCAATAACTGATTTTTCCTTTCTCCATAAAGACAATGGCAGTAGGCAACTGAGAGAACGGCAGAGCCTCAACAAGAAGTGTTGTTTTAAGACATGGACCTAGCCCATCTAGAATTTACATTCTTAAGATAGTAAACCCAGGGTTGAACTAGTGCAGAAAGAACAGAGACAACTCTCAACAAATTGTTCGATTATGGGGTTCATCTAGATTAGAGGTTAACTTTTTGTCATGGGTCCCTTTCGTAGACTAGTGAATTCAGCCTATCTACCCCTTCTTGGAAAAATGTTTTTAAATGCATAAAATAGACTTATGAAGGAAACCATTTATACTGAAATGGTTATCAAAGTACTAAAAAAAAAAGTTTATGGAACCCAGGTTAAGAACTTCTGCTCTAGACATTGAAGGATAAAGCTCCTTATAACCTAGGAAGAGTTCTTTGTTAGCCGTAAGAATGAAAACATCAACTAAGTATGACATCCTAGGGCACTATAGTAACATCAGTAATTTGAATGAAATGATTTGATAAATATCTAACTAATGTTTGGCACAGTGACTATCTGGACTTTTAACTCCACCCTGAGGCCCAGCTCTCCTGATTGGTCACTGCCTTCCCAACCAGTGTTTCAGTAGAGGCCCCATCACTACTCCACTTTGACTCCTGATTCCCCACTCCAGGCCTCTTTGCCTCCCTCTTGCCGATTACCCTGTCCTACTCTATCATTATTCATCTCTGATTCTACTTCCATTTCCAGCTCCCTTTTATTCATCTTCCCCCATTGAAATGTAAGCTCCTTGAGGGCAGAGACTGTCTAGCTTATTTGTATTTTTATTCCCAGTGCTCAGCATATTGCTTGAAACCTAGTGTGTAATAAATGCTTTCAGATCTATAGTGATGTTTTTCCATTCACGTGATCATCATGGGTTGATTTTATTATTTTCTACTTTTTTCATAAACACTAGCATTACCTTCCCTATCAGACTATATGAGTTGAGCTCCTGGAACAGGTAGTTTTATTGACTCCTTTCATACTGCACCTTGTTTATTTCCTTGCCTCCAAATACAGAATTCTTGAATTATTAAAAGTAATTCCAGTTTCAAATAATCCTTTTGATCATGTCAGCACCATAACCAAGGGCTCTTACCAACCAAACACAATCTGTGATGTAATGCCCCTATGTTCTCTTTGGGATTTGGGATTTCTGTTCTATCTACAGCAAGAAACAAATGCCAGCCTTCCAGAGCCACGAATATTTTGTAGATATGTTGTAGATGTTTCTCACCATCTGGTTTACCAGGTACATGGTCTTTTACCAGGTACACAGACAAAATTTTACTTACTCTGTTGATACAGAGTATTGACATCCTATTTCAAATAAACATTAATGCTGAAGATACAAAACTATGACTGGACCAGTTCATAAAATCATAGAATTTAGAACCTTAAGTCATGAAGACCAACCCCCTCATTTACAGTTGAGTTAACCAAGGCCTAGAGAGGGGAACTAGTTTGCTTTAGGTCAGAACAGTAGCAAGCAGCCCAGTTGGAAAACGAACCCAGGTCCTCTGACTTAAATCTAGTTTTTTTCTATGATACCACGTACATCTTAGATCTGTTCTATCTGCTTTGGATATTACTAAACAAGTATCAAAAAGAGGTAGGATTTTAACAAATATTTCTTGATTACAATGTCTGCAAATATTAGCAAATTCTACCAAAAAGGAAAACACCTTTTTAAAATTACATTATGCCTTTGGTTCCTATGGAATCTAAATTCTGGAAAGATATGGAAGAAATTCATAGAAGTTTGTTATTTCTCTTCCATTTCTTTGTCAACTATATTTGATTTGAGTCTCCTTCATGTCATGCTATTAATATTAAGTTGCTTTTTGGGTCTTCCTTGTAGACTTTAATTCATCTCTAATGCTACCATGAGCCTGAGTAAATTGACTTAACATCCTCCAAATGTACTGGCTATCACAGAGTGGAACTTACTTCTCTCTTTCTCTCTCTCTCTCTCTCTCTCTCTCTCAAAAGCCTGGATCAATGAGATTGTTTCATAATACAAGTCACAGAAGCCAGGGAGGGGGAGGAAAACATTTATTTTAGGTATAAAGTTGCTATCTTTATTAAGATATTACTATTATTTACATATTTTAAAAATGGAAAGAAAAAAATGAAAGTACATGTTGGTGCCAAAAGTGGCATATTCACCAAATAAATGTCAGTACAAAAATAAGTTTTTAAGCTAAATGTTTTTAAAACAAATGTCATCGAAACAGTAAAAATAAATAAATAAACCTACAGCAACTACTGTGTTTAAATGCAAACACTATTATAGCAAAGTAGGCTTGGGGCATCAATATGACCAGAGCCTGCTGGAAAAAGGAGGATACCTCCTCCCACTAAAGAGCCAAAATAAAGCCATTACTAATATACTATAGTTATGTTCCTGGTTTACAGAAGTTCAGAGCATCTAAACTGTTAATTCCTGCTTAAGAAGCATTCTCATGAGATTTTCCCAACTGGAATTTCACAAGATTTCACTAGTGTTGAAGCCAGTGGCATCAAGTCTAAGATGTCAAATCCCAAAAGGCGGAGCCAAGCCCACTTGTGAAAATGCATACATTCATTGAAAAGAATATGTGCTCATGGGTCCTAGAGGTGTATCACTCACAAATGGCCCTCAAAGCTCTCCAAAATTACTAGGAGTACCCAGGGTGATCAAGGGTTAAAAAAACACAGAGCCTGTATGTAAACGTATTGTTTGTTTCACCTTAAATGGAATGCCATTCTAAAGTTTCATACAGTGGGGAAATAGGGACAAAAGGCAAATGAGAATCTACAGGAACTGACTCTATTGCTTTAAGGTCCTGTGCTAGGCAGTAGGCATGCTCCAGGTATCAGAGAGATTTCAACCGCAACTCCTGACATTTCATTCTAAGGTCAGATTCTTTCCTGGACTACTCTGCATTCAACTAGGCAGCGGCACATCCATCAGGCTATATGTGGTCCAAGGGGTAAGAGTTGTGGTATGCAAAATTCTTTGTCCTCCTTAACGTGGCATTACACCATTCAAAGGCTTCTTTTCCTCCACAGAAGCTCCAGTTCTTACTCAAGTTACATCATTTGTTTGTCTATCCATGTTAAAGAGACAACATGCCCAGGCTAACAAATATGGCCACATCAGCCAAGTAGTAAAATGTCCACGATGGAAGCTTAGCTTTAGCTTTACCATGTCCTGCTCATGCATCAAACTCCTACAGCATCTTGACAGGCTTTTTTACATTGAGTGGAGCGGGGAATAGTGGCTGATGAACTGACTGAAAAGTAAAGAACAGCCAGCTTTAAATCAGTGAAAAGTTTAGGATTACATGTTCCAACGCTTAAAAGCCACATCCTGGAGGATACCACGAAGAAAAGGATCAGGTACTGTGAGCAGCAGCTGGATTATGGTCATTGGTCATCAACCTTGGCCCTTTTGGCTTTCATTGAAAGAGGCTGCAAAGGAAATGAAAAAAAAAAAAGAAAATTAAAATATATGAAAAATATGCATATACTATATTGTGCATTTAATAGTTCACATGAAAATATTTTTCTTCCAATATACAAGTAGGTCATTGTCTTGCTGTTGTTCACTTTCTCCTTCAAACCTACATCTCAGAAGATGCTGTGAAAGAAAAACCAAGTCACCTGTTTGCAATATAGGACTTCTAATGAGGTTAACTATGATCTGGGACAATGATCCTCCCTCTGTGGTCCTGACTACATTTAGGCTTTGTCTCTAGGGTACGAAAATTATTATTGAGAAAGAACAGGCCTCTTTCCCCTTGGAACATTGTTTGCAGATAGGAGGCTCTAAGCAGACTGGCTATTAACATCTCATATTCCAAAGAAGGGCACAAGGAAAAGAAAACTACTCTTTAATGTTGTGTAAAGGAAAGATGCAGTCTCTCTTCACTTCAAAAATAATGAGGAAAAGAGAAAAACAGTAATGTTGATTAACAAGGAGGACAAATTCCATCAATACGCTTCTTTTTCTGAAACTTCATTACTGTAATAAAAAAACATTGTATATAAAAGGCACTTAACGTTTGTTGAAATGAAAAATGAAGGTAATATAATGACACAGTCAAGCCACATAGCAACAAAGTAGCCAGTAATAAGTAGTCTGGTCAATTAATTTCAGGTAACTAAGACTTATTCTCAACAATGTATTACAAACAGATTGTTACGGGGTAATTGTAAAGTATTTCTTAGCATAATCAGGCTGTAGCTAGAAGTCCAACTCTGAAGTTGCCTTTGGGTCCGGAAATAGAAAAAAGGATGGAAACAAATGGGTCCACCTCAGAGTCCAGCCCTTGGAGGAGAAGAGAGAGCAGATGATAGGCAAAACTGAAACCATCACTGGACAACTGGGAAAAGAAGCAAGGAGAGTTTGAATGATTAGTTAATTTGAACTTTTAACCTGTTTCCCTGTCATTTTCCATCAAACTTATAAAACTAGTTTTGATATAAGTAAAAGAACTGATTCAGTTTTAGTCTGTTAACAGTGATCTAAAGGCATTTTCAAATTTATACTGCTCTGAAGATTTCCCTAAGCCTAATTATTTGATCAAGAACTTTATAATTGTTTCAGTGTTTTTCAGAATTTTATCCTATTTCAAGTCAAAAGTTTTGAATACATTATCTCTCAAGGAGGCTTTATTTTTTTCTATCCACGCAAATTTTGGAAAAACATTTATTTATTTCTGGTAAGATCTCTGGTGGGCTGCCAGAGCTGCTATGGCTTCAACATGCCCTCAACCTAGTCCCTTGGCCCAGCCTCATTTTACACACCTGGCAGCTTGAAATATGAAAGAATTGGAGAGGTGGGGAAGAGAGAGAGACAGATATCAATAGTCTTTATCATGAATACCAACTGCCTGTAGGTCAATTCCGTGAGTTCACTATGGAAGGAGAGTTACATTTTTATATTTTTTTATTCTTGAATAGTGTACTTTTAATGTTAAATTATTAAAAGGCAGTTTTTAATTTGGATTTTACACAAATGCCCGATACATCTTTTTTAAAACTTTGAACCTGCTAGATTAAGCCAAATTTAATCTTGGCTCACAAAAATATTTGATTCTGAATCTATTCTGCTTACATACACCAGAGATATATTCAATAGTGCATTTTTATCAGGCCTCTTAAAAATATTTTAAACTGCCACTGATCTGGCTAGTTTCTAGACTGAAAATTTGTACTGGGAAATTTTGGGAAACAAGTAATCCTCAATTTACAAACTATCTGAAGTTTTTTGTAATTTGACAAGTATATCACACTACGGATGACAGACATGTCATCCATGAACAGATAAAAACTGATTATAAGATACACATAGGTGGCCTTGGTTAGTGATTTTGTGATTCTTGGGCTAAACAACTGCAGCATGCTCTATCCTCACAGACTTGATAAAGCTATCAGCCCTGATTACTAGTTGCATCTAAGCATACTTGACTGGACATACAGTATGTCAAATATTATATGATCTAAGTTCTAGCCAGCCTAGATCACATTCTCCTTGCAAACCAACTGTCACAATTAGTATCATCTGCAACAGCTTGGTGATTATTCCTGAAGTCCACCTGTAGGGACCTGGAAGTTACCAGATATTTCTATGAAAAGTCCTTGACTTTTAGGCCTATGAAACTGAGCATCCTCTGCACTATTTCAAAGAAGATATGCTAGTAAGTCACTTTAACTGCAATGGTTTGTTTCACATTTCAGTGAAATGTTTTTACAGTCTGTACTTGTTCCAAGTCAACATAATCATAAAGGGTATCATTTTTGAAATCACAAAAATAAACAATAACAGAAGATTGGACATTGCACAAAAGTACCATTCATTTAAACCCCACTTCCATTACAAGGTACTCTGCCTGGAGCGAATCATAAGAGCTCTGAGAAACAGAAAGAACAGAAAACCCAACCAACATTAGGAATGAAAAATGGACACTACTTGAACAATTAGGCATCCATCAATATCTAAAATGAATGTGAAGTATCCTGCCATTTACTCTGAATACAGTTACTCTCATAATTTGTAACAATCCTCTAGATTAACAAGACAGTATCTTATCTTTCCTTTGAGGATCTCTGAGCACATTACTGAATCAAAGTGAATTTGGGAAGTTCTCGTAAATTAATCATTAAGAAGTGTTCCTTGGGCCCACTTTCTTGTTCCATTTTTCAAAATTAAAACTTCTCAGGTGAAGTGAAAGTAGTAAGGTTTAAATAAAAACACTGTCAACAGAGTATGCTTCCCCTCCCACCACGCCCCCATTTAGTGAGCTCTGAATTCATACCGTTCCCTGCTGATAGAAATGAGGTGCCAATTCCAAAAGCCATGCAGATTCAATAGCAGTCACATCTCTCATGTAGTATTTTGAAGTCTGTATGACCTCATTGTAGACAACCCTGAATTGACAAAGATAGAACATATGGAATTCTTTACATTGGAAAATGATACTTCCAACCCACTTTTAGGAGGAATGGATAAACTGGATTATGATTTCTTGAACATGAACTACATTTTTATGCAATCCTTCTTACCTAGGAAGTCTTTATATCTCCCTCTATCAAAATCCTACCAACCCTTCAAGGTCCAGTTCCTTTTCCCCATCAAGGCTTCCTTGATCCTCAATCCCCCAAAACTTAGAATGCCTAGCACATAATCAGCACTTAATAAATTGACTGACATCAACAGATAGATCAAGAAAGATTAGGATTAGAATTAACATTGAGAAAAGACCTCAGATTTGGCAATTATGAGATTATGAATAACACTCAACAGTTTCTGCTGAGTGCTGAAGTTGGAGCCAGACTATTAAAAGGGTTGAGAATCAAGGGACAGATGTAGAGGCAGCAAGTGCTGAAGACTTTTTCAAAGAGTTCGGCTAAGAATGGAAGGAAAGGACAGAAGGATAATTGGAAGGGACGGTAAGGTCTAGTGAAGGTTTTTTTAAGAATGGGAGAGAATTGGGAATTTTTTAAAGTAGTAAGGAAGGAACCAGTTAATAGAGAGAGGTTGATGATTCAAGAGGAGGAATAATATTCTCTAGCAATCTGTTGGAGAAGATGGGAGGAGGTGGGATAAAGAACACATGTAGAGGGGTTGGCCTTGGCAAAGAGAATTATTTTACAGAGACTGAAAGGAAGAGAAAATATGAGATGATGACAAAGGGTTCCGATAGGAAGAGAATGGGAGAAAGTGAATGGTCCATTTTTTTCAACAAAATAAAAAGCAACATTCTCAACTGAAAGAAAACAGGGAGGAGGTGGTGTTGGGGACTTGGAGAAAGAAGAGAAGTTTTAGAATAGCTTCTGGGATGAGTGGATAAAGAATAAATGAGAGAAGAATAAAAGGGCTTCCTTGCTCCAGTGACAGCATAGATGAGTTTTGATAATGTGAATTTGTAATGCACTAAATCAGCAGTTCTGAGGCTTCCTCCAGCTTCATCGAGTAGTTCAGGAGTTGGAACACAAGAGGCTATTGGTAGGAGTAAATCCTGGTTGAGGTTTGACAAGAGAAAAATGGCAAAAAGATAAGGGAGTAAGGGATCCAAAATCAGAGGACAGTGCAAGGCTGAAATGGCTAATTCTTAGGTTGAGTTTAGAGAGGTAAGAAAGTAAAGTCAGAACAAGAGTAATGGACTGAGAAAGAAGTGAGGGATGGATGAAATGAAGGTCCTGAAAAGGATGAAGAAAAGGTATAGGAGGGGTGAAGCACAGGGAGAGGTGGAAGGATGGGAGGTTACAGTCAGAGAAGAAAATGTCAGTTTCTAATTAGGGAACTAATTAGGGAACTTGTGGGTGATGGTGAGATCTTAGTGTGTGACCATTCCTATGTATGGCTAACATAGAATTATGGAGAAGATCACAGGACATAAAGAGGTTGAGAAAACTGGAGGTTAAGGAATATGAAGGAATATCTACATGGATATTAAAATCCCTGAGTAAGATGGTAGTAGTTAAGGAGAGAGAAATAGGTACTGAACTCCCTGAGAAATCTGTTGGTTGTCAGCTGGGCCAGATTTGGCCTGGTACAGGTACCTCTGCTCTCCTCAACAGAGATACTTATAACTACTATAAGCCAAAGGTAACTTACCATCGAGGAGGTTTTTCTGCATAGAGTACTGAAGTGGGATGTATGTGCAATTCATGATCATCACGGATAGTCCTTAGAAATTTAAAAATAAATTAAGTCCAATCAATATTTAAAGTGTATAGGCAGATTTTCCTATAGACATGCTTTATACCTTCACGAAGAAAAGGGAATAAACTTCAAATATACACAAAGAAAATACTTTTCCCCACATCTCATTTTTTTTCTTCTTTTCTTTCCCTCCTTTTACCCCCAAAGACTAAACAACTGTAGGAAAGGAAAATAAAAAGCAGTATGTGCACAACTTTTTAAAATATCTGACATTAAATGCCTACTTTCTGTGTTCATCTTTATTGCCTTTTTGAGTGGACATAGTGCTGTACTTTCAATATTTCTTTATTCAGTGATAATGTCATAAAATATTACCTATAAGCTCCGGTGGAATGAAATTTAGCAGCATTAGCAAAGAATCCAGAGACAATACATTTTAGAACAGGATCTGGGTCACCTAAAGAAAGTTTAAAAAATACAACCTATAAATCAATCATCCATCAGATATTTTTACTTTATTCAGCTAATGTTTAATATATTACATTTTACAGGGTTAAAGAAAAACCTGATAATAGTACAAGTGCAACATAAAATCAAAAGAGATAAATATATTTATATACATTTCAAACATAAAACAAGTCACAAGGAAGCATCATAGAACACTGTATATAGATTAATAAAGAAATACAATTGCTTTTCAACATATTCTTCTCAAAACTTCAATCTGTAAACTGCCTTCCTCCAGTTACATGCTCTATATTTATGTCCCTGTTTCTTCTGATGGAGTCCCAAAGCATACCTAAAGAATAATCTTTTAGGCCTCCACTGTTAGCACACTGCAGCATACCCTGTAGATTTCCTGGGCCAGCTGCTGACAAACTATCTGGTATTTCTCAACTTTTGACAGTTCAAGCTGTTTGGAAGGCAGAACCTATGTACATTCAGTCAAGAGTAAAGTTAGAGAAAGATTTAGTCCCATTCTGACCTGTTTTCCTCAAGTTTTCCTCAAGTCATCTTCTGGCCTACACTCATACTACCCATTGGCTTTTCTCCAGCTTCCTATCTCCACAAACTGAAGGGATTTGAGATCATGGTGACTTTGTTAGCTGCAGGTCCAAAAGTAACACCATCAGTTGGAGGACAGAAGATAGGTATTTAACAGAGCTTCAAGATTCTAGTAAAAAATTCCATGAATAAAGTAAATGTCTCTCTTGTAGCTCAAGTAAACAATGAACTATATAATTTGATATGGCTAAATTTATTTAAATTGTACAACTTAATTTTTCAAACTCAACTGTTCAATTATACCTCTAGTGCCTGACAGTGCAGTCTTTTCCTTCTCTCATGAAAAGCCTTTATTTCTGAAATTTTCTTTTAAGGAGTTTTTCACTTTCTGATATCAAAGTTTGTAGAAAATAACATTATTTGAAATGATTAACTTTATTCTCTTCTTTGATTTCCTAATGCTAAAAAGTACATTCACTTTATATCATTTTGGCCTGCAAACTTTAAAATACTACATGAGAACAACTCTGATGATTACAATCTGTACATAAAAGTAAAAAGACCAGAGTAAAACTATCAGACCTTCCACACTGATCCCATGTGAAGTTTATCCATGCTTAGCATAAAATGGGGACTATGAAAGCAGAATCATCTCCCTTAGAATGGGAGGGTGAGGGAAGAAGGAACCAGTCCTCAAAAACAGGAGAGCATTAACAGCTTCAAAGACAGTTAATTTTTTTTATTCTCTATTCAGAAAAGTAATAAGCCTTTTAGAAACAAATATCTAGGGTTTTCTAATGTCTAAGTCTATATTAATTTTACCTTAAACATGGATACATACAATCATCATACAGGCTACAAAAAGTTATTTTTAAAAGCATACACATTATAAATAATAATTGGAACCAGGGCATTGTTCAACATTCACTAGAGGGGCTGGGTAAAGTTTAATATTCCATACAAATAGAAGCACAAGAAAATTGCCCCAACTTCACCTTTCTTCAACTGCACACACTTGCATCTATCAGTCCAAAAACAGTAACATACAATCAAGATTTCAAAGGTTCATGTCCATCACAAGGGGGTAATTTTCCTGTGTTTTTAGAATAACTGAACATTAATTTATGCATAATGAATATGAACTTGTTGCACATTAATAGTCAACTTTAGTCTCTTGATAACTTTATTTTATACATTTTACCAATTAGCCACTTAATATGCACTTAAACTCAGATGTATTCATTTTTCTTTCCAATCCTTGCCTTGCTACCAGAGCAAAAGTGCAAGGTTGAAGAGTGACATTTAAAGAATCCTATTGAGATTATCTAAAATCCCAATTATTTATCCATTCAAGCAGTCACTAAAAACATCAGACTAATGCACACTTGAATAAAACCTAAAGAAAAAAACTAAAAAAACTAAAAATTAAGTTTTGAAAAGGTTTAAGAAATAAAACTTCATTCTGCACTTTGCTGAATGAATGACAGTATTTTTCATGAGCATATAAAGATTTTCGAAAGCATCCATTTAACCTCCTCTTGTAGAAGTCATGTGAGAAAATGAAATTCATACCAACTGTTCTCTGAAGTGGATGTTAGTGTTAACTGTAATTTTTGTTAGTCATCAATTTTTCTTTGGAAATCTGTCTCTGAAATCATAATAAATATCCATGGGAAAATATAATTTCATACACAAAAGCTTACTGCATATTCAACTTGTCATTTATAACCACAGCTTGTAATATAAAATCACAGCTATAAGGATTCCATGCTGCTTTTTGAAAAAATCTGACCTTATAAAGAAGAGAAGTCAGCAGAGCAGAAAAAGAAAAGCCCTACTAGCATCTCTGACATTAATAACTGTGACCAGGGTGAGTCACCTAACCTCTTGAATTTGTTGTGAGGATCAAAAATGTGAAAACATTTTGTAAACCTTAAAGCACTAAAACTCTAATGATGTCAGTATTACTTACAAAGAAAAGTCCAAGACAAGACAAACAGAACACAGGAGGCCGAGTTCTGAACAAAGTTTCGCTCACTCCAGTCTATTCTTACCTTCACTAGATTTCTTCGGTATTTTAAACTTGACAAGAAGCTTTTTCAATTGCTCCCTTACAGTGGCAGCCCTCATGAGCCCCTTATAGTTAAGGAAATGCTCCTGACACCACTGTGAATTCCTACTGTGCTGCAAGACAAAAAAAAAAAAAAGGGAAGGGAATAGAGGGAGAAGGAGAAAGGGAGGGGGAGAAGAGAGCAGAGGAGAGGGAGAAAGAGGGAAAGAGAGAGAAAAGTAGACAGAGACAGAGATGAAGAGAGAAAGGGGAATAGATAACAGAGAGGAGGAAAAGGAATAGGAAGAGGAGGAAGAAGAGAAAATTGTTAAAAACAGGCAATAATACTCTCCATCTGGAATATATAAGGAAGATATTTTCTCTTCCCATGCTTGCTTATTTAATGTGTTGTTGTTCAGTCACTTCAATCATGTCCAACTCTTTGTGACCCCATTTGGGTTTTCTTGGCAAAAATACTGGAGTGGTTTGCCATTTCCTTCTCCAGTTCATTTTACAGATGAGGACATTGAGGCAAACAGGGTTAAGTGACTTGTCCAGGGTCACACAGTTAGTGATCTGAATTCAGGAAGATGAATCTTCCTGATTCTAGGTCCAGCACTCTACCCACTGTACCACCTAGCTGCCCCCTATTTAATGTACTAAAGACCTTATGATCTCATTTGGGGATTGGCCATTTTCTGACACTACTTTCCAAACTAGATGTTAACAATTACGCTCAAAATCTGGTTGTCCCTTCATCTACAAGATTAGGGCTCTCTTCACTTTGATGACCACTTATGGACAAAAAGAAACTTTATGAGTGGCAGAATTATTTTAAATGCTAGCTAACCCATGTGACCAAGCTGATTAACAAAATAAATCAAACATTTTTTCTTCATAAATTACTAACCTTAATGGAGTCTTCCTTAAAATAATAAATAGCATCTATCTAAAACCTTCAGCAAGCATAATATGTAATGGGGACAAGCTAGAAGCATTTCCAATAAGCTTGGGGGTGAAACAAGGATGTCCATTATCACCACTGTTATTCCACATCGTACTGGAAACGTTAGCTTTAGCAATAAGAGAAGAAAAAGACATTGAAGGCATTAGAATAGGCAAAGAGGAAACAAAGCTATCACTCTTTGCAGATGACATGATGTTATACTTACAGAATCCCAGAGAATTAAGTAAAAAACTACTTGAAATAATAAATAACTTTAGCAAAGTTGCAGGCTATAAAATAAACCCACATAAATCATCGGCATTTCTATAGATTACCAACAAAGCCCAACAGCAAGAGATAGAAAGAGAAATTCCATTTAAACTTACTGTAAACATTATAAAATATTTAGGAGTCTATTTCCCAAAACAAACCCAGGAACTCTATGAACACAATTACAAAACACTTTTCACGCAAATAAAATCAGATCTAAATAATTGGAAAAACATGAGTTGCTCATGGGTAGGCCAAGCTAATATAATAAAAATGACAATTCTACCTAAGCTAACTTACTTATTCAGTGCCATACCAGTCAAACTACCAAAAAATTATTTTATAGAGTTAGAAAAAATAATAACAAGATTCACTTGGAAGAACAAAAGGTCCAGAATATCAAGAGAACTAATGAAAATAAATGCAGGGGAAGGTGGCCTAGCCATTCCAGATCTTAAATTGTATTATAAAGCAGCAATCAACAAAACTGCTTGGTACTGGCTAAGAAATAGAGTGGTGGATAAGTGGAATAGGTTAAGTATGCAAGACACAGTAGTCAATGACTATAGGAATATATTATTTTGTTGCAGCCACTGCAGTGGTGAGCATGAGACCAGCTCGGTGCTCAGTAACCCGGAGACGCATGGATGAGGCGGAAGACAAGAAGATGGCAGAAGCTCCTGTTTATTGTTAGCTGGGTGTGACCTTTATAGCCCTCAAGGCACCTTGGGATCCTGTGATCAGAGCCCTACAGCCAATCAGTAGATCCCATCATTGCATGCAGGCCTCGTGTCAGGGTTGTGCACAGGATGTGCACGGGAATGCTTAGCCATTCAGAGGAGAGCCGAACCAGCCGTGATTGCTGCGTGTCCACAGAGGAGAGGTCCGTTAAGACTTCCTTGCTTTCACACAACAGACTGTGACCCTCAACTTCCTGCTTAGAAGTCAGGACTCCGATAGGCAGGGCGCAGCCCCGTGACAATTCCTGTGACATTATTTGATAAACCCAAAGACCCCAGCTTCTGGGATAAGAACCTACTCTTTGAAAAAAACTGCTGAGAAAACAGGAAAAGGGTATGGCAGAAACTAGGCATAGACCAAAATCTCACACCATATACCAAAATAAAGTCAAAATGGGTACAGGAGTTAGATATAAAGGCTGATACTATAAGCAAACTGAGAGAGCAAGGAATAGTTTACCTGTCAGATCTATGGAGAACAGAAGAATTCATTACCAAACAGGAGATAGAGAACATTACAGAAAGCAAAAAGATAATTTTGATTACATTAAATCGAAAAGTTTTTGCACAAACAAAGCCAATGTAACTAAGATTAGAAGGAAGGTAGAAAATTGGGAAAGAATTTTTACAACCAGTCTCTCTAATAAGGACCTCATTTCTAAAATATATAGAGAATTAAGTCAAATTTATAAGAATACAAGTCATTCCCCAATTGATAAGTGGTCAAAGGATATGAACAGACAGTTCTCAGATGAAGAAATTAAAGCCATCTATAGTCACATGAAAAAATGCTCTAAATCACCATTGATTAGAGAAATGCAAATCAAAACAACTCTGAGGTACCACATCACACCTATCAGAATGGCCAACATGACAAAACAGGAAAATGATAAATGTTGGAGAAGATGTGGGAAAATTGGAACACTATTGCATTGTTGGTGGAGTTGTGAAATGATCCAACCATTTCGGAGAGCAATTTGGAACTATGCCCAAAGAGCTATAAAAATGTGCATACTCTTTGACCCAGCAATAGCACTTCTAGGGCTATATCCCAAAGAGATCACACAAATGGGAAAAGGACCTACGTGTACAAAAATATTCATAGCAGCTCTTTTTGTGGTGGCAAAGAATTGGAAATTGAGGGGATGCCCATCAATTGGGGAATGGCTGAGCAAGTTGTGGTATATGAATGGGATGGAATACTATCGTGCTATAAGAAATGATGAACAGGCTGACTTCAGAAAAACCTGGAAAGACTTGTATGGTCTGATGCTAAGTGAAGTGAGCAGAACCAAGAGAACGTTGTACACAATAACAGCCACGTTGTGTGATGACTAACATTGATAAACTTAACCCTTCCTGGCAATACAAGGATCTAAGACATCTCCAGAGGCCTTGTGATGGAAAATGCTATCCACACCCAAAGAAAGAACTATGGAAGCCGAATTGTTATTTTTTTCTCTTCTGTTGAGTTTTGTTTCCTCTTTCTGATGGTTCTTCCTATTGGTTCTAATTTTTACTTACAACATCACTAACGTGAAAATATATTTAATAGGAATGTAAATGTATAGCCTATATCAGATTGTGTGCCGTCTTGGGGAGGGTGGTGGGAAGGAAGGGGGAGAAAAATTTTAAACTCAAAAGTATATGGAAGTGATTGTTGATAAATCAAAATAGATTAATAAAAAAAAACAAAAAAAAAAATTACTAACCTTATTAGATGTTTATTATCACTCCATTTGGGACTCTAAACTACATTTGCTCCCTTGCCTCTTCATCTCACCAGTTTTATGGAGACAGTAATCAAAGTACAGTGAACTTAAATTACTGTTTCACCCAAAAATGATCATTTTCCCTTTAAACAACTACTTTAAAACTTTTGTGCAGCCTTAAAACAACATTTTTGCCCAAGGATGCATCTCTGAAATTACACTGTAAATTAATGGGGAAATGATTTAACTCATGAAAATTCAATTTGTGTAGACGTTTTCAATATATTATAAAATAATATACCTAACTGGGCAAAATGTGCTACACTTGTAGTTATATTCCACTGGTAGATAAGAAGCTATGGATAGTAGCTTAAGCTATGAAATGTAGGATCCTTTTTTGGACACAAACTTTACTGAAAATTTTGATGTGTAAAATTTTATCCATTAGATTTAAAAATATGATTTTTTTTCCCTCAAAGTCTTTACTGGATCACCTTCTCTAAATATGCAGTGACATTTAATTTTAATATTTCATCTTTTCTAAAGCTGCATTCTAGAAATTGTTTTTAAATCCATAAAATCTTAGCCCCTATTTTTTCCTTTATTACTCCTTACATAATAGAAGACAATAGAAGACAAGAAATGATTTTAGTGGAAGGAACACTGGACTTGGAGTCAGAGGACGTGGATTTTTATCCTTGTTCTACTTAGGCAAGCCCATTCCCTTGGTGAGGTCTCAATTTCCTCATTTATAACATGAGAAGATTGAACTAAATGATCTCAGAAGTCCCTTCCATATCTACATCCAGACTCAGAAATTTAAGTCATCTCTTTTAGATAGCCTAACCTTTTTAGCAGGTTAAATGAATTATAATGTTAACTTGAATTCAGCCATATTTACAACATATAATAAATATAATTCAAAACTGATAAGATTTATGTGTACTCATGGATCCTTGCACTAGCATAATCCTTACGTTTGTTTAAGTTTTATAAGTTCTCTAGGTTTTAATGAGAACAACTGATGTGTGAAAATTTCCTGGATAGTCTCGCTATACCAAACTTGAAAGCTTTAGTCTTGAAATACAATTGACTCATCCACACACTCATGCAGAACAGAAGGTGACTAACAGTCTTAATGGGTATTTAGAGTCATTTCACTAGACTAGTGGCAAGACCAGATTAAGAGGACTCAGAATCCTGTAGAACGCTGAACAGTTAGCCTACTAAAACTCATTCATGTCTAAAGCTAATGATTCTCCTGCTTTATCCAACAATATAATTAGTAAACTGAACCAAAGAGGCCAATAACCAGATTATGGAGATATTCCTAAGAAAACAAATATGAAAAAGAGTTGGTAGCTTCATCATTATCTTCATAAAACTTCATCTTCAGGGACTTATGTTCACCTAAGCAAAAATAATACATTAAGTATTTCAACTAGCTTACTTTGATAAAAGCTTCATATACATTAAGCATAGTAAGATGGTCACCCTCCTCCACAGCAAATTTTCGGTGTTCCCGCATCTGAAAGAAGAAAAATATTTTAAATCTTTATGTAATTATTAACTATAATGTAGTTATTACTCACCTACCACCTTGATTTCTATGTTTTCTCTTTTAGAGAAGCAACATCAAACCTCCTCCCTCCCCCTAGGGCTCCATCCTTGCTCTCTTATTTATATTTCCATACACCAAGACCGTAGGCAATGTCACCTATTCCCAGAGATTCAATTACCACGGACATGCAGACACTATCAAAATCTACTTGTCCTACCCAGAGTTCATCTCTGCCATCTAGTCCAATATAGCACTGAATTTCTACCCTCTTTAGCTGTTTTTAAGTGTTGCTATTAGTTACCTTGGCCCAAAGCTCTGACTATACTTAATTCTTTGCAATCATACTAAGGCTTTCCATCTCTCTAAGGATAGTGTCTAAGAATTCAATTCTTTGTTTCAAAGGGGTTTGGGGTTGTTTTTTTTTAAACCAAAATACCTTGGACTATCTCTCTTCTCAGATCACTTTACTGGCTTCCTTCACTCCTCTCAGACAAGTTTGCTCAGTATTCCACCTTGTCCAATTGTCTCATTTATAAGAAAGCAGTGAGGTAAGATTTTGTTGCATATGGTACTATACTAGGCTCTTTCTACTAACAGTGTTCCTGCCCTCTAGGAGGGCATAAATAAATGGAGTTGTCAAGCTAAGGTTTAGGAAGTGATGATGGGATAACTCACATTTATACGGCAATTTAAGGTTTGCAAATCACTTTTTTACCAACAACTGTGTGAGGTAGGTAGTGTAAGAATTCATTATCCCCATTTTACAGACGAGGAAACTAAGACTCTGAGGCTTCTTCAAGCCTCGCCCAACATCACACAGATGCAATGAATAATCATAGGATCTTGAGGCAAGAGGTATCAATGCAATGGTCAAAGTGATTTCCAGATAAGGCAACAATGTCAAAAGTAATGTATATTGAGCAAAGGAGTTTAATGAGAAAGTTTAAAAAGAACAAGTGATAGAGGACATGTCTGTGACAACATAGATAAAAAGCACTGTCCAAAAGACTGTGAAGGAAGTGGTGGCAGGATTTGGTAATAAAAGTAGAAATGTGCAGTGATGGGCAGAAATGAGGGGAAGATTATTTTAAGGCTGAAAGGTTGTGATAATAAAACAATGATTATGCCTAGTGATGGAAAAAATGGGCCGGAAATAGAAAGATGTGCTTTCTCTTCAATAACTTTTGATGATGTAATCAATACTGAACAAGTTGGCTGAAATGCATTTAGAATTAATGTAAAAGTTAGTCTTACAGCTTGAGTTTTCTGATTTGGTGGAATTACAAAGACATTCTGAATCTGCATCATGGCTGCAATGCTCAAAATCTCCTGCGAACAGCCAAAGTTTCCTGTAAGACAAGTAGCAGGCCTGACTTATGGCATGAAATTGCTCAAAGAATACTTGGTCAAATATTTTGGTTATAGTGTTAACTCATTAAGTTACAAATTGCTATTGTACCAGAAGTATGACACTAGAAGCAAAAACGCTTACAATACTTAATGCATTATTTGTGACCTAGAGTTAAAGTAGGCATTAAGAAATGCATAGAATTTCATTATAACACAACATGAAGGTTCTGAAAAGAAAGCAGCTAGACTATTAACCAAGTAGGAGAGATCTAGGCTGTATGTATTCACCTTTACTTGGTGTTGTTTCCCTCTAGCTCCCAAGCTCTCTCCCTGCTACCAGTGGGGATACTCTATAGCCTGGACTGTAGGACAAGGAGGAAGAAAAAAGGCAGGGAACACATGGATTTTGCCACTTTTGTTGTTCCTGTGTTCTCTGACTACTAGTTTCTGTTTTGAAACATCCACCCTTCAAGTAGAGACTCACTCAAAATCACAGAATATTAAAAGCTGGAAATGACTTTAGAGATTACTTAGTCAAACCTCATTAACAAGTGAGGAAACTAAGGCCCAGAGGGGTGAAATGACTTACTCAAGGTCACAGTGTGAGTAAGTGGCAGAGCTGGAACTCAACTCCAGGCATTTCAACTCTGAGCCCAGTGTTCTCTCCACTATGCACTTTCTCCCCTACCTAGCCAAGTCCTCCAAAGCTATACAAGCCAGTCACATGCACTCCACAGGACCAGAAAATCACCCCCACTATCTGGAAAACTGCTGTACCATGGGGGCAAAGTCTGTGGAAAACAGAACAGAAGTTGAGAGGAGCATTGAAAGGGGAAAAAATGAATGGTATATTGATGGGGTCCCTTCTCAACTTTTATCAGCTTCACAAACCTCAGCCATTTGCCTCAGAAATGACAAATGGTTGGGACGGCTCTAGTTATGCCACACTTAATCTTGCTTCCCAATACACAGCATGTTAAGAGGAAGGGTCTGTCAGTTGTCCGAAGAAACAAAATATATTTAATTAACCTCTCACTGTACTCAGACCTATGTCTTCAGGATTTGAGAATTATGTTAGAGAAGTGTGCGTGTTATTAAGAAGAAGAAGAAATGCCTTCCTCTATCAGGGAGTAAAAAAAAATAGTTTACAGTCAGAAAAATTCCTCTCAAAGTCTTCCTTTACAGAAGGATAAAACTTTTAGCTAACCCTTCATTTTCCTATCAGCTGTTCTGCTTGGTTTTGATTCCATGAACATCATGACCCTATACTATGTACATTCTTCCCTGCCCCTTTTCAGCTTCCTTTTGTGTATTTTTCCCCCCATTAGACTGTAAGCTCCTTGAGGGCAAAGACTATCTTTTTTTCGTATACGTACTTATGCACTTAGTACAATGCTAGGCACATAGTAGGTACTTAATAAATGTTTATTGACTATTGACTAAAAATGTTCACATTACAATGTTTTTTAATCACATTAATTTTTGCCTATAAAATTAAAAAATCTGTAAAGAGAGACTAAGTGCTCTCTCATCTGACTGGTACATAGCCTCATGCAATTTCCAAGATTGGGACTAGAAGAGATATTTCCCAAATCACTCAAGTTTAGGCTAAACACCTCTTAGTAATATGAATGTGATTTCTTACCTGACATTCTATGTCACAATTGAGAATTCCTTAATTCTCAAGTCTACAATATTATATGGGGGTAGAAAAATTTCTTTCATAAACTAAAATCAATGATAACTATTTGTATATTTCTACCTGATTCTAGCAGCATCTTTGCAAACATGGGATTCAAAGGAAACTCTGCTATTCTCATGCCGAGAGGTTCAGTTAGGTGACAGTGTTTGTCCAGACCTGCCAAAAGAATGGAATTATAAATTAATGAGTAAGGGTTGCTGTTTTGAAAAAAGTAGAGAAAACAACAGTTATGGAATACACTGAACACAGAGTACTATTAAATGTGGAAGGGATGTTTGCTGAATTGAAGGCTGGGATTATTCATTTATAACCTTGGAGATTATTTTTATAAAGAATATTGCATGAGAATTATATCCTACATATGTGCCATCAGTGAAAGGAAATAATGACCTTTCCCTTCAGACTAGATAACTACCTGTCAGGCATAATACAGAAGGAATTCCTTTTCATGTGTGAACTCAATTAGGTGCTCATAAAGGTCCCTTCTAACCCCAAAATTCTGTGATTTTACAAGTAGGTATATTTCAATGTATACTCTAAGCAATCATAAAAATAAAACAAGAATAACTTGGACCTTAGGGCTGCTGAAGTGAAATAGAAAAGGATTTAAAATGTCCAAAACCTCTGACCCAGAAATTTCACTACTAGGCATACACTCAAAGGAGGTCACCAACAAAAAGAAAGATTCTATATGTGCCAAAGTATTTCTAACAGTACTTTTTATGGTAACAATGAAAAGGAAACAAAGTAGATGCCCATCAACTGTGGAATGGTTAAACTGATTATGATACATGAAAGTAATGAATATTACTACTGTACATACTCTGTATGATGAATACAGAAAGGCATAAGCATATTAAAACTTATATGAACAGATGCAGAGTGAAGCAAGTAGATCCAGGAAAACAATATATGTAACGATTACAACAATGTAAATGGAAAGAACAACCATTACAAAACAATCAAAATTCAACGATGCAAAATTTAAAAAAAAAAAAAAGCTTGGCCCCAAATTAGAAATATGAGAAGACACCTCTTCTTCCAACTTCCTACTCATTGTGTGATCTTCTACATGCCACTTAACCCCTATAGACAGTTTCCTTATATGTAAAATGAGAGAAGTGACTAAGAGTTCTTTGAAAGTCTTTCTATCTTAAAATTCTATCCTTCTAATTATAAAAAGGAAGCCTTTCATTATCTCCTTTAATTTTATGATTTCCCTCTGCTGATTATTTCACACTTATCCTACATATAGCTTAATTATACATACTTGTTTGCATGTTGTATCCTCTATTAGACTGTAAGCTACTTGAGGGCAAGGACTGTCTTTTGCCTTTCTTTGTATCCCTAACACTTAGCACACTGCTTGGCACATAGTACGGTGCTTGATAAATGTTTTTGACCAACTAAAAACACATTCTTCAATGTAGGAAAGTCTACAGAAAAACAGGAATACTAATATTGTTGGAGCGATGAACTGGTCCAGTCATTCTGGAAAGCAATTTGGAATTGTGCTAAGAAATAGAATAAATGAATGAATGAGTGAAAAAGCATTTACTAAGTGCTTACTATATGCCAGGTACTTTGCTAAAATACGGGGGATATAAATACAAAAGTGAGACAGTTCTCTCTATCAATGAACCCAAACTGTAATTGAGAGAAATAATACACATAGAAAGGTTCAGTCACAGGGTAGAAGGCAATGCCTCCGGGTTTGGAGGGCACAGCAGCAGAGCAAAGGGTAAGGCCAGGTAGTTCTATCCTACTGCAAGTATTATAAATGGTGACTCCCTGCTCAGCAAAGTGGTATAAATGGTCACGTCTATCCTAGAGGAAAGTGAGAGAAACAGCTTGGAGAGGCTCAGACCACAATTAATAAAAATCAGGGACTGGGACAGAGGGTCAGAAAGAAGTAAGGGTTTGTGGGGTTAGGAATAAGAGGTCACAGTCCCTCTGGGAAGGAAAAATGGAAGGGGGCAATGGATGAGAGATTGGATTGAAGGGCCCTTTGCAGTAAGAACTTTACTGGACCTTCTGGCACTAAATGGGAATTGGGGAATGGGGACTGAGGATGGGAAGAAAAAGGGCTCTGGTCCTGCTAGTTGGGATTTAGGTGGCAAATCTGTCAAGGACTAAAGTGCCTTAAATAATAATACCCTTTAACAGAGACATCCCACTACTATGTGAGGAAGTCAAAAACAGAAAGGTCACATACTACCAAAACATTCATCGCAGAACTTTCTGAAGTGATTAAGAACTGGGGAAAAAAGTTGATGCCCATCATCTGAGAAAACAGTTAAACAAATTATAGTATGGTTGTGAATATGTGCTATTAAAAAAAGATAAACCTGAAGAATTCAGAGAAGCATGAAAAGAACTGATGTAAAACTGAAGTCAAGTAAAATGAGGAAAACAATACACACAATGACTACAAAAATGTAAATGGAAAGAACATTAAAAATGAAACTGAGTACTGCAATTATAATGACCATGAAAAAATGTACTTCATTCAAAGTATATGCTGAGGCCAACTAGAACTAGCTCATAAAAACTGATTGTTAAACTTTCAGAGAGAGCATTTACACCTCAGAAATCAGTGAATGCTATTTATCAGGGCTTCATTTATTACTTTGTCCATTGTCTAGACTAAGAAAGTGATGGAGAAAATGTTAATAATATGAATTAAATTTAAAAGTATGTCATGGGTAAGTTTTTTTTTTTCCGGAATGCCAGCTATTAAACACTTGTCAGCACACCCATACCTGCCTCTTTTTTTTTGCAGAAGGAGAAAACTATAAGTGAAGGCATTGTACATATCATCAGAGTCAGCTCATGTGTCAGTTTATTTTGCCAAATTTTTCCCCTTTTACTTTTTAATCCTGTTATAAGAAATGGTTTTCTTGTGAGTTGATGAGAGAGATACATATTTGAAAATGAAGGTGATGTAAAAATAAAAAATATCAATATAGATATTAAAAAGCACAATTTTTAAAAATTAAAATAGAAATGATTGTTCAAATATATGCCAATTAGATAGTTAACAGATAACTAAGAGTTATTAATACATAACTGCATGTACCACACAAATTATCCCAAAGTCAGACTTGAAAAAACGTTAATGTCTGTGTTTACTTTTGGGGTAGAATTAAACCTAATTTGACTGTCAAAAATCCAGCTGAAACTTGCAAAGCTAAGCATTTCGAAAATTCTATTTTGATTTAAAGCCAGAGAAACCTAGAATAAAATACGTGACAAACAGTAAGTAAGGAACCATAAATTGTCACTTGCCATGGAGCAAATGTAAGATGATTACAAATAGGAATTCTTTGGTTATTAATTGACTGGTTTACATCCTGTTTTGGTCTACTACCAAAGTAAATATGAAACTGAATCACTATACAATGGATGGATGCTTACAGACTAGTAAACAACGACAATTCAGACAAAACTCTAATGTGATTAATCTCATTCATGCTGGTAAAAGTGGCCTGCTTAAAAGGAAAACATTAAGTATTCAGGATCAAACAAGATTAAATAATGAACTCTCCTAATGGTTTCTATCCTACTGTCTTGAGAGTATTAAAAAAAATCTGTCCCCTGCAAACCCCAAACAACTCAACCCTTGAATTTAAAGATTTAAAAAGTGTTTAAAACCAATCAAAAGGTTTTTTTCCTACCTTAAACTTTGACTAGCTGGATGAATGAGCAAATTCAATAACTTTCAGAGAGGAAATGAAGTTTCCAAATAAAGGAAAAATGTAAAGAGTGTTTCTTTACACAGTACTTATTAAACCCAGACAATGCAAGAAATATTAGCACAGTGCTGTGCACATAATGGCCACTTAAAAATAGTTATTCAAGGGGGGGTTGGAGCCAAGATGGCAGAGTAAAAGCAATGACTTGCTTGAGCTCTCCCCCAAACCCCTCCAAATACCTATAAAAAATAGTTCTAAACAAATTCTAAAGCAACAGAACCCATAAAAAAACAGAGTGAAACAAATTTCCAGTCCAAGACAACCTGGGTGGTTGATCGGAAAGGTATATCGCGCCGAGTGGGGAGAGGAACCCAGTTGGGCGTGGGCGCGCAGGCTGCAGCGAACCTGGAGCAGGCCTCAGAGGATTGAATGGCAGGCAGCTGTGGTGGTTTCCAGACTTCTCAACCCACGAACGCCAAAGACAACTTAGAAGGTCAGTGGGAAAAGTCTGTGTCTGTGGTGGTGAGAGAAAAGCGCAGTGTGGTCCTAGCCCCAGTCCCCAAGCCCAGTGCCAGGGTGGTGGGCTGCCTCCTGAGCTTCCGGCCCATGGACTGAGGGGGAATCGGGTGGCTGATCAGAGAGGAATTGCAGGGATCTCTTTGCTCTTGCTTTGCCTGTGCTTGGATCTGGGTCACAATTCTGGGTGGTGGTCCTAGGGCAAGGAGGAGTGCTGGCATGGTGGAGCTTGTAGTGGCAGTGGAGAGGAAATCCTCCTCACAGTTCCAAGACAGAAAAGAGTGCTTGTGGTCACTCATAGACCAAAGCACAGGCCAGGAAAGGAGTAAACACCTCACCCTTAATCATAGCACGTTGTAAGAACTGAAAATTTTCAGGTCCCTAGAAGTATCTCTGAACACAGCTGCACAAAACCCCCAAAGCTTGGGACAGTACATTCTCCACACTGGAAGCAGACTCCTTAACAAAGAGTTTATAACTCAAGTAATTGGGTGGGATCATGAGCAAGCAGCACAAAAAGAATTAGAACACAGAATCTTTCTTTGGTAACAAAGAAGATCAAAACATACAACCAGAAGAAAACAACACAGTCAAAGCTCCTACATCCAAGGCCTCCAACAAAAATATGAATTGGTCCCAGGTCACAGAAGAGCTCAAAAAGGATTTTCAGAAGCAAGTAAGAGAAGTAGAGGAAAAACTGAGAGTTCTGCAAGAAAATCATGAAAAACAAGTCAACAGCTTGCTAAAGGAGACTCAAAAAAATACTGAAGAAAATAACACCTTAAAAAATAGCCTAATCCAAATGGCAAAAGAGGTCCAAAAAGCCAATGAGGAGAAGAATGCCCTAAAAACCAAAATTGGCCAAATGGAAAAGGAAGTCCAAAAGCTTACTGAAGAAAATACTTCCTTAAAAATTAGAATAGAGCAATTGGAAGCTAGTGACTTTATGAGAAATCAAGACACTGTAAAACAAATCCAAAAGAATGAAAAATTAGAAAACAATGTGAAATATCTCATTGGAAAAACAACTGACCTGGAAAATAGATCTAGGAGAGAGAATTTAAAAATTATTGGACTATCTGAAAGCCACGATCAAAAAAAGAGCCTAGACATCATCTTTCAAGAAATTATCAAGGAAAACTGCCCTGATATTTTAGAACCAGAGGGCAAAATAGAAATTGAAAGAATCCACCGATCACCTCCTGAAAGAAATCCCCAAAGGAAAACTCCTAGGAATATCGCAGCCAAATTCCAGAGTTCCCAGGTCAAGGAGAAAACATTGCAAGCAGCCAGAAAGAAACAATTCAAGTATTATGGAAACACAATCAGGATAACACAAGATTTAGCAGCTTCTACATTAAGGGACCGGAGGGCATGCAATATAATATTTTGGAGGGCAAAGGAGATAGGATTACAACCAAGAATCACCTACCCAGCAAAACTGAGTATAATCCTGCAGGAGAAAAAAATGGTCATTCAGTGAAATAGGGGACTTTCAAGCATTCTTGATAAAAAGACCAGAGCTGAATAGAAAATCTGACTTTCAGATACAAGACTCAAGAGAAGCATAAAGAAGTAAACAGGAAAGAGAAATCATAAGAGACATCTTAAGGTTGAACTGTTTACATTCCTATATGGAAAGATGATATTTGTAACTCATGAGACCTTTGTCAGTACTAGGGTAGTTGGAGGGTAAAAATTATATGTATGTATATACATAGAGAGATAGATAGATGGTGAGTTGAAAATGAAGGGGTGATATCTAGAGAATAAAATTAAGGGGTGAGAAAGGATTATATTGGAAAAAAAGAGAAAGGGAGAGGTAGAATGGGGTAAATTATCTCACATAAAACAGACAAGAAAAGGCTTTTATAGTGGAGGGGAAACAGGGGAAGGTGAGAGGGAATGAGTGAATCTTATTCTCATAGGATTTGGCTTAAGGAGGGAATAACATACACACTCAATTGGGTATGGAAATCTATCTTACTCTACAGGAAATTAGGGGGAGAAGGGCACAAGAGAGCAGGGGGATGATAGAGGGGATGGCATATTGAGGGAGGGGATAATTAGAAACAAACACTTCTGAGGAGGGATAGGGTCAAAAGCGAGAATAGAATAAATAGAGGGCAGGATAGGACGAAGGGAAATATACTTAGTTTTTCACAACATGACTACCATGGAAGTGTTTTGCATGACTACACATGCATAACCTGTACCGAGATGCTTGCCTTTTCAATGAGGGTGGGTAGGGAGGGAGGAAGGGAGAAAATTTGGAACCCTAAGTTTTAAAAACACATGTTAAAAAAAATGTTTTCACATGCAACTGGGAAATAAGAAATACAGGAAACGGGGTATAGAAATCTAATCTGCCCTATATGAAAACAGAAGGGGAAGGGAATAAGAGAAGGGGGGGGTGAGATAGAAGGGAGGGCAGGTTAGGGGAAGGGGTATACAGAATGCATGCCATCTTGGGGCAGGGGAAGGGATGAGATGGGGAGAAAATTTGGAACTCAAAATCTTGTGGAAGTGAATGTTGAAAACTAAAAATAAATAAAAATTTAAAAAATCTTATCATAAAAAAATGGTTATTCAAAAGAAGTGAACCTTTAAAATAATTTCCTGCATTTCATAAGTTTATTAGCTATTGCATAAGAAATGCTTCTTACATTTTTCTTTCATTTATGAACTTTGATAAATGAAAGTTAACGAATTCTCTATAGCTAGAAAAGTAAAGAAACAATGACAACTTTATCCTATAATAATTAATATTAATGCTTAAAACAAATCAAAATATGGTTTTAAAGTTCAATATAATCCTGTATAATATAATTCCTTGGAACCAGAGCCAATCGGTGTATTTTCTCCTACTTTAAATTCAGACTGTGCCTTTCTCTCTGTTCTGAGATAAATATCCTCTAGAAAAACCTAACCTCTTGTCTGTTCTGTCTAAATGGCTTGATTTTGCATGACTCTTCTTAACAATTTATACCTGTGCTGATATACTTTGTAAAATCTTTATACACAGTATGACATCAAATATTATCAAAAAGATCATGACAATTTCTTCTTTTTCACAAAATGTGTATTTCCATGTAATAGTTTTCCAATAAGGACATGGTTGTAGAAGAAACTAGTATTTCATGATCTAGGTAGCTTAAAGAAACAAAATATAGCCTATAAAAGGGACATTCTCATTTTTTGGCAGTATACTTGGATTCTCTGAAAGATTCACAGTTTCATCAGTGTGGATACTCCTTCCACTGATGTGGATCAAACACCCTCCATAATTTCTCATCCTGTAAATTTTTGTCTGTTTTTCCATGTATCCTCTATGAAGGCTCAAATCCTTCTTCCTATTCTTTTAATATTCCAAAGAATAACAGTGTACTACCTGAATTAGCCTACTGTCTACTTATAAGGCTATCATAAGTAAAACCACAATAAGAGAAAAATATGCTCACCTCCCAAAGCATAGAGTAGCTCCAAAGCCTGGACCATAGACTGTGCTGGAGGAGGCTGCCAAAAAAACATTTAAGTTTAAATTAAACTCTTCTGGGACCACTGTTGTGAAACTGTGAAGATTTCCTCCCTGAATTCCTACGTATTCTGTACAATTTAGCCATATCACTAAAATAAAGCACACTGAAGCTCTCCATCCCACATGAATAGGGACCAATCAGATGATGTCCAAGCACAGACATTTATATCCTTTTTTCTGAGAGGATTAGTATACAGTTCTGATTTTGAGGAAAGTGTTAACTTTAATTCAGTTTCTACTTTCTGATTCTGTCTAGTCTCTTCATATCACTTGGTTTCTTAAAATTCTCTATTTTTGTTTTACAGTCACATTAAAAAAAAAGCAAAGGAAAAAAGGACAAGGTCAAAAAGTAGCAAAACTTTGAGTCAGTCTAGAATGAGACAGAATGAAGCATTTTCTTGGCTTCTTTGTTGTTTGTTCATTTGTTTGGTTCTACGCAAAAAGTCTTGGGTAAGATGTTACCCTTTTTTTCATGTTTGTTTCTTTTTAATGTTGGATCTTAAATTCACAATTCTAAAGATTTTTTTAATTTAATGTAAAAGTAGTCACAAGAACAACATCACAACTTTATATTTGCAAACACTTTCACAAAACACTTTCTATATGCCCTTATTTCATCTAGGCCTCACAGTATTTCTAAAAAGGTAGGGTGAAAACAAGTATTATTATACTCATTTGACAAAAAAGTAAGTTGAAGAAGACACAAGTTATGTGACTTGGCCAAGTACACAGAATTCATTAACTAGGTAATAATAGACACAAGAAATACAACACAGGTCTCCAGTGCCTTCTCCCAACATGCTTCAACTATACAAACCACATTGATTTTATAATCTGCCAGAAAAGGATTCTGAAAAATGCATGGTTTATGACTAATGCAACCGTAGAAACTAAAACTTAACACAAAAACTGCATTTTTAAAAAAACTACTGTAATACTCCTACCTCAAGCAGCCTGACTCACCTTCATGGCATAAAGGCCTACCTGGGTTTTTCTTCCTATAAATGGCCTGAATTTTTAGATGAGATTTTATACATTTATTACCCAACAGCTGAATGGAACCTTTATACTGCTTGTACTGGGAAATACAATTAACACTTATCTTAATTTATTTAAGGGAACACGATTTGACCAATGGTATTTTTGAAGCTCTATAACAACAAACTATGCTACAAAGGGCAAATGGAAAGGAGGGTTGTTTTCATGCATTCTAAATGTGAAACTACAGAGAAATTACCTTTTCAGTAATATTCAACTGCTATACTTTGCAATCAATCTTAGAAAACTAGATGCTAGAGTATTAGCTCCACTTTTTCACCCAGTAGAGGGAGCTCAATATAAGACAGGACTTACAGACATGAAGTGGAACCTGAGGACGTTGTCAATTCCTAGAGCTTTTAGCTGCAAGATGACAGGTGCCAGGTTACTACGCTGCATCTCAGGTACAGTGGATTGGGGCAACTTTTCAAAGTCTTCCTCTGAGGACAGGAAAGAAAAACTTCTGGAATTAAGCTTCACAATCATAACATCAATAGCTTCACTCTTCTATAGCACTTCAATATTAACAAACCTCTTTCCCCACAACTAATAAGAAAGATAGTACTATGGTAGTATTATTCTCATCTTACATGAAGGAAATTGAGGCTCAGGGAGTTGAAGTCATTTGGTCAGATTCACAGAGCTACTAATTGTCAGAGTTAGTTTCCTGACTAGAGATTCAAGATTCTACCATACCACATCTGCCTAAACTATTGATGAGGCATAGGAAGTAGTAAGAGATAGCTTCAAGAGAACAGATATAACAATTAGCTGTGGAGAAACATCTTCTTACAGAAGCACACAGGATCACAGATTCAGAGAAGGAAGGGACCTAAGAGATCATCTAGTCCAATTTTAGTTTTGTTTAGTTTAGTTAATTTTACAAATAAGTAATCTGATGCCCACAGAAGTTAAATGACTTATCCAAGGCCACACAGGTAAGAAATAGATGAGCCAGGATTTGAACCCAGGTCTTCTTATTCCAAATGCAACAGTCTTCCCAATACACTATGATACCCACCTCTAAGACAGAAGAGGAGGAGAAACAGATGGGTAAGAGAGACAATGTGGGATAGTGGAAAGAGCATTACATTTAGAGACAGAAAACAGATTCATATTCCATCTCTGACATTCTATGTGTGAAGTTGTCAAAGTCTCTCAACCTTTCCAGGCCACAGTTTTAACATCAGTAAAATAGGAGAGGTGAATCAGACAGTCTTTGATATTTCTTCAAATTAAATCTATGATCCTATGAAAGTTTGAGAGCTCCCATCCTCACCTTCTCAGTAAAGCAGGAAACAAATTATGTTTAACATAAGAGAACAAGAATAGAATCTAGGACAATTTAAGGAAAAGTGGAAAAGTAAGTTTGTCATGGGTACTCCTTATAACATTCCATAAGAGATGAACAAAAAGACTGCCAAGCAAAAAGGTAGGCCTAGCTAAAATTATTAAGGGATAAATTTTAATGGATTATCAGTATGATTTCATTACTTTCTTCAGCAAAATTAGGAACAGAAAGCGAAGGTGGCCAGAGTAGAGAACTGGTTCAGCAGCAGATCATGAAGATATATTGTACAGTCCATTAAATAAACTGGTGAAAGAGACAGAAAAAGCATTTTACATAAAGAAACTTTTATCAATTGTTAAAGGATATAAGATAATGCTGTTAGAGACGAACATTTTGATGCCTAAAACAAATAGGAAATGAACTTTTGTTTAATAAAAACCGTTAAAATATGTGTACGAAGAAACAGCTTCCACATAGATTTAGACAGAAAATCATCTGTAGCATAACTATAACAACTCAAATCATATGAATTACGTAGATACACCACTTACATGCAAACAGTTTGATGATTTAAAGGGGCAGAGAACTTTTATTTATTAAATATGAGTAAAAGGAAAGTTCAAAATACAAAATAAGGGGGAAGACTGTTGAAAACTTTGGAGCTACAGGATATTATGGCCCCTTAGCTCATTTGCATATAACTTTTATTTCTAAAAAGGGTAAAATTCACAAAATGAGAAGTGATACATGTATTTGGTGACTGAGGGATCATTAAAAAAAAGACTTCTGATTTCATGGAGAAAATACGGTGATTGGTCACTTTTTAAGTGAAAGATGAGTCACTTAGTTTCAAGTGGCTCTCATTTAAGCCATAATAGACAGAACTCAGGATAGGAATTTGATTTGAAGAGTAGTGACAAGAATCTGTGCTGAGGCCAAAAGATACAGCATAGGGTGGAAAAGCTATGCAGTCTGAGTAGTGGCAGTTAGAAGCAGCCAACTAAGAGAAGGCTTCGGCTAAGTGATTCCTGACTGATGGGAAAGAGAATTGATTTTACTAGCTAGGCGCTTCAGCCACACCTAATGCCCTTTGGTGCCACCTAGAGATGAAGAGAGGTGAAGGGTCTTTTGAGAGTCTGCTGCTCTCTGCTGCCACCTCTGGCTTGAGAAGAAACAGCTGATAGGAAAAAAAAGGCACTTTTCAGCTGCTTTATATTCTGGTGAGTTGACTAAGTTTGTCTGGCTTGCTTTAAAAGTCAACCTAAATTGAGTCACTGTGTGATCTGTACTTACTGAACTGATAATAAAGGATCTGGGTGAGTAAATAATAGGCTGAATGGGTCTGTTATAGCCCTATTTAAATAGCCAGTCTGAAGAATTTTGCAGTTCTCAGACTAAAAGGGAACTTATTCATATTCCTAAGTACTCTTTAAAGGGTGACGGTAAGTTGAAAGAGCTTGTAGATGCAGTATGAGTACAGGAGGAAAAAAAAAAAAGAGAGAGAATTTGCCCAAAGAAAGAGCTGTGAAGGCCAAAAGGCAAGCCTTAAGGGGAATTTTGTCGGGGCAGATGTTCCAGAATGGACTGATGGTATCAAAGCCATCCCTTAGCAACTGCCCAGAGCAAATGGGTTTTCCCTTAATATGTGCTTCCCTGCCAGGTTCTTGTAAGTGTGTGCTCACTCTCCCCCACAAATACTGAGGACACTGATACAAGATTTGGGACAGGTAAGGGAATTTTCAAAGATCCAAGTCTTAGAATTTCAAATAGTTAAAAATGATAATGAGGGCTAAGATATAGATGACTAAAATGGAAAGGAAACGAAGATGACTATATAGTTCAGTAAACAAATGCAGAGGCCAGAATTTTGTTAAGGGGCAATAAAATGGCCTTATTCTTTGAGAATTCAGTTTTGGAAATTGCCAAAAGTCATGCAGAACCAATTGTGATTAGCAAGGTAGGTGAATGAATAATATAATCTAATAATAATAGCTAACATTTATACAGTGCCTACTATATACCAGGATTATGCCAAATGCTTTACAAATATCTCATCTGATGCTCACAAGAACCCTGGGAAGTAGATGCTATTCTTTTCCCTATTTTACAGATGAGGCAAACAGAGGTTAAGTGATTTGTCCAGGGTCACAAAGCCAGTAAGTGTCTGAGTCCAAATCTGAACTCAGGGATTTCTGACTACAGGCCTAGCACTCTTATCTACTGAGCCATCTCACTGCCCTTAACATTATTTGGGGTCAAAAATATGGTGTGACAATAAAGTAATGATGTTGATTTTCTTGTGTGGCATGTAAATTAGGTCTGAAAGTAATTCCCAAAGAATGAGTTCCAAAAAGTTTAAACAATGGCAGCACTGCTAAAATAAATAATACCTTCCAAGTTTTGATGGGCATAGTACTTAAATGGATATGTAAATTACGATTATATTTCTTTTTAAAATTGCCTCATTACTTTATAGTAATAGGTCATATATAATTTCTACCTACTGAAAAGGATGTAAATATCTACTGGATGTAATAATATGTAGTTTTGTCCCTTAACGTTAAATGTCTGTCACACTTCCTTTTCCTCTTTGCAGAAGAAGAGGACTAAGATACTGATACATAGGTTGGTTATGTTGAATTTTTTTTTAATTATTAAACTTTATTACAAGGAGTAAGTCACTGGATAGGGTAGAAGAGAGGGACATATTCAGAAATAAGGATGAGAGAAAAACAAGAGACCAATAAAAATAAGATCTAAAAAATAAATAAATATACTAACCTGTATAAAGTCTATAACATTTCCCCGAGCGGTTGCGACCCGCACGTCCTGCTCGTTGATTGGCTGATGCCTGTGACACTGGCACTACCACAAGACATTCAATAGCTGTTTTGGGATTATAGGCTCGAAGTTTCATAAAGCCACAGTCTATCACAAACACAATTCCACTGATTGTAATAGATGTTTCTGCAATGTTGGTTGCCACTATCACCTAAAGGTAACCAAAAAAAATTTTTTTTAAAGTAGACTGATCTTTTTCAATTTTAAACATATATCAAATATAATCTAATATTTAGAACATGTTTTAAAGTAGCCAAATATACTGCAAATTTTAAGGCCTTATCTTCAAGTACTAAAGCAGCTTTCCTGGTGTAGCTAAGGTATAAACTTGCCTTTGTAGAGCATGTTCAACTTTTTATAGTGCCTTTATAGCCCTTATTTTTACCTTGACAATTACCCTCTGAAATAGGAAGGCCAAAGATTATCCCTTTTTGCAAGTAGGGAAATTAAATGATTTGAACAATATCACACAGAAAATTTCTGATAAAACCAGGAATAGAACAAAGGTCTCCATCCTCCTCCTTTTGCTCTCTATATTCTGACCATGCCATGCCCCAAGGCTCCACGATGGTGAAAAAGAACCTATTGTTATGGCATCCAGAATCTGAGGTGAACCTGCAAACTTTCACTTCCCCCCACTTGCCTCTCACCCTACCAGGCCTGCCTACTAGGTGCTGAAGGCAGCAATCACAACCCAACTTCTGACCTGCCTATGTATTCTTGCCAACACAGTGGAAAAGCACAGCAGTACTGACTGCACTTGGGGAAACCAGGCACAGTGAGTAGAAGACATGCTGGATTCTCCAGTTTTCCAAGGTGATGCTGCCTACTGACTCCCTGCCAGGCTCAAGAAGAAATGTTTTTAGACACACCCAAATTTGAATTTAAAGGTGGTACTACAGGCAAATTGTGATTCAAAACAAGTGGACCAGAAGCCACACCCTCAAGATTCTAATATTTTATTTACTATTGAATTACGTGCATCAGTACATATGTGCTGGGTCAGCCACTAAGCCAAGGTAGTTTTGCCATGAAGTAAATTTAAATATATGGAAGAAAAGCAAGTAATTCCACACTCAGAGATTACGGCCTCTAGTTTGATCTCAATAAGACAGCAGGTTTGTCGACCTCAGGAACATAATCTAGTACTGTTAGAGGCAGAGCAGAAAAAGGGCAATGGACTTAGAAGACCTGGATTCAGAACCTGGCCCTATTATGGGGAAGGCAAGTCACTTAACCTTTCTAAGCCTCAGTATCCTCAAATCAGTATCCCACCAAAACCCCTAGATCTTTTTCAAACTGCTATCTAACAATTTACTGTGGGTTTCTAGATTTACTGTTTATCAACATACGCTTGACTAAGATACCTTCTTAAATTCATTTTAAAAATATTCCTATAAAAATGGATCACTCAGTTAAAAAAAAAAAAGCAGCTGTATTTCATCCTTGATCACGTGAAAACTGTTTTAAAATAATACTGATAAAGCACAGGGCAAATCTTAAAGCAACATATAAATTTGGAGCTATTATCATTAGTATTACCTTTCTGACATTATGTGACATTCTTTCAAACACCTTCATCTGTTCAGATGAAGGCAGCCCAGCGTACATGGGGAGAATACGGAGGTGCTTTTTCATACCAGTCCGAGACAATGCTCGGGCTTGTTCAATTAGCAAAGAAACAACAGTCTCTACTTCTTCCTAAAATGCAATGAAAAATGGGAAAAGATGAGAGAAGGCAAATAGCATTTTGTGATCCTTAGGGAAAAGTAAAAATGAATCATGCTCAACATCTTTGAGAAACAGTATAGCATAGTAAAAATGTCACTGGATTTCAAGTCTGAAAACCTGGGTTAGAGACCTAGCACTTTATTTATGATAATGATTGAGCATTATATATAAAAATAGTATTGCTAGGATGATAACAAATTTCAGGAATAAAATTTGTAACTCAAATAAATGAATTGTGCACAAAGGGAAAAAAGTTCCTGGGAAATTGAAACAGTAACTCTGCTACTCAGTTTTCCTACACTAAAAGCCAAACATTGCACATACATTCATTGCAAGCTGTGGCCTGTGAGGCAGCAGAAAGCTTTCTCCAAGAAAGATCATTATGTTGTGGAAAATGTTTAACAGTGTAAAGGATTACAACTCAAGTAGTTAGTTGAGGAATGTTCCGATAACAGACCAGCACTGGAGCTGTGTTGCAGTCAAGCTGCTTGGCACCACTGGCCTATGATTAAAAGACTATTCCTGGGAAAAGCTATATACAGCAACAAGATATACACAATAAAAATCAGATGTGAAAAGGTATCTTCTGCAAACAAAAAAGCCAAATGGATTTAAGACCTATTGGCTTCACCATTCAACTTCCTACAAAACAAATTAATCCATTTAGAACACGACTAACCACTTCACACTGAGCCCCCACCAGCTAATGACTCACTGTCAATTTAAGCAGTATGGTAAATTAGTTCAAACCATAGAGGTCTGTCAGTTTTCTAGAATTAAGGAAGCAAATGATACACACCATCAAATGAATGGTTAAAGAAAGCATTAAGAATCTACATTCTAAAACTATTCTATATACAGGCATGATTAAATAAGAGAAGGTAACTACAGGAGGAATAGTTACTGAGAAAGGCTTATGGTATAAAGAAATAAAATAAATTAATAAAATATTAGTTTTTAAAAGAAAAAAAAATCCAACAGGATTACCTGACCAGTAAGAAATGCCAATATATCACCATCACCCTCTGTCTGGTGAATTTTCATCACAGTTTCCACAGTTGACTTGACATAATCTGGAACAGGACTGCAAAAAAAAAAAAAAAAAAAAAAAAAAAAAGACCTGACTAAATTCACTTACTATAACCTGTATGTTAATTAGAAATCAATTGTTACCTTGTTAATTTGGTAACACAGTCTCAAGAAAATAAGAAACCACCCATCAACATAGGTCTGGCTAATTGAAAATTAGTATACAGGGAAATACAGGAAAAAACGTTTCCCTCTGAAATATGTATCACTTAATGTTATTCTCCTAAATAGGCACCATAGATATTATGGGTTTTCCTTTAATGTTATTTTATAAAAAGAAGAAATTAAAATATTCAATACTTAAATAGATGTTTTTCTTTGTGAAAACATTCACTATCAGTGGGACATGCATTTCAAATTTCTGTCTTAGCAGGGTTGATCCACAGACATCCTCTCACCCAGTAACCCCTGTCATTTTCTTTTTAATTAATTTATTTTAGTTCTCAACATTCACTCCCCTGTCATTTTCAAAGAAAACTGAGGTTGAAGGGCACAATCTACTGCCATTCAGAGTTCAAATTTACAACAGCCAGAGTTGCCTGCCTGCCTACCTACCGACCCCTGCTCCTTGCCTTTGTCTCTCCACCAGGTAAGAGACACCAACCAACCACTACCCATCACCTACACAGACCGCTCAGGAGCCCGGACATGGACCAGGAGGCAGAAAGCCTGGGGACCAGTTAAATCAAGCTTCTAGCTGTCAGAAGTCCTACTTGCCCCAGGCCTGAAAATTAGGACTCTAGCTCTGACCTCAGAGCCACCTAGTCCAAGACTTTAATTTTATAAATAAAGAAACTAAAACTCAGGGAGTTCGGTGACTTGTCCAAGGTCACACAAATAGTGTTACGAGGCAATATTTAAGCCCGAGTCTTCTAATTACAGAGCCAGTGTTCTTTTCACAAGTAATCAGAGACTCATGTAAATGTTAAGTGTTGAGGAAGACTCAAGAGCTGCATTTACCTGCTTGAAAAATGAGTCCACTTATTGCATTTGTGAATGTGTGAATGTTTATACATCTAACTATATAACACCACACAGCAGGAGAAACCAAGGGAGAGAGAAAGAAATGCACATGTTATTCTTTATCCAAAGAAAGCTGGGCAAACCTTTCACCATCAGAGATTCTATGAAGTCATGAGAGCCAGAGTACTGAGATCCTGAAATATCACTTTAATCAAAGTCTTTCCTTTCAACTAACAGAATAAAAGAAAATACATCTCCATCTGAAAACAGATTAACTTTCTAAGATATCTTAATAAATTTTGGGTAGCTAAAAATCAATTTGATTTTACTATGTCCAAATAGCAGTTCTCTACAGAACTCAGTAAATGCTATGCAATGTCATATCACAAATATGTTTGTCAAAAGACCATTTTAAGGATTAAAATAACAACAAACCTCTGTAAATAAAAGACATCCACTGGAAATGTTCTCCCTTCCACTGTAATGATCACACATGTATCCCTACCAGGGTCACTGGTTTCATTTTGATTAAAGAAATTCCGAAATTTCTGTAATATTAAAAAATAAAAGTTAACAATTTGTCATGCATCTCCAAAAAAGCACATTTCAAAAAAAAAGAGAATTTAAATCCAAGGGCAAATGAGAAACAACACTATAGGAATGTTATACTGGACTAAGTAATGAGCTTAGAGTCAAGAAGACCTGGGTTAGAATCTCACACTTACTATCAATGAGACCATGGTAAGCTTCTATGAGTCTCAGTTTCTTCATCCATGAAATGGGAATAATAATACCTGTAATAATACTTCACAAGCTTACTATGAAACTCAAATGAGATAATACATATATAGCATTCTGAAAACTTTAAAATACTATCATTATTATCATTTCTATTTTATATTCATACAAAAATTCCTACTATGTAAGTGGCATTATAGAAGTATTAATAATGATAATAAAAACAGATGCCCCAATTTCTTTAAAACTGTAGTTTTAGGCAAGCAAATTTTCATCAATTTCCAATAAAAGTTTAGAAAGAGAAGTCAACCTTCAAAACTTCACTCAATATGACATATTCAAATTAATTAATGAGTAGTTCAAAATGGGAAGCACTTACGTAGTACTTTTGACCTGATTTCTTAAAATGCCTTGTTTCAGATAAAAACCTGAACATGCACTGTCAAAGAGAGTGCAATTTGGGGAGTATTTTTAAATTACTGGCCCAAACTCTAAGTTATGTTTCTTTTTAAGAAACAAATTTTATTGATATCCTGTGTTTTAAATTTATCTAGATTTCCCCCATATGCCTCCCCCTACCAGACAGCTATCCCAGATAAAAGAATATTTTTTTAAAGAAAAAGAGAAACACCCACATTCCTCAGGCTTCCCATTTTGTAGCTGACATCAGCCTGGCCAGAGACCCCACCCCCCAATGCTGCTGAGGAACTCAAAGAAAATCTCAAACAAAAAACCTCCCAAACCTCACTCAACAAAATACAGCTTTGTTTGCACAAGTGCAATTAACCCTTATTGGGGATACATTAAAAAAAAAGAGAGAGAGAGAGAGAAACAATCAACAAAACTGATTACTATCCTGAAAAAAATCTGAAAATATATGGAATGTTTCATACCCGGAGACCTCCCACCTCTGCAAAGCAGTTGAGGGAAGAGTTTTCTCATAGCTTTCATAGCTCTTCTTTGGGACCAAGCTCATTGTTTTGTAATTTTCCAGCATTTATTTTTGATTATTTTGTGACTGTTGTTCTACTTACATAGCTATCATTGTGTATAGTTTTCTTGACTCTGCTTACTTCATCCTTCACCTGTTCATATTGTCTTTCTATGTTTCTCATTGTTTCTTACACAACAGTAATATTCCATTACATTCACATACCATAATTTGTTTAGCTAATCCCCAATTCATGGGCATCTAATTCGTTTCCAGTCCCTCGCTACCACAAAAGGTACTGCTATAAATATCTGGGCATAGATGGGGCCTTGGTTTTTGTCAGTGACCTCCTTGGGATATATGTCTAGTAGTAGAATCTCTGTAATGGACATTTTAGTCAGTTTATGTGCACAAGTTTAAACTGCCTTCCAAAACGGTTGTGCTAATTCACAGCTTGTGCCTTTCTTTCTCCAGTAAATAGTCATTGACTATTCTCATCTTTTGTCATCTCGCCAGTTTGCTTGGGTGTGAGGTGAAACTTCAGGATTGTTTTGATTTGTATCTTTCTTATTACTTGTTGTTTGGGACATTCCTTCATATAGGTAATTGTTTGCATTTCTTTTTTGAGAACTGTTTGTTCCTATCTTTTGACCATTTGTTTATTAGACAATGGTTTTTGATTCTATGTATGAATTTGTAGGTGTCAGTTGTCAATATGTCTAGCATAACAAACTCTTACCTGAGATATCTGATACAAAGATTTTTTTCTCATTCTACCACTTCTCTTCTTATCCTAGATACAATGCTTGTGTAAAAGCTTTTCAAGTTCACGTACAATAATCAAAATTACTTATTTTATCTTTGTAATTGTCTCCATCCCTTGTTTGGTTAAGATTACATTTCCTATCAATGGCTGAAAGGTATCTGACCCTCTTCTTCTAATTGATGATATAATCTTTAGTATTCAGGTCACAAATCCATTTTGAATTTACTGTGGAATATGGCGTAAAAAGTTGACGTAAACCTAATTTCTGCCAGACTACTTTCCAGTTTTTCCTACAGTTCTTATCAAAGAGGGAGTTCTTTCTAAAGGTAATACATGCTTTCAGGTTTATTGAACCCTGGGTTGAAAAAAAAATTTACAATGCAAAAATTCTGAAATGTAAACAGGGTAAAGAATTAGATGCTAAATAAAATTCCTAATTACATTTTTCAAAACCATTTCACAGAATGAGTCTGTCAATATTTATTGAGTACCTACCATATGAAAAGCAGTATATTAGGTGTTATAAGAATACCTATTATGGTGTTCTCAAGCTGAAACCGCTCCCTCCAAAGTTAAAATGTCTTAATTGCCAAACCTAATGGCTTTTTCCTCAATCCTTATCCTTTGTGACCTTTCAGTAACATCTGCCATAGCTGACCACATTACCACCTCCTCTCTGAGTTTTAATGACACTGCTCTCTCCTGATTCACCTGTAACCTGGATGATTGCTTCTTCTCTTTTGTTGGATCTTTATCCATCTGAAATCCATGATCTGGGGCCATACCCCAAGGCTCTGTCTTGAGTCACCTCTTCCCCTTACACTTTCTGACATCAGCTCTAGGGTTCAATTATCATCTCTGCCAGTGACTTCCAGATCTATATATCTAGACAGAGCATATCTCTTGAGTGCCATCCCTACATTATCATCTGCCTATAGGACATTTCCAACTAAGTGTCCTACAGTCATCTCAAATTTAAAATGTCCAAATCTAAATTCATTATCTTCTTTCTCCTCTTTCCTCCCCCAAACTTCCTTATTCAAGTCAAAGGCACCATCAGCCTTCCAGTATCATCCTCAACTCTTTACTCTCACTTAGCCCATTAATCCCAAATCCTGTCATTTCTACTTCCATGACATCTCTCAGATCCATCCCTTTCTCAATACTCATACTACCACCATCCTAGCTTGGGCCTTTATCACCTGTTTTCCTAGATGACTACAATAACCTCCTAGTTGGTGTCGTGGCCTCACACATCTCTCCCTAGTCTAATCTCATGCCAAACTGATTCTCCTAAAGAACAGTTCTGACCATGTCACCCTGCCTGCTCCAATGAATAAACTCCAGCGGCTCCCAAATACCTCAAAAATCAAATATAAACTCCTCTGTTGACATAAAAGCTTTCTGTAAACTGACCCCTTCCTATCTTTCCAGCTTCTTACATATTACTCCATTCTATAGTACAGCCATATTGGTCTACTTCTATTCCTAGAAAACAACACTTCATCTTTCATCTCCTTGCCTTTACATTGGCTAGCCCTCATGTCCAGTATGTTCTTCTTCCTCACCTCTACCTTCTCAGGGTCTCTGTATTCCTTCAAGACGCAGCTCAACTACCACCTTCTGCAGGAAGTCTTTCCCAGTCCCTCTAGCTGCTAACAATATCTTCCATCTACTCTGTATAGACCTATTTATATACAAGCTTCCTCCCCAATTACCATGTAAACTTCTTGAAGGCAGGGTCTGTTTTACTTTTTCTTCTTATCCTCAGCCCAACACTATGCCTGGCACATAGTAGGAACTCAATATTAATGCTTGTCTGCTTGCTTCTCCAAACTACAGGTTTAAGCTGCACTGCTGAAATAATATGTATTATATTCAATTCTAAGGGACACATTTTAGGATGGACATTAAAAACCAAGAGAGCATCCAAAGAAGGGGAAGTAAGATTGTGAAGGGTCTTGAGATCATGACATATAAGGATCAGACGAAGGACCCAGGGTGGGTGTTAAGCCTGGAAAAGAGAAGTTAGCCTATATGAGGCCTTCTCTGAACATCCCCTCTCCCACTTCCACCCCTCTCCCCCCAAAATTACTTTGTAGTTATGTCATTTCCCCAGATATCACGTAAGCTATTGAGGGCACAAATGGTTTAATTTTTGTCTTTGTACTCCCAGTGCCTGCACATACTATATATTTAATAAACACTTGTGGATTGCCCAGGGTCAAATTTAGATGGAAGTTACAAAATGGCACATTTAGACTTGATCAAAGAAAAAACCTTCTAAAAATAACAGTTATCTAAAAATCCCCTCTGTGAAGATTTTCAATCAAGGCTAAGTAACCACTTGCCCATTAAACTGTAATGGCTCATTCAAGTATGGATTTGACCTTGGCAACTACAAGTATGTCATAAAATGGTATGAAAATGATTCAACAATATTTTACTTCATAAAATATATTTTTATGTATTTTTTTTATGAAAAAACTTTCTAATGTCAACTAAATTATCCTTCCCGACCCCCAAGTCAATATAATTTAAACTTTGCTTTTTAAAAAATAGGTGATCTTCAAAATGTTTTAAATACTTGTCTAGGAAACATTTTTTTCCAACTTCACCAAGCATTAAATATATACTGATATGTTAGAACAAATAAAGACAAAATGAGAATACCTGGTACAATGCTCAAAAAATACTCCTCAATTATTATTTAGTCACTTTATAAGTATTTGCTCAGATGGACATGTACAAACAAAGTGCTGAACTAATTACAACAAAGCATCCGAACTAATTAACACAATAATTTTCTTCCACCTATCTTGCCTCAAGGGAGCTAATAAAACTTGATTTAAGAAAGGCCATCTATAAGAGCTTCTATACAAAAATGAAAGAAGTCCATTTTTACATATGGAAAAAAAAGGAAAATTATGAAGCAGAGAAGTTCACTACATGCCAATCAACAATGCCTTAAATTAAAATACTATGTCCAAAACAGACCAAATAATATTTAGTCTTTCACCTAACTTAGTACAAATATGGAACAAACTAAGCCAGGAAAATTATATTTATATAGCATTATTCAAAATATAGTCTTTTGAGTTAAAAAGTTGAAAAGCAACCTTGCCATCTGCATAAAGAATCTACAATTTTTATTTTACAGTTAAAAAAAATGAAGATAAAAAACCTTCATACTAAAAAAAAAAATCAAAATTCTAACTACCTGGACACTAAAAAAGTTTTCAGAAGAACAATTTAAGTAACTTATCATGGACTTACTTAATTAGCTACAAATTAATTTCTACCCATAAGTTTAAAAGGAGTGTCTGCTCATCATAACTGAAACTAGAACAACATGTGGAATCACAGCAAAAGCGGGTCATTCTACTAAAGGTGAAATCTTTTTGTTAGAGGTAAAATTTATCTCTTTCTGTACAACAGTACTTGTGTTTAGTTCAAACAAAATACGGGGCAGAGGGAAATGAGTGATACCTCTGCATCCAGAGTGGCTGAAGCTACAATCAATCGAAGATCCCCTCGTTTCTTCTGGATCTACAAAATAAAGAATCGAGAAACAAGAATTTAGCAGTAAGAGTATGGAAAAAATAAATGAGAAGTAAATGGTACATATTCTACTCAAATATTCAGGAATTCCCCCTAGCTTCACAGATTTACCTTTTTTAACAAGCCAATGGCAATATCTGTATATAAAGTTCTTTCATGAGCTTCATCCAGCATAAGAGCACTATTAAATAAAAAGAGGGAAAATTTCAGTTAACAGTGGAAAAAAACAAGCCTTCCCTATATAAATAATCAAATCTAGCTTTCCAAAGGTATTCTGGCAATTTAGTCTTCCATTGTCTTTTAGTAGTAGCAAAACCAGTCATATGAAAATGTAGTGATATTAGTACTAATAAAAATTTGTGTCATCAACTCAACATTTAATATATCTTCAAAGAACAATGCTGTGTTTACTTCCATGTCTGTATTAAATCAATACAGTACTACAAAAGACATCAATATTTCATTTTGAACTATATCATAGCCAAAAAAACTATGTATCATATGTAAAACTGGTACAAAGTCCAAACTGCACACAACAGCTAATGACAGAGGGCAGTGTAAACTCAAAATCATATTTGACCTAGGCATTGTCAAACTACGCCAGGTGTGAAACTTGGGCTTTATCTGGAAATATGAAAGCATATCTTCCCCAGCTTTATCTTAATACATAAAAATGTAGACACATAGTAGCGCTCATTCAGCAACTAAGAGATTTTTTTTCATTGAGTGGTCTTAAGTTCACTAATCAATTATACAATTCCCTCTCTTGGCTTTTACTATGTAGGTCCCATTTTTGTATGTAAGTGGGAAAAACTCAGCACAATTTACTGATGTTTTAACAGTCATATTTTTAGACTATTTTAAAATGTCTACAAAGTGTTTCTGCTACCTAAACTATAAGATCACTATTATTTCATCATCCTGAGCCTGCAAAATGACTTCTCACAACAAATTTTATTTTAATTAAATATTCAAGCATTAATAAAATTTGAAGAAAATTTGTCAAGAAAACACATTTACCTATATTTTGTTAATAATGGGTCAACCATCATCTCTCTGACTAGCATTCCATCAGTCAGAAACTAAATGCAAAAAAAAGTACAATTTAATTACAACACAGTCTCACTCAAAAAAAAAAAACTTTAAATGAGCTAAAAGTATAATCTATTGACAAGATAAATCTATGTGCAATACCAATCCCACTTCAACAGATTCTAAGAAAACATCTAAATGTTCTGTCTACCAATTATGGTTTGAAATAAGTGGACAATCAACTGGAGCTTGTCTTTTTTGAACCGAGATTTTTGTAGAGATGATATTTAAGATTATATGGCATAAAAGTACATAATTATTATTTGGGAACCATTTTCCCTGGGCTTTTACTATTGATATTGCATATAAAGGAAGTAGTTAGAGATATACTTGTAGTTTTCCAAAGAAATCTGACAAGTATATTTAAACTAGACAAAGACTGCAAATTGACCACTGTAATTTTACCTTATCTGTTCATTCTCTAGCTCACATAATTGTGTTGATGCTGCAAATCCTGGGAGCTCATCAGGAGATACTAACGTCTAATCTTTACTCTACTCCAGAATTCTTATTCCAGGCATATCTAAATCTAATTCACTGCTACATCTTAATAGAAATCTCATTCTAGACTTGGAAGGGTAGTACAGTGGCAGGCACACAGTAGGCCCTTAAACTCTTTTTGAATTGAACTGCTACATTAAAGTGAAATGGTGAACAGTGAATAAAAATGCAATATTTTACTCACTGCTTAAATGCCAATCATTTTAATCTTGGCAAACATAAAAGGTAGATGAAATATATGAAATATAAAGATGGAGAAGTTATAACTAGTGAAAAAGTAGTATTTTTATGCTTTGATTTATCAATTTTCACTACTAAGCTTAAAGTCTTAAGTCCTTTCAAGTGTAAATATTATAGAAAAGCTATGTGATGTAGTAGAAAAAATACTGAACTAAAAGTAAGGACACCCAAGTTTTGTCCTAGTTTTGCCCTAGTTTTGCTTGAACAAGTCATGTAACCTCTTTGGCCCACACACAATTGCTTGAGGGAATTCAATTAGATAATCACTGAGTTCTCCTGCAGTTCTAAATACATACTATTATTCTACTCTGATTAAATACTTCCCAATTAAACTAAAAAGTTCCTTGAGGGAAAGGACCATGCCTCTATTTCTTAGGTCTTTTCCCACAGTGCCTATTTCAGGACAGAGTGTACATCAGGAATTTGATATATTTTGAATAAGCAGTAATTGCATTAAAAAACGTTCTCTATATAAATATAAATCCTTTAATTTCTTTAAATGAGCAGCATTTATCTCCTTCCTCACGATAAAGAATAAATAGGGAAGTTTGAACATTTCACCTTAATTCTTGTAGCTTGTGGGTCAGTGCAGTCATCAAATCGAATACAATATCCAACCTCATGGCCCAGCACTGCACCCCTTTCTTCAGCAACTCTCCCTGCAACCTTTGAGGGAAAAACAGACAAAATTATTAGTCCACTGCATACAACCTATTAAAAACCTAAATAATAAACTTCCTTCCAGTGACTGTATATATACCACAAAGAGGAAAGATAACAAAAGAACAAATAGAATTTATGACAATCTCTATGGTAGGTTTCATTTAATGTTTCACATGCTCATACTTTATCTCAACCAAAAAGAGGCCAGATGGTATAGGTAAGAGAGTGCCAGACATAGAATCAGAAAGATATGGGTTCAAATTCTACCTCTGACACTTAATAGCTGTGTGACCAAGAGCAAGACACTTGAGCTCTCTCTCAGCTTCAGTTTCCTCATTTGTAATATATAACTTACAGGGTTGTTTTGAAGCTCTAATGAACTGTATATAGAGCGCCTTGTGAACTTTAAAGCACGACATAAAAGTTATTATTATTATCGTTATCATCACTAACATCATTATTAACTGATTATATACTTCTTGAAGGCAGGGAACATAAGTTATATTTCTTCATATTTCCTATAAGACCTAATAGAGTACCTTGCTTATAGCAGGGACTCAACAAGAGTACTGATTTGATTTAGGTAGAACAAAGTAAACATATATGATTTCAGAGTACGCCAATATAGTTAACATTTATTAAAACTTCTTAACAGGACTCTACAAGTAACCCAAACCAGTTATGCAGTCAATAACTTACAACCATTAACTGATTGCTCTAATAGTTAATTAACAAGGAGTTCCCCTTAGACACCTGCTCAGCCTTTCCAGTTTTATAGGCTGAAAATAAGCAAACAAGTAAGGAGGCAATGAAAGTCAAGATTAAGAACAAAGAACTATATTTTCATTCAGTTCATGGAAAAGGATAAGTCACAATTTTCCTATACTTTTGTCAGTACTAAAAGAAAAGATTATTAGGGGGGCCCTCCTTCAGATCCAAGAACTGAATGGGTTAATATAACAATTCAAAATAATTTCTGAGGTACCTAGCACAGGGATACTCACATCATAGGCACTCAAATGGATGATAATGATGATTGGGGGGAGGAGGGTGGGGTTGGACAGGAGACACAACATAGTATAACAGCATAAGGAATGCTAGACTAGAAGACAGGGAACCAGAATTCAAGTCCTGACTGCCATTTAACCTTGTGAACATAGGTAAGTCATATGTCTCCTTTAAGCCTCAATTACCTCATTTGTAAAATAAGGATAACAATATCTATACTATTTCACAATGTTGTTATGAGGAGAGTATTTTGTATAGCCTAAAAGTGCCACAGAAATGTGAATTATTATTATACTAATTTTCCACTTCCAAAAACTAGCAGTTCTGTGGCGGTGAGTAAATACTAAGGAAATCGAGTGTGAGGAATTTTTGTTGCATGCCTAACTGCAACCTACACTGTCACCCCACCAAAAGGTAAGATCTATAAAGGCATAATTATACAAAGCAAAGCAGTGCTAGATGCCATGGAAAACCAAAAGCCACTAGCACAACCCCATACAACTCCAGACACAAAAAAAGCATTTGATAATGATGATATTATATTTGAAAACCAGGAATATACTGTATAAACTGTGAGTGTATCATTACCCTATATTAAAAGCAACATTTGCCTTAGCAACAAAATTAAGTATATATAAAAAGTTTTAAATTAAGTATATTATCAGTTAGACCCCACCAAAAAAAATAAGCAAACTGAGGAGCTGTAAAAGAGTGTGCATCCCCTTTCCAGTGAGTAATAGTTTCTATAGTTTATAAGGGATCATCAATGGTTTTTTGTTCCACCCACTCACATATACCCACCTAGAATTCAGCAAAGAGCAAATCCCAGCATGATGTATTGAAAGAATGTTGGACTCTGAATCAGAGGTCCTATGTTGAAATTCTAACTCTGCCACTGACTACCTGTGTGATTTTGGGAAAGTAACCTAGCCTCTCTGGGCTTCAATTTCCTAATTTCAAAAATGAAGAACTTTAACTAGATGACCTCTCTAAAAACCCCTTCCACCTAAAAATCTGGATCCTACAGCCACTATGTTAACAGTAAGTACTGCAACTGTAAATGAAAGGAATATTTGGGAAAAGGAGCAATAAACATAAATTATTTATATTGCTCACAAATTGCCTGAGTGATTTTGCTAATCTATAGTAAAAGAAAACTGTATCATAACTATAAGTATAATCTAAGTTCATCAGCAAAACTTAGATAAAAGTATAAAATGACTGGAAATCTATGAATCACATAATTATAACCTTAAATTTAAGAGCCAATAATGCACCACTCCTACCTAGACCAGTTCAGTCAAAATTATATAGATAAAATATATTTAGGTTACAACTGAACTGGGCATGATAATAATATAAAGGAATGACAGTGACAGTAGAAGAATTATTGTTGTAATTTAGGATGATAGTAGGGACTCAAAAAGAGTACTGATTTGATTTAGGAAGAACAAAGCAAACAAATGTGTTTTCAGAGTAAGCCAACACAGCTAACATTTATGGAAACTTCTTAACAGGACTCTACAAGTAACCCAAACCAGTTATGCAATTATTAACTTATTACTGCAATCATTAACTGATTACTCTAATAATCAATGAACAAAGAGTTCCCGAGGGCAGTTAGGTGACGCAGTGAATAGAGCACCAGTCTGCAGTCAGGAGGACCTGAGTTCAAATCCGGCCTTAGACACATGACACTCACTAGCTGTGTGACCCTGGGCAAGTCACTTAACCCCGAATGCCTAAAAAAAAAAAAAAGAAAGAAAAAGAAAACAACAGAGTTCCCTTTCTAAACCAGCAAAAGAATATTAGAAAATTTGGTTTAGTGATAGCCACAGAAAATGTTGGGGGGGCAGTGTTTGTCCAGAAACTCTCCTATACATATATATATATACACACACACACACACACATACACACACATATACACACCCCCCCACATATATACATATATACATATATATACATATATATTTACATATAATATAGATTAGCAGCTACTCCAAAACAGTTTCAGAGAGCTGCCTGAGGCACTAAGAGAGTGACTTGCCCAGGGTAACACAACCAATGTGTACCAAAGGAATGGGGTTCCAGTCGTTCTGACTCAGAGGTCTTCTCTATCTATGATGTCATGCCGCCTCTACAAAAAATGTGAACACACCTATAATGGCCGTATCTTTTAACCAATGGATCTCACTGTTAGGCATATGATGCTGGGGGACATCAGGAATAAAACATCCTATATAGGCCAAAATATTCATAGCAACACTTTTGGTGGCAGCAAAGAAATCGAGATATAGTAGGTGCCTATCAGTTGAGGTATAACTAAAAAGACTGTGATACATGAATGTAACGAAATATTGCTGTACCATTTTATAGTGGCTCTTTTTGTAAAGGCAAAATACTGGAAACTAAGGGGGTACCCATCAACTGGGGAATGGATGAACAAATTGTGGCATATAAGAAATGGTGAGAGGGAACAAAGTTTCAGAGAAATCTAGGAAATTTGTACAAAATGATATAGAGTAAAATGAGCCAAACCAAGAGAATAATTTATACAATCACCACAACATTGTAGAGATCAACAACAATGAAAGACTTCAGAACTGATCAAACAATGATCAACTGCAATTACAGAGGAGCAATGACCAACTCTACTACTTATCTAACAGAGAAGTGATATTAAGGACGCAGATTACCACATAAAGTTTTTAGACACAGACAATGAAAGAATCTGTTTTGTTTGATTATGCGTAATTGTTAAAAAGGCCTGTTTTCTTTTTTTCCCCAAAGGGGTGGAAGAGAAAATAGATTTTTCTTAATTAAAAAGAAATCAAATTTAAAATAAAATGGATATTACTGTGCCACAAGAAAGAAAAGAATATGAGGAATACAGAGTACCATGCTTATACGAAGTGATACAGAATAAACTAAAATGAACCAGGAAAGGGGCAGCTAGGTGGCACAGTCAATAGAGCACCAGCCCTGGTCAGGAGGACCTGAGTTCAAATCTGGCCTCAGACACTTGATACTAGCTGTGTGACCCTAGGCAAGTCACTTAACCCCAACTGCCTCGCCAAACCAAAAAAAAAAAAAAAAAAAAAAAACTAGGAAAATAACATACACAATGACTATAGCAGAAAGAAGAATTAAAAAAGAAAAAAAGAACACTGTATAATTACAATGACCAAATCCGACCCTGAAGAAGAGGTGAGAAAATGTACCATATTCCTTCCACTGCAGAAGTGGGGCACTATGAGTGTGGAATGTTATATATACTGTCAGACTAACTCAAAGTGTTGGTTGATTTTGCTGAACTGCTCTTTTTCCTCTTTCTTTTTAAATCTTGATAATAAGGGATGATTGGCTTAAAAAAGAAAAGAGGGTGGAAAAGAGAAAAAAAAATTTATTAAATGCCTACTATGAGCCAAGCACTGTGCTAAGCACTTTATAAATACAATTATCCCTTCCACATCACGACTTTCCCAACTGTGGTTTTGCTATATCATGGGTTGGTATAATTAAATGGGAGTTTTGGGGGAGTTTTGCGGAAGCCACAGATGACACGCAAAAGCCAACAGACAATACAGAAAAAGCTTAAAAATTCAGAAATGCACAAAATATATGTATAGTATAGTAAAATATTAACATTTTATCTTTTAATACCATTGTAATTCAGACTTCTTCTCTGGTACGAAGACAAGGCCAAAAAATTTACACACATTTTTCCAAATCAAGGGGATGCCTCACCCCTAACTCCCTTGATGTGGAAGGGATAACTGTATTATCTTAATTGGTTCTCATAAACCTGGGAGGTAGGTGCGATTATTATCTCCTTTCTACAGATGAGGAAACTGAGGCAGAAAGCAATTAAGTGACTAGCCTAGAACACACTAGTAAAATGTCTGAGGCCTGACTTGTACTCAGAGCTACCTGACTCTATCCACTGTGCTACCTAGCTTTAGGTGAAGGGGAAAGATAAATTTAAAAATTAATGTAATAAAGAAACAAAAGAACGAATAAAAATATTTTTAAAATAAAATGCATAGCCTTTTAATCAGATCCATAATAACTCAAAAGCATTTACTGGAAAAATCAGTCAGATAAACGGCACTTAATATCCAGACTATAATATTCAATAAGGTAGCACAGAGTCAGTCCATCAGAAGACAGACTCTCCAGATGGACAACAAACAGGTCCAGAACTGAATGGGGGAGGGCCCCCCCCATGGCCTGGGTGCAGAGCTCTGAATAACCAAAAGCTTCTCCTTGTAATAAAGGCCCATAGTTTTTGGTGTTTTTTTTCTCAAACATCAGTATTCTACAAGTAACACTGTGTTGTTGCAAGTCATAGAAAACCAAATTCTCAGAAAAAAATTTGTGTTACCTAGAGGGCAATGTAGAAGTACATGTGCGCATCACACTACCAAGGAAAAACTAAGCAAGAGAAGTGGCATGAGGAATTATCATTAGAGAGGTTTATGACCAGAAAATGAAGTTAGGCCAGCCAAAATAGCAAAAGTGAGGAAAAAAACCAATGGACAGTCCATGTACTCCAATGGTCTGTACTCAATGTCAAGAGATTTAGAGGAATGCTCCCAGACCATGGGGGAGCTCCACTGCAGATGATTTATGTTATGGGAGGATATGAACAAGAAAGACACAGGATGCGTATGATCTGCATTTTTGGAGAGAGTGCCCACGCCAATGCAATCACAGACTTTCCAAGTATTTGTACTTATAATAAATAATAAAAGAAATGGTGCTGGGGATGAACATGTGACTACCCTTTCTAATCACAAAATATAAAAATATGTGAATTTATAGTAGCTAGGTGACAGTAGATAAAGCACAGGCCCTGGAGTCAGGAAGATCAAAGGAGTTCAAATCCTACCTCAAACACTTATTAGCTGTGTGACCCTGATTACTTAACCCTCTGTCTGCCTCCATTTCTTCATCTGTGAAAAGGAAATAATAATAGCATCTATTTCTCAGGGTTGTTGTTGGATCAAATGAGATTATACTGATAGAAGTGCATAGAACAGTGTCTGGCACACAGAAGGCATTTAATAAATATTTGTTCCTTTCCTCCTCATTCCCCCTAGAAAAAGCCCTGGCATTTCATTATGTGCACTTAATCTCATGACAACCCTGTGCAACAAGTTGTCAGATACTATTATCCATTTAACAAATGAAAAAAAATTAAGCAAAGAGAGGTAAAGTAACCTGATTTGCACAGTACATGTGAGTGTGATTGCTCTCAAATTTCAGAAATTCACATAGACTTTACAGAAAGAACGGAAACAGCTTCCAAACTTGATGGATCTGCTTATGTGCTACACAGATTAATTTACATAAATCATTTCCTTTAAAAGGAGGACTTCTGCCTCTAGGAAAGACTTGTGGTTAATGTTGGGTGTTGACTGAGATCTAGATTCCTGAAAAACTTGCCTCTAGAATAGATAACTGCTACAATTATTTTAATGTGACTGTGACTAAGTTAAACAACTTGCCCTCAGAATAGAAGATTTACTGCAATATTCGTGGATAATATGCAAATTGTAATATGTTAAAAGCAGATTAATTTGAACAATAAACACAAGAAACAAAACAAAACAAAAAAATCCTCTCCTTCCAATATGGTAAAAATATTCTGCAATCCAACTGTCACTTGCTAGGTATTGTTTTATTAACATTCAGCCACATTCTCAACCAATTTAATGCTTATTTATTCAAATACTGCCTTGAACTTTTTTCAGATGCATGACTAAAGAAATACTGGTCAGGAACAAATGTAATTAATTTTACTATTATTTCTAACCTGAGAACAATAAAGAAAGCAGGACCTCAGTGGAGAAAGTATTATGTAATCACTGAATTACAACACAGAATTGATCAAAAATGTCTGGTAGACCAAGAATTAAACAATCTTTCTTCATCTTTAGTATTTATAAAGTGACACATAATAATTCTCAAAATTAAAGACAGAATCTAAGGAGGAAAAGAAATGTTAATGAAACTTACTGAAACAGCAGCCACTCTTCGTGGCTGGGTCACTCCTACTACTCTTCCCTCTGCTGTCCAGCCAGCTTCTGCCAGATACTGCAAATAAAACAAAATCAATGTACCTCTATAACATATAATAAACAATTTAGCTTAACCAACTGATTTTCATTACTACAGAAATCTTTTTCGTTGGTATCAATCTTCCTAGAATTCAGAATCTTTGTTTCACATTCCCATTCCTTGCTAGAGTCAGCAAGGTCTCATTAGTTGGATTACAAAGAATTCTACTGAAAATAGAATTAATCCAAAGTGTATCTATCATAAGGATCATAAACAGAACAGATAAATAAATAGATAATATATAATAGAAACAGATAAAATAAATAGAATTAATCCAAAATGTACAAATCATAAGGATCATAAATTTAGAACTGGAAGGTACCTTAGTGACCATCTAGTCTAACTCCATCACTTCATTTGGTCACAGACTTGCCCAAGATCACACAGGTAGGGACAGGAGTGACAGGGGTAGGTCCTCTGACTCCACATTCAATACCCTTTCCATTGCATCAAGCAGTTCATGAGACAATTACTTGCTTTTATATTTTGCTCATTTTGAGAACTATATTATTCACATTTAATAACATTAAGAAGGATCCACACACTTCAGAAATGTTTAGTGCATGAAGGATCAGTAGCTTGAAAAGTTCAAAAGAAAAGTGTTATATAAAAATGTAGCTATAAGGTTTATAAGTCTAGAAAAATAAGATAAAGGCTACGAGCATACCATCAAAGAATTTATTAAAATAGCCCAAATGGTTTCAAGGAAAAAAATCCCTTGGTTGCCAACAAAATATTTTATTTTAAGGCTTCAGTACAAGAAAAAAGAAATAGTTTTGAGGTTAACAGTTATTCCTCAAAAACATATTATCTGAATCTAAGCAAAAATCAGCAAATATTAAACACATACTCACTTGTGGAATCTGTGTCGTTTTCCCACATCCTGTTTCTCCAACAATCACCACTGTCTGATAGTTTTCTATCAAGTATAAGATATGATTTCTAAGCTGAAATGGAAAAAAAGTGAAAAAACAATGAGCTACATGAAACAACAAAAACAAAGATTCTTTATAAACTGTGAAATTAGTTTCCTTCTAAAAGGTAATTTATTTTAAGTGAGCATATTTTAGAGATGCCTGAATCTTTAATTCTAAAGAAATTCATAATCCAGTAACTTAAAGATTATATACGTACGTGTGTATATATGTGTGTGTGTGTGTGTGTGTGTGTGTAGTGAATTTTCTTTCATTCACAAAAAGTAAAGGGAACCAGAGGTATAAGTTGTTCAACAATCATAGTGAAGGAGATATATAAAGTACTACCTATAAAAAGGTAAGCTATTATTATCAATATTCCCTTTCCACATGATTGCCCTTTAAGTATCTGAGGAGAGTTATCTTGTCCTCCTTTCTAAGTCTTCTCTTTTCCAGGCTAAACATTTCCAGCTCTTTTAATCATTCTATATATGACACTTAGAATCCCTCCATGAGCTGGATCATTATTCTTTGGACAGGCTGCAGTGTGTCAATATCTAGAGCGGGGGTTCTTAACTTGAACTTTTAAAAATGATAACTGCATTTCAATAAAATTGACATCATTTCTAATTAAAATCTTTTTATTCCATGTCTTTAAAAACATTCTAAGCAAGGGTCTATGGACTTCACTAGACTGCCGAAGGAGTCCATGACACAAAAAAAGGTTAAGAATCCCTGATGTAGAGTCACAAAAAGGAATCCTGTCACCTGGGGCAAATTCAGTTGGTCATATGGGGCAGAAGGGTGGAACTAACACTCCTGTGTATGGTTAAGGTAAATTAGAGACAAGAATCATGGGAGTTGATGAGGATAAGTAACTGTGAGGCCAATGTGTCTGAAGGGTATCCAGGGGTAGGGAACCTGGGGCCTTGAGGTCACATGTGGCCATCCAGGTCCTTGGGTGCAGCCTTTTGACTGAGTCCAAGTTTTACAGAATAAATCCTTTTATTAAAGGGATTTGTTCTGTGAGGTTTGGATTCAGTCAAAGGTCCACATGTGACCTCGAGGCTGCAGGTTCCCCACCACTAGTAGAATCTGAGGTAGAGAAGGCTGTGAATCTAGTGCTGAACTTATTGGTGAGGAGGTAGAATGACCTAGAGGTCCACAGATAACAGCAACAAGGATCTGAACAGGATGAAATGAACTTTAAGGGAGAACAGGTGGTTTCTGACTGATGCTATCAGAAGCAAGAGTATCCCTCCCATTCCTGGCCCTGAATGTCAGGAGGTTAAGAAAAAAGGAGCAGCCAGCCTGGAAGAGTATGTCAAGAAATATGGTGTCTTCAGGTAAAGAATGAGTTTCAATGAGCACTAGGAGATGGGAGGAATATGAAAGGAAGAGATCTAGGATAATGGGAATCATAGATACGAGCTAGAACTAATCCTGCAGATTATCTACTTCAGGGCTTCTTAAACTTTTTCCACTCGCAACCCCTTCAGTGCTTCATTTTACAGAAGATAAAACTGGGGCTCAGAAAGGGGAAGTGACTTGCCTACGGGCACAAAACTATTGAGCCACTGTCAGAATTCTGACTCGGGTTTTTCAACTCTAAATTCAGCAGTCTATCCACTACATCACCACAGAGAAAAGATTCAGAGAGTTCGAGGGAAACAGAAGGCCAGAAAGCAGGGAATGACAGGAATGGAGAAGGGCAATTGTTGAGTATAATACAGGAGGAAGGAAGAAGATGAGAGAAGAGAGGAAGTATAATGGCCGAGGTGTTACTACTACTGATCCTAGCTGTCCCATGGGCTCAAGGTTCTCAGGCAAGGTGCTCCCTAGGCACAGGGCAGGGGTAGATGATGAGGCTGGGTAGGAGAGGGGGCTATACAGCTGGTTGCAAGCTTTTAGGAGGGGACAGGTGAGAGGGAGGAAATGGATTAGTTGGACTGCCAGTGCTGGGGGAGAAGTGGAAATCTATCTCCCACCCCCACACCCAGATGCTGGCATCCAAGGAAGAGCCCCAGTCACTCCATGCATGTTTTGGCACAGTCAGTATCTCTCTCAAAATATAGTGCTCAGAATAGAAAAGAACACTCTGTATGTGGTCAAATCAGCACAGAGTACTCTGTGCTAATTAGAGTACTCTGGTTATCGCCCCATTAACAACTAGCATTTAATATATAGCTTTGAGGCTTAGAGAGTCCTTTACAAATATCTCATCTATCCTTACAACAATCCTAGGAGTTAGGTACCATTATTATCCTCATTTTACAGATGAGGAAACATGCAGTCAGAGGTTAAGTGACTTGCCCAGGGTCACAAAGCTGGTGTCTGAGGCTACATTTGAACTCAGGTCTTCCTGACACCCAGGTCCACAGCCTTATCCATTGTGCCACCTAGCTACTGTTCTGAAATGTAGCCTAAGGTCACTTCAGCCTTTCAGGCAGTCATCTCACACTACATTCTTAAACCAATCTTGTAATCAACTAGAATTCCCAAGTTGTTCTCAAGTGAATTGCTGTCTAGGCACAATTTCCTAATCCTAAATTCCTTCCAACTCTGAAACTCTATAGTCCTCTAGCTGATTTTTAAAAACCTAATTGCCAAGACTTTAAATTTACGCCTACTGCCAGGAGTGGGGGGTCGGAAGTGGGGGGAGCTAAGTGGTGAAATGGACAGAGCACCAGCCCTGGCGTCAGGAGGACCTGAATTCAAATCTGGACTCAGACTCATGATACCTACTAGCTGTGTGACCCTAGTCAAGTCACTAAACCCCGACTGCCTCAACAAAAAAAAAATAAAATAAATTTATGCCTACTCTATTTCATCTTATTCTTTGTTTTGTGGGTTTATGTGACCATTTGTCAAATTTATAAAGAAAAGTATTTTTTAAGGAAAACAAAAAAAATTTACTTGTTTATCAGTTCTTTTGGTTATGCCTTGTTAAAGGCTAAGATAATATTTTGCCCCTCGTTCTGCATTTTTATTTGCTTTGGTTGATGTTGACAAATTTTTATTTTATTTTTCTTAAATGTGGCCTGTCATTCCAACCAACTGAGATATAATAGGTAATAGGATAATAGATTTGGGGCTGGAAGAGACCTTAGATGTTATCTAGTCCATCTCCCTCATTTTACAGATGAGGAAACTGAGGCTTAGATAGGTAAGGTGACTTGTCCAAGTTCACAAAAGAAGTAGTAAGTGGCAGAGCTTAGAGGTGAGCCTGGATTTGCTAACTCCAAACCCATTAGTCTTTACACAGATTCCATAATCCAGCCTCTCATATGTACTACGTCTCTGGCATATGTCTTCATTTAAGTCATTTGGACCAAGGTTGAAACTCTGCAGAATACTCCTCTAAAGATCTGCTTCCAATCCATTACTGATCCAGAATTCACCACTTATAAATACACCTTGTGTGTAGCATAATCCACTGTACATCCATCTGTCTTGTTTACAAATACATCACGACAGACTATCAAATAACTTGCAAATGAATACTCATCTGTAAAATCAGAATGATGATACTTGTATTGCCTGTTTCACAGGGTCGTGAGGATAAATGAGAAAATGTATATAAAATATTTTATGACTTTAAAGTGTTACATAAATGTAGGCTATAATAGTAATTAGACAAAATCCAGATATTTGATCTACAGCTTTCCCTGTCATGTCAGTCTAATAATGCTGTTAAAAAAGGAAATTAAGTTAGCTAGCAGAACTTACTCTTACTAAATCCATGCTGGCTCCTAATGACCACTGCTTTCCTTTCTAAGGATTTTATTTAATTACCCATTCTAGCATTTCGCTGGGCAGTAACATCAAGCTCATCAGTCTATAGTTACTGAAACCCAAATTTTTTGGGGAAAAAAAAATTATTTGCCTGTGTCTAACCTTTGGCATCTATCAAGTTTTTTTCCCCCACATTTCCTCAGGAAGCACAATTTCCCACACTGGGGTGTCACTCATCCGGAGTAAGAGACTATAACTCATTTGTAGAAACAGGGCTTCTCTTACTATTTCCTCACCTATCATACACTTGTATTTCTGCTTAATGATGTCATTCCTACTTTGACAAACCTATAAATCATTCTCTTTGACAGAAAAGATGGAAGCAAAATATTTCTGCAGTCCATTAACTTTATGCCATCTGTCCTGAACAATAAACCTATCTTTTATTAGATCACAGGATCACATACTTAAACCTAGAAGATATTTTCCTTATCATTTTTCTTGTTAATATAATAAACTCCCTTTAAATACAAAGTACCATGACGTTTAAGTGATTCTAGCATTTTTCCTTTCTGATTATTTTATAGATTGTACAGTTCTTTAATCTCCTTCCTTGTTTATGACTTCCAACCTTATCATTCAACTGAAAATGCTCTCTCCAAAGTTACCATGACCTCTTATTTGTCCGACCTAAAAGCCTTTTCTTAATCGTCATCCCTTCTTGACCTCTCTGCAGCACTGAATACCTTGATCCTCCTCAATAAACTCTTTGGGTCTTCACAACACTCCTCCCTCTTGGTTCTCCCCCCTCCTTTTCAGTCTCCCTTACAGGATCTTCATCCATGCCATGCCCACTAACTGTGGGCGTCTGCAGGGCTCTACCCTGGGTCCCATTCTCTTTTCTCTCTGTTCCATCTTACTTGGCCACTTCATCAGTTCCCGTGGGTTCTACTATCATTTTTATGCAGATGATTCCCAGATCTATATATCCTATCCTAGTCTCTGGCCTGAGTTCCAGGCCCACCTTACCAGTTATCTTTCCTTCTAAATTCTCCCCCTCTTCTGAACTTCTCTATCACCTAAGATAGAGTACTATCCTTCTTCCAGTCACAGATGGCTACCACTTCAGTCACGCCTGATTCCTCATTTTCACTGAACACACCCATATATCCAATCAGTGGCCAACTCCTGTCATTTCTACCTTCACAATATCTTTCATTTATGTCTCCTTCTCTCTATTCATACGGCCATCAAGGGAGTTCAGGTCTTCATCACCTCTTCTTTGTAATCCTGCAATAGCCTCCTACCTGGTCTCTCCACCTAAACCTTTCCTTATTTCTCCTCCTCATAACTGCCGAAGGAATCTTCTCAAGCATGAATCTGACTATGGTCCCCACCTACTCCAGAGTCTTTATTATCTGTAGGAGCAAACATAAAATCCCATTTGGCACTGAAAGCTCTTCAAAATCTGGTCCCTTCCTACTTTTACAGTCTTCTTATACTTTATTCTTCTCAACATACTCTGTGATCCAGTGACACTGATCCCCAAATCAGAGATGGGGAACCTTGCAACCTCAAGGCCACATGTGGCCTTCTAGGTCCTCAGGTACAGCCTTTTGACTGAGTCCAAGTTTTACAGAACAAATCCTTTTATTAAGGGGATTTGTTCTATGAAGTTTGGATTCAGTCAAAGGACTGCACTTGAGGACCTACAGGGCCACATGTTGCCTTGAGGCAGCAAGTTCCTCACCCCTACCCTAGATGTTCCTCAAACACAATACTACATTTCCCATCTCCACACCTTTGCACTGTCTTTCCCTGCCTGCAATGATCTCCCCTTTACCTCCACTTCCTAGTATCCCTGGCCTTCTTCAAGGATCAGGTTATATGCTACCTTCTGCAGGAGATATTTCCCATTCACCCCAGATCTCAGAGCTCTCCCTTCTAAGGTTCCTTTGTTTCCATATTATATGTATATGATACATATATATATATATATATACACACAAATATACTATATGTATCTTGTACATATGTATTTATATGCATGTTGTCTTCCCCATTAAAATGGAAGTACTTTGAGGAGAAGGACTGCCTTTTTTTGTATTCCCAATGCTTAGCACAGTGCCTGGCTCACAGGAGGCACTTAATAAATACTGACGAGTTATTACTGACTATTTCTTGTTAGACTGTAAGCTCATTGAGTTCAGGGACTTTGTCTTTGTATCCCTAAGGTATACCAGCGGTCCTTAATAAATGCTTACTAAGAGTACCAGCCCTGAAGTCAGGAGGACCTGAGTTCAAATCCAGCCTCAGACCAAACACTTGACACTTACTAGCTGTGTGACCCTGGGCAAGCCACTTAACCCCAACTGCCTAAAAAAAATAAATAAATGCTTAGTAATCAACTGATTAACTGATTGTAATTATACTTATTTTAATACTTCAAGGATCTGTGTATTGTTTTAGGTCTTCCCCCAACTGACACAGATCATATCACTATGCCTTTAGAAAACAGTCTCTGGCATTTGCTATGGTTGAAAAACTCATCACTCTGGTAGCCAATCTAGTGATGTGCCCCTCCAAACTAAGCTAGGCTTAAGACAGTCCATTGCTGATGCCTAAAGCTTTTCTAGTCTGGTCAGACTAGAAAATCTGTCAAATCTGTCAAAGCCTGTCCCTCCACTGGCATAGACTTTGAGAACCCAAGGTCAAATCTGTACCTCATTAAGGAACAAAAAGATGATTCTGTTGGAGTAAAATATATATTGTATACATTAAACATATGCTATTCCTAACTAATTTTAAAGGAAAGATTCTTAAAATGTTTTCATATTCTCAAGTAATACAATATCGAAAAACACTAAAGTCTTTTAAGATCTTATAAGGTTACTTTTAATGATAAAAAATAATTCTAAGTATTTCACAAGTTCTGAGAGGTGGTAGGTTTTAGGATTCATAGGCCTTTGATATAGTCTAATAAAATGTTTTAGAGAAATTTTAAAAAGTATTGCAGAGAGATATAGAAAGATTTAGATCAACTGATACAAAGTGAAGTAAAAGGAACCAAAATACAACATAAACAATTATTACAGCAATGTAAATGGAAAAAGAACAACAAAACAATCAAAACCAAAGGCTGCAAAATTATCATCACCAAATTTGGCCCCAAAAAGGAAATATGAGAAGATATCTCTGCCCTAGCCCCCTATTCCTTTGTAGAAATGAGGGTCCAAGGGCATATAATGTCACGATCCACAGTTGAAGTGCTGAAGGGGTCACTAGTGGTAAAAGTTTTAGAAGCGCTGGCGTAGAATACTGCATATGACATCAAACTTTTCCGATATTTTAACTAGTTTTACAAAACCTTTTTTCTTTTTAAAAAAATTCTTTATTACTAAGACTAGCTCTCTGGGAGGTAAAATAGAGTGGGAAATGTAGGTGATATAAAAATGAAGTAACTGAATAAAATGTATTTAAAACAACTAAAATTATTGGCTGTACATTCTTTTCTATACATACAATCTGTCTCAGTGAGCTCCACAGCTCCCAAAGACTCAACAATCTCTAAGCAGACAACTCCCAAAGCTACATCATTCTCCTTTGCTTCAATTCCTCCATCATTTAGATGTTCCAAAAGCATCTCAAACTCAACATGACCAGAACAAAACTCATGATCTTCTCCTCAAATCCACCCCTCTTCCTATCTTCCCTATTTCTGTCAAGGACATTATTATAATTCTAGTCACCCAGATTCTCAACCTAGTCCCTGTGGAAATTAATCTACTCATCTCTGAATTCCTGCCCTAGCCCGGTGACTGTGTGAATGAAAACTAGCCCGCTCTAACTGCTGTTGGCTCTAGACACCATACCATGTTTCATCTTCACATACCATCTAGTCATCCACCCAGGCCACCTGTCACATACACCTCTCTTCCCTAACCTATTTTCTACTTCTTGCTCTGGATCAATAAAACCATTATTTCAGGGGAGGTCAAATCAGTTGACTGCCCTATACATTAATTCATCATCTCTGAGCCAACAAAACTCACTTCCCTATCCACTACCCTCCTATAAGCTGTCTTACCCAATCGGACTGAAAGCTCCTTTAGGGCAAAGACTGCCTCTCTTTTTTTATGTTCTTTATATCCAGCCCTTAATATCGTGCCTAGAACATAATAATTATTTAATAAATGCTTTTCCATTCATTCTTTTATCACCTACTCTCACCTCCCACTCCCTATTTCCACCTGGTTTCCAATCTTGTCAACTCTATCTTCACATCTCCACATCATCCCTTCTCTCTGTTCATACAGCCCTAATTCAGGCTCTCGTCACCTCTCACCTAGAATGCTGCAACAGCCTCCAAACTGGTCTCCCAGCTGCCAGTCTTTTCCCTCTCCACACAGCTACCAAACTGATATTCCTAAAGCATAGTTCTAACCAGGTCACTTCAGAGCTAAAGAACTTTTAGTGGCTTCTAACTGCCTCTAACATAAAATACAAACACTTCTATTTAGCACTTAAATCCTTCAATCAGACTCCTATGTTTCTACGGTGATTTCACATTACTACCCTTAATTGTATTCAATGTTTCGGACAAACTAGCCTACTTGCTATATACAACATTCCTTCTCCCACCCCTATACCTTTGCACAGGCTGATTCCCCATGCCTTGAATGCCCTCCCTCTCCACTTCTGCCTCTTGGAATCTCCATCTTCCTTTAAGACTCAGCTCAAGTTCCCAGTTGTTCCTTATTCTCTCAGTTGTTAGTGTTCTCCCTGCCTCCTCAAAGTTACTTTGGATTTACTTTGCACACATTTTATATTTACTTATCTGCATTCACGTTGTTTACCCCCAGCAGAAAGTAAACTCCCTAAAGACAGAAGCTGTTTCTCTTCTGTCTTTTAATCTCCAGTACCTAGCATAGTGACTAGCAAATAGTAGAGGCTTAATAAATGCTTGTTGAATTGAATATAAAAACTGTCAATGAGCACACAATTCAGGCATATTGTAATAATATAGTACCTTAAAAACTGGTAACTTTTGTCTCTGCTGTTCTATAGAAAGGGCAGCATGCGGATTATAAATAACTGTGGTTCCAGAGCTTTCTGCTGTACTTTGTCTCTCTTCTGAGATGCTGATACCTGGGCCTTCTGTGCCTGTAAGATAAATATTTATTGAAGTCCTGTCATCTTGTGAACAGATAAATACATAAAAATTAAAATACGCAATGCATTTTTATATTATGTCACTTTATGTTACTAAATTTCACCTCAGAGAAAGTATCTTGAAGAGTGCGTATCAGAATAGGAAAACTTTCACCCTAGTACAGATTATAATATCAGGAACATGGAAGGTAATAATAATCCCATGGCACTCTACTGTGTTCTGGTGATACGTTTCATGGATAGAAGGATTAACTGCAATGCATCCAAAAAAAAGATAATCAGGAGGATGCTGGAGAGCCTAGAAACTTTCATATGAAAGTTGAAGTAACTGAGGATGTTCATAATGGAGAATGGACAATTTAAGGTAGGTAAGGGGGAAAGTGGAGAACATACATAATACCTGCCTTCAAGAATCTGAAAAGCTGACATATGGAAGGATTGAAATCAATTATTCTAGAAGTATCTATTAGAATATCTACAATGTATAGGACACGGTGAAGAGACAAAGATGAAACGAAAAAGACTTTACTTTCATAGAGTTTACCATCTATAAGACTTATTCCATGTGGCTCTAGAAGGCTAAATCAGTACAAAATTGCAATAAGGTAGATTTTCTGCTAAATATAAGAATAATTTTCTAACAATTCTAGCTGTTACATGAAGCAGGACTGAGCTCTCTAACAAAGGAAATGCTCAAAATAAGCTTTAATGCCTGTAAAGAACACTATTAGGCAAGGGTTCTTAACCTTTTTGCATCAATATTCCTTTGACAGTCTGGTAAATCTTATGAACTCCTTCTCAAAATAATGTCTTTAAGTGCTCAAAATAAAATACAAAGAAAACCAATTATATTTAAAATTCAGTTATCAAAATATGTTTTTTTAAAAAAGCTCACAGAACCCAGGTTAAAAACTGTTATATAAAGAGATTCCTATATTGGCTGGAAAAATAAAGTTGTCAAAAGCACTCTAAGAGCTCTACAACACCTGCTTCAGCCACCTTGACGGCTACTGGAACAAATTGTTCCCATTCTGCTGGAGGAAGACTTCACATGCTCAGGGCAGACATACCCCTAACTCACAGACAGGTTTGAGGCCTCTCAGATACCGTTAACCTGTTTAGCCCATCTGCTGAGATAGTTTACTGGGGTGTGGCTACTGCACATGCTACAGCTTCTTGGAACCACAGGTGAGACGTGAGAGCTGGACAGCTGGACAGCTGGACAACAAAGATGGATGAGCAGCCTTGAAAAGGGCTTGGCAAACCCTCACACCAGAGATGCCAGTCCTCCCTGAATACCCCTTATACTTCAAAGGTAAATTAGATAGCTTCTAAGAACCTTTCCAATGCAAGGATTCTATTTTAGCACTCAAGGGTCTTTCTCACTTATTTATGGGTTTATATTTTCTGAAGGACTAGGGTAGACAGAATTCTAACTTCTAAATAAGCAGGATGTTACCATACACAAACCAAAATACTACACAGCAAATGCTTTGTAAATTTTAAAGTATTGTATAGATGTCAGTTATCATTAAATAATTTGCCCCACTATCACCTTCATTTACCTGAGATCTATTTAATTTTACCTTTTTAATCTTGTTCAATGTTCTCTCTCCAGTTTTTCTTTTTTTAATCTTTCCTTCCTGGCCCCTATTAGAAAGAACATATTCTTCTGATCACTTTTGCTAATCCATTTTCCTCCCATTTTTTTTCTTTTTCCTTTTATTTTGTTTTTAAATACTGAGAGTCTCCCCATCTCACCCACACTGGAAGTGAAGGGGTTGTTCACTGCCTGATCCCCACCACTGATTGGCATGGGAGCTTTGGCCTGATCCATTTCTGATTTGGACTTTGACAACTTGGTGATCCCATGCTCCCATGGGCTCACCATATTAATGCTGAACTAAGTGGGACACCTAAATGGCATAATCCACCAAACTCTTGAGCTCAAGAGATCCACCAGCCTCAGCATTCACAGGGGCTGGAATTACATGAGTATATCACCACACCTGACTTTTTTCTCTTAGAAATATTATTTGTTATATGGGATGACAGCTTTCTGGGAGGATTAAGGAGAAATTTAAGCAATATAAAAATGAAAATTTATTTTTAAAAATATTTCCTTTACAACTCCTACTGAATTTCTGCTCTGAACATTCCCTCCATTTGAAAAGACTGAAACCTTTTCCTCATGTTTGTGATTTGGTAACATAGCTTCTCAATTATATCACTTCCCCCATCACCAGTCTTTACTCCACCCAAGCTTCCTCTTCCTCACTTACCCCTTTCTTCTCCTACAACTAAGGGTACCCCACTGTATCTTCTGCTATGAAATGTTTTATATGACAACTGCCACACAGCATTTACCTGGTCTCCTCCCTTTAAAAGATTTCCATTCAACCAAATCAGAAATTCAATAATATTTTATACTACCAGTAAGTTCCCCAGCCCATTCTATATTTTTTTAATGATCCTTCTCAGCCTGAGGAGCACTATTCTTTGCTTAAAGCAATGAAAGCCATGCCATTTATTAATGAAATTTCTGAAAAATCATCAAATTTTAATGCTTCCGTTTTCTTTACCTATAAAATGTGACTAATGGCTGTTTTAATTCAGTATTTCCCTTTCCTTGATGTTCTTCTGTTTATATATATTTTTTCAAAACTACTACCTATAACCAATAAAATCATTAGTTTCATTCACCATAATTTTAAAGTGATTCTGTACTTTAAAAACCTAATGAAATCAATACATTTCAGAGTATTATTGAACTTCATTTGAAAAAAAGAAAAAGAACCAGAAGGAAAAGGATTAGCATTAGTAGCCTTAGCCTATGAAAATTAACTGTGTTTAAGGCTTTTTATAAGAACTCAGAGGAGAACTTACCCAAAATGAACATTCTTGCTGCAATATCTTAGCTTAAACTGATTTTTATGGGACTGTGTCTGTATGTAAACTCTTAGTACATCTTTTTACAAAAAGCATTTATTTACTAACTAAAAGTGAACAAGGCTCATTGAATATAGCTCAATTAGAATGGAGACTGTTTAAGGAAAAGGGAGACTGAATCTTAATCTTCTACGCCTGTAAAAGACAAAAAAAGAATATACAAACTTTCCATTTGCTTAGAGAAGATACATCCTGCAGTAACAATAAATTCATATGTTGTTTAAGGCAGGAAGCATTAATAGTCTACTAGAAAACTGAAAAAAATCTGATTAAATCTTACATCAACAAAAGCAATGCTCTTTTCCCACTTTTTTTGTATTGATTCCCCAAAAAATCCAAATAGTCCAAATAATACAAAAACTAATTTGGAAATATTTCTCTAAGCCCAAGACTTCCCAAGTTTTTTTTTAAATTTCTTACTTATTTTCTTATACTTACGTCTATTATCTTATTTCTTATTCTCAGAGTAGCTAATAACTGTTCTCAGTAAATAACTGGTGATTGAGTGCCTACTATTGTAGCTTGCAAAAAAAGTAGTTTATGAATTTGTAGACAAATGCTAGATTGCAGTGACTAAAATCCAGTCCTGAACTGTCAATTAAAAATATATGATTTCAGAATAACTAAAGGAGAAAACGAGTGGAGAGGGTGTGAAAAACAGGTTGGACAGACATTCCAAAATGTGATAGAACAAGATAAAAATATTGCAATTTGATACTATTTAAGATGAGTCCAAAAAAAAAAAAAGAGAAGCCAGATCTGATTCTTTAAATATCCATCATTCCATAAGGCTTCTATTAATTTACATCCAGGTTTCAAATTCTGACCAGTCATTATCTTCCTGAAAAAATGAGGTAGGGGATACATATCCCATTTGTTAAGGATACTTATTAGATTGGTAGTTTTGTTCTAATTATCACTGTTCAATTCTTGCTACTTGTTAATTGCTGGCAACTTCAAATGTTGAATCATAAGATTGCATCTGGAGAAAATGACCGTCTACAGATTATTTGCAGAAAAGAATTACTTCTGAGCCCAGCCAATTCCAAAGGACTCAGGACAAAAAACCATCCATCTCCAGAGAGAGAACTGATGAACTCTGAATGAAGACTCAAGCATTATTTTTTTCTCTCTCTCTCCTTCTCTTCCTTCTCCTTCTTCAAAACATGGCTAATAAGGAAATATTTTACATGACTTCACATATATAATAGGTATATTGTTTGCTTTCCCCTCAATTAGTGGAGGGAGAGAATTTGGAATGCAAAAGAATTTTTTAATGAATGTTTAAAATTAACAAATGATAAAGAAAATGGAACTCAAAAACTATGCCTATTTGGTTCTCTACGATACAGAGAGCATCTCATACGTAAGGATCTCACACATCTTCCCTGCAATCTTCCTTTCCTGCCTCAACAGGCGGGTTACGGCGAGCCTGGGAGCGCCTCTCTGTCTTGTAAACAGACCCGACACTAAGGATTGCGAAGTGACCGAAGAAAGCACAAAGTGGCCGGAAAAGAAGGGCAGAGGGAAGGCGCGATGGGGAAAGAGAAACCCAACTTTGTGACAGAGACTGATGAAACTGCACCACCGAAGGGCAGGGCTCTGACCGCTGCGCAAGGAGAGAAGCCCGCCCGCGGGGATGGCAAAGCGCGCCGGTGCCTGGTGGAGAAGCCAGAGACCTGGGTTCAAGTCCAAGGGTCCGTCACGTCTTAGCTGGGCGACCGTGAGCAAGCCAATTCCCCACTCTGAACCTCAGTTTCTTCATCTGTAAAATGGGAATGAGACCGTCGACCTTATCGTGAGAAAAACACTTTGTAAAAGATTAAAGCGAAATGGGGGCGGTCACGACTCTGGAAGCCCAGCTACCCCCAAGGGCAGCGGGGACGGGAAGGGAGAGGGGTAGTCCTCTATTCCGGCCGCGGCCAAAGAACCAGGTACGAGAGTGACCGGGCAGGGGCCGCGGGAGGCGAGGGCAGACCTCGGTCCAGGGGCTGCGTCCTTTCAGGCGTGCTCCAGCAGCACCCTGCGCCCTGAGACATCGCGCCGGGCGGACCCACCCTGCACACCCCCAAGCCCGAGCCCCTTCAGGGCCTTACCGGGTTTCCAGAACTTCACAGGTCCCATGGGCGCGGCCATGTTGAGGTTAAAGGTCACCGAAAGGGCTCCGCCCCCGGCCGCGGGCGAGCCCGAGCGTGAGCGAGCGAGCGAGCGAGGAGAGGGGGGCGGGGCGGCAGAGGTAGACGGCGCGGCCGTGGGCTCGGGCTCAGCCTCAGCCGCTGTGAAGACTCGCGGTCGCCCCTTCCCGCTCCTACTCCACTACACTAAGGACCTACGGCGGCGGCGTCAGGGGACTGGGACGTTCTCAAGGCCTGGCGCTAAGCACCGCCCCCCCCCGCCCCGCCTCACGTGACTTCTCTACTAGTTGGGAACGGTTGAAACCAACGGACTCGCGCGGCCGTTAGTGCGCGCGGTTGATGCGGGGAGTGGGGGGGGTACTGCGTTAGAATCCTGACCTAACCTTAGATCCTGGCCACCGCGCCTCCCTCGTCGTCTAAATCCGAAATTGTTTTTCAGATGGCCGTAGCCCGACAGAAAGAACACCCTCCCAAAAAAGTGTTGGAAATTATTAAAAAACAAGCGTGGCTTGAAAGAGAAAACACCCCCATCCTTTGCAGAGGTGGGAGGTCAGGCAGTCAGACTTACTAAGCGCATTCCAGGTGCCAGGCCAGGCTCTGTGGGATGCAAAGAAAGGACAAGGCCAGTCCCTGCTCTCAAGGAGCTTAGAGTCTAAAGGGGGCGAGCCACAAGTTTTGTAGACGGCGCATGTATTCAGACTTTTTCCATGGGTTGATCAGTTATGCTGATTTATTCCTCTTTTTTTTGTCTTAAAAAATTATGTGGGATGGCTCCCTGGAAGGGGAGGGATGCGGGGGGGGGGGAAGTATATCAGTAAAAACTAATTGAAAAAAAAAAAGAAGCCTCTGTGGTAAATTGGAGCAAAGCAGTCAAATAGCCCATTCAGCTCATTTAAGACCTTACTGTATGCCAGGCACTGAGGATACAAGTGAAACAACCGCTGCCCTCACCTAAAGGAATTTATGTTCCAGTAGGGTGACAAACATGTACACATAGATAAATACATGCAAAATATGTAACATTAAATACAGAGTTATGAAGAAAGGGGTTAGCAACTAGGGAAATCGGGAGGGGCCTTTGTGAGGGGGTGGTGCCTTAGTTGAAGGAAACTAGGGGTTACAAAAGCCGAGTTGGGTTACAAAAGTTCAGGAGAGAGGTTTCCTTCCAAGCACCTTTAAAGGACAGTCGGTTAAAGGAAGGCATGGAGGCTAGAAACAGAACAGGTACAAAGAGCAGTCAATGAGGATTTACTAAATAGTTATATGCTCGACACTGTGCTAAGCACTAGAGAAGGAAAAAAAGACACAAGCAACAGTCCAGGGCCTTAAGGAGCTCAATTCTAATTGAGCTAATTAGAAAGACAACATGTAAAATAGCTATGTACACACAAAATATTTACAGTAAAAGGGAGGTAACAGATCGGGAAGGGGAGGAGTGGACAACTGCGAAAGAAAGGCTTGCGAAAGGTGAGATTTGTGCTGAGTCTCAAAGGTACCTAGGGAAGCTGTAAGGGAGTAAGTAAAGGATAGCATTTGAGACAGCCGGTGCAAAGATACTGAGACTGGAGATGAAGTTATGTATTGGAGGGACTGCAAGTAGGCTGGTGTACCTGGTTCATGGAGTCCTTGGAGGAATAGGAAAATGCAAGAGTGCAAGGGATCAGGTTGTGAATGACTTTAAATGTCACCGATGATTCTGGAGTCACTGGAGTTTATTGGGTGGAATGATATGGTCAGATCCATATTTTCGGAAAATTACCTTAGCAGTTTAGTGGAGGCTGGATTAGAGTGGGGAAAGAACAAACAGGCCAGTTTGGCTAGATTATGGAGTATATGAGGAGAAACATGAAATCCAGCTTGAAAGATAGGTGGGTGACATTTTGAAGAGCTTTAAATGTTAGAAAGCAATTTGTATCCCAAAGCAATAGGGAACCACTGAAGGTTTTTGAGCAGGGGATTTAACATGGCCAGATTGATGATTTAGAAAAATCAGTGTAATAACTATGTTGAGAATAGATTGAAAAGAGAAAACTTAGATGCAGGAAGGCTATTGCAAGAATCCAGGTAAGAGAGTGAAGGTGGAATTGGGGTAGAAATTGTGTTAGTGGAGAGAAGGGGCCAAATGTGAGAGACATTATGAAGGTAAAGTCAACAAGAAGACTTGGCAACTCATTGGATATGGAAAGTCAAAGAAAATGTGAAGGATGGAGGATGATTTGAGGGTTGTGAACCTTGTGTTATTGAGATGAGATTTCCAGTTCAGCATGTCAGCCTACCACAATTCAAGCAAATAACATGTACTAAGTGCCTACTTGGCAATTTGGAGCTCAAAGTTTGGAAAAGACCTGGTCTCTGAACTTCAAGAGCTTACAATCTTGTAGGGGATAAGCTTAGACAGCTGCAATCAATCCTAAGGCTGTATCTCTTTGTGTTGGGTCTGAGGCAATACAAAGAGTGACCTGACCCACAGAATTTGCCAGGGTACAAGTATCTTATAACCCAGTACTACAGAATTTGAACCCAACATCCTTGGGTAAAGGGAAATATTTACTTACTGGCTCTAAAAACAAAAAACAAAAAACAAACCACATTATCTGAGACGGAGTTCATAAGCTTCTCCAGAATGGCCCCTAAAGGGGCTTACGACACAAAAAAAGGTTAAGAAGCCTTGGTCTAAATGTTTTGTTTTGTTTTGTTTTTTTTGACTAGCTTATTAATTCAATGAAGTCACAAATAATCATCATTCTGGTTTCTTTATGCTAAAATCAACCTACAAATTTCAGTTAATTCCAATAAAGTGGTATGGATTTTTTAATTATTAATTTTTTAAAAATAAGGTCCCTTAATAAAATTATTTTCTCAATTTAAAATATGTGTGTATGTGTGTACATACACAAACATATGGTCATACCACTCCTTTGCCCATTTCTGAGGTATAAATACACTGAAAATTTAACAATTGGCTCTTCTAGCCTGTAAGAGCCAGATCTAGAACACCACTATGCTATGTACATCTCAAAAGTATTAGGCAGTTAAGGATCTCTCAAGACTTCTTGTAGTGGAAAGAGCACTAGAGCTGGCATCTAGACTTGACTTTAAATCACCATCAGATATTTACCAGGTATATGACAAGGCAAGTCAGTTGACTCTCTGAGTCTCAATTCAATTCAACAAGCATTTATCAGCACTTACCAAATGTAAGGCATCTTTCTAGACACCAAAGATACAAAAACAAAATAGTCTGCCCATGAGGAACTTACCTTTTCTTGGAGGGATTTGGCATGTACTCAGAGAAATACAAAGTATATTCAAAATAATACAAACTCATTTCTAGAGAGGAGTGTCAATAACTAAAGATCAGATAGGAACTCATACAATTTGGCACTTGATGTGGATTTTCAAAGAAGCTTGTTAAAGCTTGGAATGCTAAAGGGAGAAGTGAAGAGTGGGACATTCCACTTGTACAGATGTCGTAGATGGAATAAAATCTACAAAAAACACTTTAATGATCTTAGAAAAACATGGATAAACTTGGATGAAATAAGAACAATATGAGCAGAACCAAGAGAACGTTGTATACAGTAACAGCAATTACTGTTTTAAACAACTTTGAGTGAATGAGTCATTTTGACTATTATAATTACCCAAATTAACTACAAAGGACATATGAAGGAAGATGCAATTTGCATGCAGAGAAAGAATTGATTAATAGAAGTATGAATAGAATGATTTTACATATATACGTATATACATACATACATGTGTAATGGTAGCCATGGGAGGGAGGGGGGCAGAAAAGGGAAGAAAAAAGAAAAGAAAAAAGAAATTTACATGATAACTTTATTATATATTAAAAGGAATAGCAAATTGTATGTAATAGATTTGCAGTTTTCTATGCAATCTTTTTTATTATGCTATCTTATAGAAATTCTTGTTTTATTACATAAATTAAAAATTAAATTAAATTTAAAAAGAAAAACAGCTAGAAGATCAATTTGGAAAATAGAGTGTGTAAAAAGAAAAATACCAGGTTGAGAAGTTACACTTTATCCTAGAGGCAATAGGGAACCATTGAAAAATTGGGTGGGTGGGTGGGTAGGTGGGGGGATGAAGTGAGTGAAATGGTCAGATCTGAATTTTAAGAATATAAGCAGCTATTTGAAGGATGGATTAGAGAAGGGAGAGGCTAAGACAGAAAAACCAATTAGGAAGGCATTATAACTGTTCAGGGCAGTGGTGATAAACGTCTGAACTAAGACAACTGTGCCAGTGGAGAAGAGGATAAGAGATGTTGTGGAGACAGAATTGGCAAGACTTGGCAGCTGATTGAGTTTAGGACAAGGGAAGAGTCAGGATGACTCCCAGGCTATGAACTTGGGTAATGGAAGGATGGCAGTACTATAAACAGAAAGGGGAACTTTGGAAGAAGGATTCATTTGCTGGAAGATAATATGTTAAGGAGTCCCCAGCTGCCATATTTTCCAGAATCACTGGACCCAGAGAATACGAGAGGTCCTGAATGATGAAGCCTTCTGAGCTGATAGAATTTTGTTGTTTGCATCCCAAGCTTGGACTCCCTGTGTGTCCTTGGGAGTCAAGACAGGCACCAGTCAGTCTGTACCAGACTAAGAAACTCTGTAGCTGGGACCCTTGTAGATAAGCTGACCATCACATCTTCATAGTAGTGTTCCCAAGGGAAAAGAATTCTGCTTTTGCCATCTTAATTATTCATGATTTCTCCTCCCCTGCCACTCCCATTTAGGTGGAGATTTTTGTTTCTCCTTTCTTTGTCAAAATTTCATAATTGGATTGTGAAGACTGTGAACTCTTTGTACTTGCATAGGGTTCCACATGCACGTTCATTTCTCTTGTAATAAACTTAGTTTATCACATAAGTTTCATGAGGTTTGTGATTGCCTGTTGACAAATATCAGCTTCATTTTAGAAATGTTGATTTTGAGATGGCCACAGGACATTCAGGTGGAGATATCCAGCAGGCAGATGGCAATATAATCGGCCTGGCATTTGAAGCCCTTCACAACCTGACTCCAACCTACTATTCCAGGCTTATTATATATTACTCACTTCATACATGCTACAGTCTAGCCAAACTGGCCTTCATGCTATTCCTCACACCCACATTCTACCTCTTGTTTCTGTGCCTTTGCATATGCTAACCACCATGAAATATACTCCCTCTCCTGCCTTCACCTTTTAGTATCCCTAGTTTTCCTTCAGTTACATCCATGAAGGTTTTCCTGACCAAATTTCCAGCTATTAGTGCCTCTCCTTCAAAATTGCCTTATATTTATTTTGTATATACTTTTATATATGTGTATATATACATATATATATATATATGTATATATATACACACATCTCCCTTGGTAGACATATTACCCTTGAAAACAGGGACTGTTTCATTTTTAGCTTTTTATCCCAACCATCTAGTACAATGTCTGACATATGACAGGCACTAAGTAAATGTTTGTGGATTTATTGGAACTCAGAAGACAGATAAGTTCTAGGTATATAGATCTGGGAGTCATCTCAAAAGATGGTACTGTAATTGATCCTAAGGGAGCTGATGAGAAAGAACAATGGTCAGACAGATAGGAGGAGAACCAAGAAAGAACAGTGTCATGTAAGCCTCCATTTCCTCATCTGTAAAATGGGCATACTTATACTACCTGCAAGGTGGTTGTGAGGAAAAGATATAAATATGAATTATCATCATTATTATCAATTCTTATTTAAAGACTGCAGAAGAGCCTTCAATAAGCAAGGGTATTAACATACTTCATGCAAAAGCAAATCTAACGTGAAATTCTAGACTGACAACAAAAAATAGGAGTTTCTTCTTCATTTTGCAAAGAATGAAAGAAAGGAGTGACTGGAAAAAGGAAGGACAAATTAGGAAGTTATTACAGTAGTCCAGGCCAGGGGTGATGAGGGCCTAGACTAGACTGACAACCTTGTGAGAAAGGGAAGGCTATGAGAGATGTTGTGAATGTAACAATGACAAGACTTAGGGGTTGTGGAGAGGGATGATTCAGATCTATGAATCTGAGTGCCCAAGAAAGATCATTTTACCCTCAACCATCATAGGAAAATTAAATAGCAAAAGAAAGAGGGAAGTTGTTGGGGAAGAGTGGGATCAGCAGGGGAGAAAGATAATGGGCTCTATTTTGGACAATGAAGCTGAGATATCTATAGGATATTCAGGAGATATCCAATGAACAGTTGGACTACAGTGTAGGACTACTGTGAAGGAGAGGAGAGAATAAGGTGTAACGAAAAGAACATTGAATTTGGAGTCAAAGAACCTGTGTTCAAATCGTGGCTCTGCCATTATGACCTATGTGACTCTGGGCACGTCACTAACTTTTCTGAGCCTCATTTTCTTCCTCTATAAAAATTAGGGGGTTGGGCCATTTGACTTTCTAAGGTCCCTTCCAGCTCTTAAATCTCTGGTCCCCAGATTAGGGCTGGATATACAGTATGAGGTATCCCAAGTATTAGGGCAGTTTTAAGTTTAAATAGCTTAAATATCTTAAAACTTTGGGACTACTCTGGTATAGATTTAGAAGTCATTTGCATAGATGATAATTGAACTCATGGAAACAGATGAAATCACTAAAGAAGCATAAAAAGAAAAGGAAGAGGGACCCTGGAACATGTCTATGCTAAGAAGGCAGAATATTGACAATGATAAGGCAAAGAAGACAAAGAAGTCAGACTACTAGAAGAACCAGGAGAGAGCAGTGTCATAGAAGCCAAGGAAATAATGGGTAATCAATAATATCAAAAGCCACATAAGAGGTCAAGAAAGATAAAGATTGAGAAAAGGCCATTTAATTTAGCTGCTACCAGATTGTTGGTGACCTTAAAGAGAACAGTTTTAGCTGAGTGGTGAATTCCGAAGCTAAATTCCAAGGAGTTGAAAAGTGAGTGCATAGTGAAGTGGAGGCAGAAAGTTCTTTTTAGGCATTTAGCAGTAAAGGGTGATAAAGGATAATAACTTGGTAGAATCACAGGGTCAGGTGAGAGTTTAAGAATGGAGTAGACCTGAGCATGTTTGTAGGCCTTGGGAAAGAGTCTATAGATAGGAAGAAATTGGAAATGAGAGGGGAATGGAAGCTGGGGGTGGGGGTGGGATGCAGAATGATCAGTAAGGAGAACTTCTGGAAGGATGGGAAGGGAGGAAATCAATGACACAGGTGGGAAGTTGGGCTTAGCAAAAAAAAAAGGGGTTAACTCAGAAACAGGCATAAAGAAAAGAATGGATAAAAATGTAGAAAAATCTTGAGGTATAAAGTAAAGCTAAGGGAATGCACATCAGATGGCCTCAATTTTTTCATTAAAGATGGAGGTTGTCTGCTGAAGACAGGGGGATGAAGGAGGTGTCAAGATCTTGAAGAAAAAAGAGAGTTTTGGAATAGCCCCTGAGAGAAGTGGAATAGAGTCAATCAAGGAAGAACAAAAGATTTGCTGTGAAGGATTCCAGTACCTAGCATAATGCCTGGGCCATAGTAGGTACTTAGTAAATATTGGTTGGTTGGTTGGTTGGTTGATTAAAAGCCTAGTTGTGAAAATATTAATTTGTAGTGGACCCAGTTGGCATGGTGGTATAACTTCCTCCTAGGTTGTAAATAGGCAAGACATAAATGGTATTGAGCAAGGGTGGAAGGAAATGTAGCTGAATTGGTATAGGACAATGCATCATGGATGTGGCAGAGAGAATTCCTGCATTGGATGGGACACCGGACTGGAACTCTAGAGCTGCTTCCAATTCAGATGTTCTTATTCTCATGGCAAATAGGGAGAACAATTATTACCAAATTCTAAGAAAAAAAAAGATATAGGACCATGCACAACCAACAGAAATATTAATTTGACATGAATAAGTATATACCCAAGTGGGTAAAACTATCCAGGAATTCAGATTCATAGCATCTGAATCATAATTCCTCATATCTAATCAGTTGCTCAGTTTTGTCAATGCTACATTCACATCTCCCATAGCTTTCCCTTTTCTCACAAGGTTGTCATCTTAGTCCAGACCCTCATCACTCCTCGCCTGTACTAGTAACAGTGTATTGGGTTGGATTATCAAGGTCCAACTGGTAACTATGAGATCAGCTTCAAATCAAAGAAGATTTGAACAGCTTGCCTCTAACTATAGATGACTTGTTCAGGAAACCTCTTTTTAGCATGCCTTCATTTTATTTTATAATTTAAGAAACCTTTGCTGTATAAGCTCAAAGTAGATATATGACTTAAGACATAAAAAGTGACATCATGAACAAATTAGAGGAACAAGAAATAAATTACCTTTTAGATCTATGGATACAGGCACAGTTTATGACCAAACAAGGAATAGAAAGGATCATAAAAGATAAAATGGACAATTTTGAGTATATAAAATTAAAAAGTTGTTACAAAATAAAAACAATGCAGCTAAAATTAGAAGGGAAGCAACTTACTGAGAAAAAAATACAGCAAGTGTCTCTGATAAAGATTTCATTTCTAAGATATATGAGGTACTGATTCAAATATAAAAGAATAAAATTCATTTTTCAACTAATAAATGATCTAAGGCTATGAATAGGTAATTCTCAAGAGAAGAAATTAAAGCTATCAGTAGCCATATGAAAAAATGCTCCAAATCACTAATAATCAATGAAATGCAAGTTAAAGCAATTCTAGTGTACCTCATGCCTATAAGATTGTCAAAGTTGATAAAAAAAAAAAAAAGGAAGATGATGATGACTGTTGGAGGGGTAATAGGAAAACTGGCACATTGAAGCACTGTTGGTAGAAAAATACATTGGTACAGCCATTCTGGAAAGCAATTTGGCACCATGCCCCAAAAGTTACTAAGCTGGGCATACACTTTTTCCTAGAGGTACCACTACTAGCCTAAAGAAATCAAAGACAGGGATAAAAGGATCTATCTTTCTATCTATATGTTGATAAGGAGCAATATGAGTTCAAATCCAGCCTTAGACACTAGCTGACCCATGGCAAATCACTTAGTCTCTGCCTCAGTTTCCTCATATGTAAAATGGGAATAATAATAGCACCTAACTCAGAGAGTTGTTGTGAAGATAAAATGCGATAATATTTGTAAAGTGCTTTGCAAACCTTAAAGTGCTATATAAATGCCAACTATAGCAATTATATACAAAAATATTTATAGCAGCTCTCTTGGCAAAGATCTAGAAACTCAGTGCCTGTCAGTTGAGGAATGGCTGAAGGACATATGGTATATGAATATAATGGAATTCTCTTGTGCCATAAGAAATAATGGTTTCAGAGAAACATGAGAAGTTTTATATGAACGGATGCAGGGTAAAATGAGCAGAACCAGAACAATTTAATACCATAAAAATACTATAAAGACAACCAATTTTAAAAGACGTAAGAACTCTGATCAATGCAGTAACTAACCACTGTTCCAGAGGACTAATGAAGTTCCACCTAACACCTCCTGAAAGAGAGGTAATGGACTCAGGGTACAAAACGAGACATATTTGGGGGCGTGGCCAATGCAGGAATTTGTTTTGCTTGACTATGCATATTTATTATGAAGTTTTCTTTTTTTCTTCCAGTGGGGAGAGGCGGGGGGAGAAAAGTTTTTTATTTGTTGAAAGAAGTAAAATTAAATTAAAAAGGAAAAAAACCTTTGCTATGTCTGATGCAGCAACAAAACTTCCTTCTGGAAGATATGCTCACCCATCCATCCCCACCTCCTTGACCCAGGCACCCCCATAAGAGAAATAGATACAGCTGAAATACTTCTCTAAAGCTTTCATTTACTTGGCAATATTCGTGACATTCCTGAGAAGGGCCTATCCTATAAATGATAAGTTCTGCCAAGGCAATGCAGGACTAGGCAAGGTGCCAAAGGACCATCCCATAAATGAAACTATGAACAATAAAAATGGATGCAACGTCTCAAAGTGAAGATCCCAAAGCAAGAAACAAGAAAGTCCTAAGTGGATCAGAGATAGCACCCCAAAGTGAAATACACATCATTAAGATGCACTGCCTCTGTTCATGGACATGATACCATGTGTTAGCATGTAATTATAGACTTGGTAGCCATGTCCCCCAGGGAACTGAATCTATTGGGGGCCAATGGCAGACACATTTCAACCATACTATGACTGACCAGTTGTGAAGCATATGCCTTTGTGGGTACTGCTAAATCAAAATGGAACCAAGCACATTTAAGTGTGTTCATGGGATGTTTCCATTCTAAAGGTAGCAGAGTATTTTGCTAGTGAGTAGTTCTTAAAGGTGGGAAGGACTGATGACCCTACTCACTTTGGCACAACTTAATAAATGCCTGCCTGTTGCTCAGATCAGAAGATTATAAATTTACCAAGAGAAAGGATTTTAGAGGTAATTAAGTCCAACTTCGTCATTTTTCACGTAAGGAAATTGAACCCCCCCCAAAAAAAGATGCTATGAACTACCCCCAAGACATCAACCTAAATTGTCAAAGTAAAAGTCTAAAATTTTCAGTAGCTTTTCAGTATCTTTAGATATACTAAGAAGCAAACTTGCAATGTAGAAAAACACTCATCTTATATCCAACAGACCTAGAATTTTAAGTTCCAATTCCAGAATTTACTAGCTATGTGACCTTTACCAAATCAAAATTTCTCCTAGCTTCAATTTCCTTCATCTGTAAGATGGGGATAATACATCTCAGAGTTGTGAGGAAAATGTTTGGTAAGTCTGAAGGTGCTGTAGAAATATATATTATTACAATGTCATAATGACAGCCTGGGTAGCTAGGTGATATAATGGATAGAGTGCTGGGCCTGAAATCAGGGAGACTCATCTTTCTGAGTTCAAATCTGGCCTCAGACACTAGCTGTGTGATCCTGGGCAAGTTACTTAACCCTGTTTGCTTGTTTCCTGGTCTGTAAAATGAGCTAGAGAAGAAAATGACAAACCATTCCAGTATCTTTGCCAAGAAAACCCCAAATGGGGTCACAAAGAATCAAACACAACTAAACAACAGTAAATGATAGCCTGGAAACACCACTGCTACAGGGAAAAAAAGGCCTAAATTGTATTAAAATACTTTTTTCACAGCCTATTTATTTTTTTAAAGCACTATAAGCATGTGATCATTTAAAATTTTATATTATTTATGGTCTTGCACTAACTATGGCATTCCCAAGGAAGCACCTTCATCTTCTAAGGTAACAAGAACCAATCTACCTACATGACAGAATCTCAGAGTTGGAAGGAATCTTATAATTCATCCAGTCCAACCTGAACTTGAACATTTAACATACAGGTACAGTAAGAAGCCAAGGACTCTTGACAAGGATCTTCTCTACAATCTCACAAACAAGTAAAAATCCAGCCTCTTTTTAAAGACCTCAGTAACAGACCATTTCCTTGTACTTTAGCTCACTATGTTCTCTCAATTTGAGAGTAAGAAGAAGCTGCAGCTTTCCTTTATCCCCGTCTAATAGGGCCAATGATGGGCAAAGCCTTAGATTCTATTCAGGGATAAAAAAATGGATAAAGCCATAATGGAGGGGATTCAGGATTTGTTGTCAAAAATTAGATTTTTGGTAGATGAATATGGCATATGGAACTATCCACACAACTCCAAAGTGTTAGAATAAAAATCGACAATTCAGCTATCTGGAAGTTTGGGGAGCAATGTCTTCTTTCTCATAGATCAAAACATTTCGCTTGTGCTTCTATGTATTTGTCATTTTCCATTTTGTATTAAGAATCTGCACACATATCCTATTTTCCTACTGCTAAATGATAAGCTCCTTGAGGACAGGGACTATAACTCTTCATGTTTACCTCTCAGCATTTAGCCCAGGAGTGGGGCTCAATAACAGTTTGTTGAATTTAATTCTCAGCTCTTTCATGCACAATGTGATACTCTTGAGAACATGGCTGGGCTTCAAACATGGGTTAGTTTGCTTGACTATACACCATCCCTGTAGCGGGGTAAGCCACCTCACAAAAACAAATTGTTGTTTGCAAAGAATACTATTGGTCTTCTGATCTCACTGATGTGAGTATTCCCTACAATGATGATCACAATCCATTATCCATCCCTGCCCACCTAGTTGGAATCCTATATTTTCCCATAATTTCTTGACAGAGGGTCTACCTAACATGCCAGGGACCTTCTTATAGATCTCAACATTATATGGATGCCAACTGAGCCCAAGGGCTGTCCGTCTCTTATCCTTCATTTTTGCTTCATGACTGAGTGACCTTTTTTTTTCCCCAGACATACATCTCACCGATGAATATATGAAAAAAAATCTCAGAGTGTTCTAATGACAATGATTCAGTAGCATTATCTTTGTATGAGAAAGATAGTACAATATCATTGTTATAGAAAGTTTTTGGTACAGGTGAGTCAAGTGAAGGAGGAAGTGAACGTTTAAGTCTCTTCCTCCCTTTTATCTATGTAGGGGAAGGAAACTAGACACACACAAAACACACACACACACACACACACACACACACACACACACACAAACACAAACAAAATTCCACAGCCATACCAATCATGATTAGCAGGGTGTAGAAACCAGTTGCATTGCCTACCACTAAAGTAGGAATCTAAGATAATTGTCAGTGTCCTTGGCTTCCCCCTGTGCCTGTATGTAAATTGCTCAATCTGTGTGTAGCCAGTACACCCATCTGCTGAAGTCGTGTCTCTAGTGCCACTGGAGTTCAAGACAGGTCTTAATCCAGGAAAGCATAGTCCCCCTGGCCCTCATTGACCAGATAAAGGAAAGCAAAAGAGAAACCTCAGACTCATTTAAGTTCAGTTTAAGAAACTTAAAAAAACAAAGAAAGCCAATGTATATACACTTGCCTAATTTTTCTGGCAGGCTTTTTAAGTAGCTTGCATTTATATAGTTTTATAAGAGCTTATCTGGAGCATAGTCTTAATCCTTCATTTCATAATGCTAATAAAGATCTTGCCCTCATCCTTAAATTTTCTTTTGATTATGGTAATGATAGCTCTTCAAGGTTTGGAAGTCTTTACACATGAGGTTTTATTTGAACCTCACACTAGCCTTTTGTTATCATTAGCCCCACTTTCCAGATGAGGAAATGGAGGCTTGGATTGCTTCCATATAAGTGAATTGCCCGAGGTCACATAGCTAGTAAGTGTCTGAGGTGGGAGTCAAACACAGGTCTTTCAGCATTCTATCCAATATGCCATGCTGCCTCTGCATGAGTCTCTAACCTCTATTAGAATTCTCAATTTCTTTCCCTCTCAGTAGCAAAAAGTTTATTCATTAGTTGTCCAGTTGTTCATCAACTCATGAGATATCCCCCAAACATTAAAATGTAGTTTGATTCTTATAAATCTATGCCAAAGTAACCAAACACAAGTTCTATCCACATGAATATTTATTTAATATTGAGAATATACAGTTAAAAAGAAAAAAAATTCATTCTGACCTAAGGAACAATTTTGTTTTGTTTTGTTTTTTTTAAATAACAGCATTAGATATGTAATAAAAGCATTAGTGTCTAAAATAAAATAAAGTATACATCCATACAAGGAAAATCATCAAGTGCATTTCTATGTCTTGCCTGAATCCTGAAGATACTAGCAACCCCCTAAATAGTAACCCATAAAAGAGAAAACCTGTTCCAACATAACCAACATAAGATCTGTACAAGTCAACATAAAGTTATCAACATTATTTGAAATAATGCACACTACAAAGAATTCAAAGACAATAGGTTGGCTAAGATTTCATGCTTTACAAGGTAAAGGAAGGCACCTTGGCACATAAGGCACTTTTAATCAAAAACACTGAGACTTTAGCAGTCTGCAGGAAAGAGGACCCAGTGGCAAGACTTACTGCACAGCTGGCAAGAGCTCATCATGGTATTATGCCCAAAGTCAACTAACAAGAAGCACCAGTCACCGGTATGAAGGGTACAATGCAATATCCCGAATGGCAAGTAAGTTATTGCCAACTCCACTAAGTGGTGTTCTGGTATAACTCCCAGGATTACAGCCCAGGTAGCTTTCAGCCAAAACTGTTCTCCTGGAGAGCAAGGTCAGCATGCGGTTAAGCCGGGACCTGATGCCAGTAAAGTGAAACTCTCTCTCTTTATTCAAGTTTCTGAAAGAGTCCCTCAAGCACCCATCTATCTGTGGGTTGCCAGAGTACTTAGGATACCCAGGATTCAGAAACTCAGTAGCTCTGGTGGAGGAATGGGAACCAACAGAACTCGCCACAGAGCCTTGGGAAGACAAAGAAGAAAAGGACCTCACACTGGAAGCTGTAGATGGAGCAGTGGACATTTTAGATGCTGGTGATACATCTTTGGAATGGGTTCCCTGAGAAAGGGATGGTTCCACAGGTTCATTTACAGTCTGTGTGGTGATAGACTTAGACAAAGTCATTGTCTGGGAGCCCGTCACTCTGGTAGCAACCATGGTTTGGGTTCCATTACACGCTGTAGGGACTTGGGTTTGGGTCGCCGCATCACATGTACTTATCACCAGCATCTTCTCCCATGGCTCTGTTTGAGTGGAGACATCACTTGCCTTCATGAACTCTAACTCAGCCTCTTGACTTAGGCAGTCATTCTCACTAATGGTAGAAGTTTCTGGATCGTAGCAGTTAGTTTCCATCTTCTCTTCCACAGGTACCTCTGAACCCACATCAGCTTTGTTGGGAGTACTTGAGAGTTTGGCAAGCCGCATCCTCAGGAGGTTTCCCAAAGTAAGTTCCCTAGACAAGGGTTTTCTGTTGATCAGGTGGTCAAACTTGTCACTGTTCCTACAGACGGACAGGAGCTTAGAACTGATTGGCTTTGACTGGGCATAGAGGATCCGGAACTCTAAGTCAAAATGTTCAACCACTTGGCCTGACAGAATTACCAAGTTGCTGCTATTTAATTTGCCATCAGTCCAGGTAAAACTAAGGATAAGAAACAAAATCATTATTTAGAAAAATTTAATTGTACTTTTACGTCATAGGGTATGATGCCAGCAGACTTATGCTATTAAAACTTTGGTGGTATCATGACTACTAGAAATGTAAATTAAAGTCAGGTGTGGATACACTTATAGGAACCCAGATGAAAACAGATATGACAGTAAAGTAACACCTCTTTTTAAAAGCAAAAATAAAAGAACTCATGTTTTGAGTACAAGCAACATGAATGGCATTTCTCTTTTGGGATTATATCTTCAGAGACAATTTATAAGATACAAGAAAATCAAATGCATTCTTCACACATCATTTTGGCCTAAAGGTATTATTTTTCAACTTTATTGTGTCATATGTTTTCAAATGATCATAAGATTAAGAGCTGAAAGAGATACTACAGATTATGTATCTAACTCCTTCATTTTACAGATGAGGAAATTGAGGACTAAAGAGGTGAAATAACTTGCCCAAGGTCACACAGCTATTATGAGAGAAGAGGAATTTGAACTCAATGCCTCTGACTTCTAACTTAACTCTAACACATTTCTAGTTGTTCTTAAAATCCCCAAACTTCATAAAAGACTAGTTTCCTACCACTGCAGAGATTTAAAAAACAAAAAAAGCACATACCACAGACCATGAAGGCAATTTCCAGAGAAGAATTCTAGAAATACCTTGAGCAATGGCACCTCTGCTGGAAAAAGTGTGTAGCACCCCCAAGTCTTATCCTGCCTGAAAGGACAACACTCATGTACAGTATAGTGATAACCAATAGTCAAGAAGAAATGTGGCCAAAATCACGGCTGGGGCTATGTTGCCATTTGTAAAGATTATATGTAACAACTCCTAAAAATAATTATTGTTTACATACCGATTGTTTTGACCTTTTCATATTCAGCCCCTTGGTCTCTTTGGTAACCTTGGTCTCCTATTCCTCTCTGCTAAAATGAGAGCTACTACTGTCAGAACAAATGATGGAGGTGAGAACCCACATCCTTTCTTCTAGACTAAGGTATGAAAGGCTATTGATTTTCTCTTTTCCAATTCCTTTCCTTCACTGCTGACCCTAAAAGCTCTCCTCTAGCATGCTAGTCATTATACTATACTAAATGGCCTAAGGACTATGGTATCAAAGCAAATGCTTCTGTTTTACAGGTCGTTGAACTGGAAAAATCTGTCTAGTTATATGCTAAGCCGAGTTGTTCCTATTGTCTTCTCTCCTTCCTCTGTTCCCACCTTCTTCAGTCCAAAAGGCTCAACCCAGTCTTCTACTGAATTCCTTATCCCTGAGCTCTTCTCACCAATAATACATTGAATTCAACTGGGACAAGATTCAGAAAACCAAGGACAAGCAAGAAAAGAGCTAACAACCCAAGTTTGCTTTTTATACAAAATCTATGCTTATCTTTCCATTAGAGTTTACTAGTTTGAGGCATTGAGAACCACTACTGACTTCCAAAGGGCCAGAGGAAAGTGTTGAGAACACGTGCAAACATGGATGCTCAATTTGGGCCTTCCCTGGCCCATGAGAAGGGATACTAAAAACTCGCTATGTGATCTTGGGGCCAATCACAACTTCCATGCCTCAACTTCCCAAACTATAAAAAGGATGGGGGATGGAAGAGTGGAACATATGATTAAAACAAAATAACCCTTTCAAAAAATCAAAGCTTCATCATGGTGAATTTGTAATACTCTACCAAAGATATAGTCCAATGCCTCAGTGTGGTATGGGTGTAACCCTGTGGTCACAAAGTTTCTACTCACAACATGCAAGCTCTGGCAAGTCTTACATAGAGCTAAAAACAGTTTGGATATTAACCTTGTGATGGACTATGTGTCTTCTTTCCTGGGACCAATCTAATTATGGGATGGTATAAAACCAGAAAGTTGACCATCAGGGAATGATTTTTTGAGGCCACATCAATTCATAAAACTCTAAGGTGTGGAAGGGGGACCAATCTGTACTAGTAAAGTTATTAGTCATTCTCAACAAAATTGCAGATTTTTTCCCAGAAGTAATTTTTTTTTGGGGGGGGGGGGAATGGCTCAGACTCATGATTTCATTGGTATAGGGGAATTTGGTGAGGAAATTCTCTCTACATATACAAATCAGCAACTGTTCTGCAACCTACACTATTAGAAAGTTGCCTTGGGCACTAAAAGGTTTGTTGATGTGCAAGAGTCACACAGCCAGAGTATGCCCAAGGCAAGAATTGAAACTAGGTCTTCCAGACTAAGGCCAACTTTCTACATACTACTCCATGATGCCTCACTTTTCTAGAATCAAATAATTTCATATTTTCATATAACTACTATGGGGAGAAAACAAACTTACCTTTGCAAAAAATTTTAATTCAAAAGAATTTGTAGTTAGTAGCTCAAGAGTTTGACACTTACCCATAAGAGCCAGTTGCCACTCTAATGCCATCAATCAACATGAACTTTTCATGGATTTTCCCAACAATCTTAGTGCCTGACCTTGCATAGTATGTATTTCCAGTAATAGTTCGGACCGTCATAAGCTGTTTTGGGAGAAAAAGTCTTATGAGACTAGATAAGCTCATCCAACATACCAATGATGTGAGACAAGACTCATTTACAGTTGCCTACCAGGCCTACTTGTTGGCAGACAAATGGCTGGTAACCACATATGCCCACTTGGCATAACTGCCAATCTATGCTCCAGGGTCAAATCTAATTTCCCACTTGGTATTGCCATGTGCCACCCCTCCATCTAGACCAGTGATGTCAAACTCAAATAGAAACAGGACCACTAAACCCGTACAGAAGGATCCCTGCAGGCTGCATAGTGACTTGAAAAAGCATACATTATCTATGTTCTATTGTATTTTTATTTATTTTGTTAACTGTCTCCCAATTACATTTTAATCTGGCTCCAGCAATACTCTGAAGTGTTGTGGACTGCATTTTGGTGTTTGACATCTTAAATCTAGACTACTCTCTCAATATTCTTATTAAGTCTATTTGTAATGCACTCAAAACAACATATTTAGAGCTTTTGTATACCCGGTTCATCATTAGCAGAAAGCCCAACCCCCCCAAATTAATTTTGGAACAAATTTTAGTAAATACAGAAAAACTTTTAGAAAAAAAATAAAGACAAATAATAGAAAGTCATCATTTGGGAGCCCTCTCCTTCCTTCCTCCCCCACCCCTAAAGCTGCAAAGCTAAATTCAATACCATGTCTATTCCTCTGAACCCCATCCACATTCACAAAAAATAAATAAATAACTACAATATAGTTGAAAGCTGCCTACCACCAAGGCACAGCAGCATAGAAGGCAGCACCATGAAGAAATGGGCACAGGCAGTGTGGCACTGAATAGGGTTCTTAAGTCTATTAGCTAATGCTTAGCTCTACTTGTTCTCATCAGCTATAGTGCTGCCAGTAGAATCTTAAGGATAGTGCTGGCACTGCTGTAGGCAGTAGATTGGATAATAGTCTTCCCAATAGCTTCATTTATTTTCAGACTTGATGTCAATTTCCTTTCAAACTGTGGGTCTGGGATAATCTGCTTGGTTGAATAATAGGGCTGGACACTTAAGGCTTTCATTGATGCTGTAAGGACAACATAGACAAGTCGAAAACCGTTTAATGCTTTGTTCCTTAGTTTCTTTATCATAGCAGGAAGGGCGAGGTGAGGAAGCAGAATAAACCTAAGCTCCTGTAAAATGCTGCAAAACAGAAATATTTAATAAAAAAGCAGATATATTTGGGACTTAAGTAGTAAACAACAGATGCCCGCCAGCAGTCAACCTTCCTGAATTCTAGAGCTTGTGTATTTTAAAACTGTTGCTCTAATTTTATTTTTTGCTTGCAACAAGATTCTTTTTGCAAGGCAATATGGCATGGTGGATAAAGATATGGCCTCAGAATAAGGAAGACCTGGGTTCAAGTCTCACTTTTGGTGTGTCCTATCTGTATGGCTCTGGGCAAGTTAAAACTTCTCAGTCCCCAGGAAATCTAAGACTATAAGCTGTAGAACTAGTAACAATCTCCCCTGGTGGAGGAAGTTTCCTCACTGGGAGTTTTCTGTATTAATAAAATCACAGGTTTGGGCCAAGATTCTTTTATATTAATAAATATGTAAGATGAATATGGTTATTCTTAATGCTAAGTTCAAATCTGGCCTCAGATGCTTACTGGCTGTGTGACTATAGGCAAGTCACTTAACTTGTGTCTGCCTCAGTTTCTTCAACTATAAAATGGGGATAGTAATAGCCTTTACCCCCCAGGGTTGTTATGGGGATAAAATGACTTAATATTTGTAAAGTATTTTATAAACCTTAAGACATATTTTTAAAAAGTTAGCTATTTTTTCTAACTAAAAACCACTCGGAATTAAACTCCATCAATAAACCTACATACTACCAACCTTCCCCATAAGTAGTTATTTGTGTATACAAGTTTCAAATTCAAAACACATAATTAAATTTTAATCATGATTAGAATCGGGAAAAAAAATCCTCTAATTTAACATGAAATTAGAAGTCTGCTCAATGTAAAAATAAATACGACCAGTTCCAAGATAGCTTACAAATAAATACTTTCAAGGTAGCTTTTAGGAGAATGGCTCACTAAAAGAACTACCGTATTAATCAGTCTCCTAGATAGGAAGAACCTATAAAATAAATTAATAAATGTAGTCAGTGGTGATCTATTTTCCTTTACCATAGACACTTTGGTACAAACCTTTTCCTGTTCAGGATGAACTCTTAGATTCACACACATGTCCAGAAAGTGACGGATCAGAGCCTGGTCCAAAAGAATGTATATGGCCACCCCTTGCTTCCTACATATTTCCTGTAGGTCTCTGAAGATGTCAATATCTGTGAATGACTCCATAACCACAGCAATAACCTATGGCAAGGTGGAAAGATAGGGAACAGAGCTATTACTTCATTGAAAGGTACATGTCACATCTAATTGTCAAGACTGTGTTCCCTATCTGGGAAGACACAGAAGGGACTTTAACCCCACAATACCTATCCAACTGCCTACCAACATTTTCCATTTCCTCTTCTCAATTTACTAATCCCAATATCTCCTCTATAATCCAGTTATATGTTCAGCATAAATATGTTCAACATAATAAAATGTGTTTGGGTTTTTGGGGGGAGGGTGTATGTGATAATATGTAGGTTTTCTGGGGGAGTTTACTCACAAGGCTGATTCTGGGTAGTGACAGGACAGTAGTAGATCTCCATACCACACCCAGGCCAGGCCAGATATTATACAGAAACACAACAAAGAAGGCTTAGTACCAAAGATGGCCCATGGTCACGTGCAAGCTTTCCCATGAGGTGAAGCTTTCTTTGCTGTTTACATTAACTGTGATACCAAGGTCACATTCCCATATTCTTGCTCCCACTATACAAATGTTTCCTAATAAAATTTAGGAACTCCTATGTTCAACTACAAAATTATTGTATGGTCTAGTTATCCTTCAATTTTCTATTTACTTCCAAATTCCTCAAATGTAATTTATGCCCACCGCCCTCAGTTCTAATATACACCTGCTGGGGTGTATGGGATGTTCAAGGAGGACTGGCACCTCCAGTGTGAGAGCTTGCCAAGCCCTTTTCAGGGCTGCTCATCCAGCTTTGTCATCCAACTCTCACTTGTGGCTCCAAAAAGCTGTAGTATGTGGTAGTGGCCACACCCAGTAAACCATCTTGGCAGACGGGCTAAACCAGGTGAGACAGGTTAACCGACAGGCCTCAAATCCATTGGTGAGTTAGGGGGTATCTGCCCCAAGTGTGTGAAGTCTTCCCCCAGTGGAATGGGAACTATTTGTTCCAAGGGCCATGAAGCAGGTGCTGTGGAGAGCTTAAGTTTAGTCAGACGTTGCAGGTGCCAAGGTCATCCACTGCATCCTGGGCCATCTTGAATTTTTTCCTGCCACTGGACCTTGATGACTCAAGAAGAATGAGGCTGATGACTTTATACAACTCTGCCTCACTTAAATCCAGTTCATTCACAAATCAAGACATCACCCATGATATCCTCTGAAAACGAAGGATGAACAACACCTGTTCCCTTCTAAAAGCTCTGTAAACTGGATTCAACTTCGACTCCCTTCCCAAAACTGCTCTCTCAAAAGTCACCAGTGACCCTTATGTCAAATTCACTTACCTTTCTTTAGTTCTCATCCTCCTTGAACTATCATTTTATATTGTTGACTTTATTAAACTTTCCTCTTCTTTTTGCTTCTGTGATACCACAGTTTACTCTTTGTTCTTTTCCCTCTCCAACAATTCCTTTTTCACTCCCTTTGCTGGCTCTTCTCCTTTCTCCCACCTTCTGACCCTGGATGTTCCCAAAAATTCTGGTTCTTCTTTCTCTACACTTACTCCTTGATTTAGTTCTTCCTCTATCAATAGTGCCATCCTTCTTCTAGACTTCCAGGCTAGAAACTTGGGAATCATTTCCATCCCATTCATCTTCTCTATCTAATGACATCAACTGTATAGATAAACAACATAGTAAAAGAATTCTGGATTTGGAGTCAAAAGCCCTAGGTTCAAATCACAAGTAGCTCTACTACCTAATAGCTGGGTGATCTTAGCCAAGACATTTTCCTTCTCTGAACTTCTGTTTCCTTCTCTAAAATAAGGAGAGTGGACTAAATGATATCTAAGGTCCTTTCTAGCTCTAAATCCCAAGACCATTTCCAAGCTGATATATGTAGGTGTGTAGATACCTCTATGTAGAGTCATAGGTTTAGAGCTTGAAGGAACCTTGTAGGTAATCAAGTCCAAGCTCTTCATTTATCAGATGAGGCCTAAACCCAGGATCATTTAAGTTTGGATTCGAAACTAGATCTTTCTGTCAATAATCTTTTGGGGGGAATAGTTCCAACAGAGGAGTCTCTAGAATAGATGAACAATCTCATAACTTTTCTTGCATCATTCCAAATCACTTTCCAGAATAGTCAAACCAATTCATAGCTCATATGCTATGGTGAGGGAAGGAGAGAGAAGGCTGACAAAACAGGTCCCAGACCTGCGATTTTATCTATCCGGGTCACTCCCAGCATAGAAACTCCCTTCACTGATGCAGGAGACAGTTTGGTCATATCGAGGCAACTTGAGCACTAGAGATTCAATGTCTTGCCTCAAATCACAAAGTCAGAAAATCTTAGAGGCAAGAGTTGACCTCAGGCCTTCCAGCCTCCCAGGTTATTCACTATTCTTTGTCACTTCTCCAGTGGGGACACATTAGCTTTTAAAAGCTGAGAAGACTTAGCACTAGCCCTGAAGCTACAAGTCATGGCCTTTTGGGGCTCCAAGGGAACATTACCTCATGGCACAGCATTACTTTCCAACAAGGTTGTGTAGGTGCTGCTTACATGCCAAACACCTTTACAAGTCCATGCAAAAGAAGCTAAATACTTGCCTAAAGCCAAAGTTAAGAAAGGATTAACATTTCATTTTCAGCATAATCATTGGAAGCTGTAGATCTTGGTTGCTTGTCTTACCAATCAGCTACCGAAAGCGTTGGCCTTTTGTCTACTTTGGCAAAATGCCTGGAGATTCATGCTCTGCCTAGGCCTGGGAAAGTTGAGTATTCTCTTCAGTCATCTTCCTCCTCACCACCCTCTCCAACCTTGAGAGTTCCCTAAAAAGCAGCGGTTCCAGCAAAATGGAAGATAGGACTTAGAAATGTGTCGGTAGGAAATGGGAGAGTAGTACTAAATTAGGAACGTCACAAGTTTTCAATTGCAGTCTATAAACATCTATTATGGGATAAAAGCAAGGACCGAATGTCAAGTTTCTATGATCTCACTTAACTGTTCCACTACCTACCTGATCTTAACACTAATCCAGATTCTCCTGTAAATGTTTCAAATAAGGTCTAATTATCCATTTAATATGCTTGCTGAATTGACTTGAAGATTTTTAGATCCTGGATCAGTGCCTTCCAGTATTATCGTGAAATGCTTTAGTTTTAAAAAAAAAAAAAAATCCTAGGAACTGGGCTTTATAACATCAATATTTTCACATCACTTGAATCTCTTGATTGTCAAAATGATTCACCCATGCTTACCCCCATCTTTTGAAAGGGTAAAGGAAAGTTGCATTGCATTTGGCCATAGATTTTCCTGGTCCCAAGGCAAGGAAGGGGCCTGGGTGGCTTCCAGTTCTAACCTTAAAAGAATAACTGATTTCAGCAAAGCAAAATAACTGCCAAGTTCCGAAACTAACTGGGAAAAAGTGGGGCTTCTCTAAAAATGAGCTAAGGAGAAGTGCAAGCTTCCTTCCAAATCAAATATTGATTTAATGGAACAATGGCATGAGTAATGCTATTATGTTATTAAGCATTAGATTCTTTCTCACTGTTAATTTCATTGACTTCATAAATATCACACCCTCTCCCATTCACACTGTGAAAGTCATGGATCTAAAACTCGGCCCACATACTCCATTGGGTCTCTTTGGGGGTCTTAAAGAATTCTCTTCTCCATTTTGTTTATACCTTAAAATCTAAGCATAAAGACTGTTAAATGAATTTCTCAGAGTGGAAAATTTTAGTCTTAGAGACACTCATTAGAAGGTGGTCAATTCCTTATGAGGGGTGATGTTTCTTGCTAGTTACCTAGCTAGATGCCTACTAGATAACTCATGCCTGCCCAGAATATGAAACAAATCCGACTGGGTGTTTGCAGAGCTTCAATAAAAGAATCTTTTCCCCCTACAACCACCTAACCCCATATTGCTAGATAATTGTCATTTATCAGGCTCTTTAGAATACCTGCTCATATTGCTTCAAATTGTTTGACTAAAACCAAATGAGAAACCCTAGGCTAGAATAAAAATTAGACATAGTTCCCACTACCTGAAGTCTAACAAAGACCAAGAGAAGCAAAAGGGGTGCTCCACCCTAAGGAGCCTAGTACATGCCACACCCCACTCTGAGAATCCACCCCATTTCCCCATTCATTCCATACAAGCTAGAACCCATTCTTTTAGGTCACAGGATCACAAAATGTTAGAGCTGGAAGGAACCTTAGAGATCATTTAGGCCAACTCCCATTTGACAGATGAGGAATTAGGATTTTATGATTTCTCTAGAAAAAGATACAGATTTGCACATATCCCAGACGTTCTAATACTGCTATAGCTAATGTTAACAAAGTCAGCTGAACTATTTACTAGATTTGATTAGCTAAGAGTTGGGCAGGTTGGGGGTGGGGGCAGTGGGCCTTAATTCTCATACAAATTCATATCACTTTGATTACTGTAGCAATGAAAGCTATGAGTTACATATTTTCTTGTTAGGAAAGTGAAAGTTAAGGATCTAACTTTTATTTCTGGATTATTCTGTCTTGTAAATCCTACTTCAACTCAGGAGATCAAGAAATTGGATGAGCTAGAGCCTTACACTGGGCATTTGAGTCTAAAGACCAAAGTACTGCAGTGGTTTTGATGGAAAAAAAAAAAAAAGAATTATCTATCTTCTGTGCCGTAATTTTCTTCTGTCTAAAATGGGGATAACTAACTGGGTTCTTTGATATAAGGAAAGGGAACAAGCATTTTTTTTTAAACATCTACTATGTGCCAGGGATTGTGCTAAGCACTTTACAAATATTACTTAATCTGATGTTAAAAAATACTTAAGACAACCTCTGAAGAAACAGATGACTGAAAGCATCTTTTTTTCTTTCAGTAGAAGGTGGGAGAATTAGGATGTATACTACTTGATACATTGTCATATGTAGTCATTGTGTTGGTCAGTTTCATTAAACTATTTCTTTTGTTATAAGGAAGGGCTCATGGGGGGAGAGGAGAGAAAAGGGGTAAAGTATAGCCAAAAGAGGCTAAGACCAAAGGCGTCAATAAAACCATTTTTCACAAAGACAACTTCTAAAGAATTCAAAGATTTATACAAGAAAATACTACAAATTTTGGAATTGGGGTTGTTTCTTTTTTTAATATTTTGTTTTAAAGGTATCATCTAGTTGTGGTCAATGGTCATCTGACTATCATCTACTTCAATTTATTTGTTTTACTTAAAAACAAAATGAAGCCTGAAGAAGAGAAATCATTTACTCAAGGTCAATCACACAATAAATGGCACAGGTAAGACTTGAAAGTGGATCTTCTGATTGATCCGGGCTACTCCCTGTAAACTTACTGGTTCTCAATGTATGATTCATGTACCTCTGGTGGTCCCCAAGACCCCTTCAGGAGGCCACAAGGTCAAAACTATTTTCATAATAATATTAAGACATTATTTGCCTTTTAAAATACTATTTCCTTTCCACCTATAAATCTGTGTGAGGCTAAATTTTCTTCATTTACTTCAAAGCAATGACAACCCAGGTGTCTTCTGTTAAGCCAGATATGAAAGAGATTTGGAAAAAATATGTAAAACAATGTCATTGTTCTCACTAAATTTTTTTTGTTTTGGAAAAGTTATTTTCATAAATTTATACTTGTGTTGTTATGTAATGAGTTTATTGTTTTTAAATGAATAATTATTTTAAAATTTGCCAGTTTCTGATCTAAACATTTTGGAGAATAATTTGGAACTATGCCCAAAGGGCTATAAAACTGTGCATACCCTTTGATCCAGCAATACCACTTCTAGGTCTATATGTCAAAGACACTAAAAAAAGAAAAGGGAAAAGGACCTATTTGTAAAAAAAAATCTTTATAGCAGCTCTTTTTGTGGTGGCTAAGAATTAGAAATCGAAGGGATGCCCATCAAGTGAAGAAAGATTGAACAAGCTATAGTATATGATTGTGATAGAATATTACTGTGCTATAAGAAATGACAAGCAGGATGATTTCAGAAAAACCTGTAAAGACTTACATGAACTTATGCAAAGTAAATTGAACAGAACCAGGAGAAAGAACATTGTACACAGTAACAGCAATATTGTATAATGAAGAACTGTGAATGACTGTTATTCTCAGCAATACAATGATCCAAGGCAGTCCCAAAGGACTAATGATGAAACATACTATCTGCCTCCAGAGAAAGAACTGATATTGTTTGAATACAGACTGAAGCATGCTATTTTTCACTTTCTTTCTTTCATTCTTTTTCTTTTATTCAAGTCTTCCTGTACAAAATGACTAACATGGAAATGTTTTACACAATTACATATGTATAACATATCTGATTGCTTACAGTCTCAGAGAGGGGAAAAAGGAGGGAGGGAGGGAGGGAAGAATAGAATTTGGAACTCAAAACTTTAGAAAAAATGTTTTAAATTGTTTTAATATGTAATTGGGGGAAAAATAAAATATATTAAATGTTTTTTTTTAATTTATCAGTTTCAATTCTAATATGGCAAATACTGATAAATATAACCCATATAAATAAAAGCTTTTTGGGGTCCTCAATACTTTTTAAGAGTGCTAAAATAGGTCTGGCCAAAAAGTTTAAAGACCTCTTGCCCTATACCATGATGCTTGCAACATAAAAGTGCCTATTGTATTATTTCAGTCATGTCTAATATACAGTTATTATATGACTGAAAAAGTGGGTCTGCCAATTTCAGAGTTGATTTTTGGAAGATTCTCCTGAGTTGATCAACGTATATACCTATCATTTGGATTAGTCCTAGTACCATGGCAATTATGGAAATATTTACTTTGTATGTACTTATCTTTATACAGTTCATTCCCTCTAGTACAATTTAAGCTTCTTGAGGGCAGAAACATTTGGTTTTATCTGTGTATTACTAGCATTATTCTTGAAAGTATAGTATGTGCTATACTAGTACATAGCAAGAGTTTAATAAAGTCTTACTGAATTTAAATCCTTTTGAGTTCCGTTCATGGATGTATTAAATCCAAGGTTACAGGGTAGATAAATTATTCTAGTTCCAGTTCTTTCTCAGGTTTAGACAGGAAGTCTCTGTCAATCATTCCTTACCTTAGTGCCTCAGTTTCCCCTCCCCACCCCATATCTTTAAAATAAGTATGTGTGCAAAATACACTTGGAATTCTGCCAAAGGAAGGCATTTAGTCAAAGGCATAACAATAATTTGTGTCCTACACTCAACATCCTGTGATACGGAATGCTACCTGCTGACTAATCAGGGCCCCAAATTCTATTTCCTTAAATTACCAAAGTTTACTTGCCAGGAGCTTTCCTGATTGACATTCATTATGTGAAACAGAAAAGGAGGGGGAAAAAGGATCACAGATTTTTAGGTATTGGAAGTAACAATCTTGGTATGTGTATGATGGTAAGGGTGAGAGAAGTATGAGGGGACATAGCTCAACCTCCCACTCACTGAAGGAATCCCTTTTATAGCATGCCTGCTACATGAACATCCAGAATCTATTTGAACACTTCGAGGGACAGGGAGGTCATTGTCTCATATTGTGGCCCCTTCTGTTAGCTACAATTGTTATTAAAATCTTCCTATATTGAGCCAAACATCTGTTTCCCTATAACATCTATTCATCTGTCATAGGTCTGGCTTCTGGAACAAAACAGACCAAATGTGTACCCTAGAACTAGAAGACCCTGATCTCATGCCTACCTAAGTCTTTTTTTGTCCAGGCTAAACACCTTGATTCCTCCAATGACATGGTTTTCAGACCCTTTACATCTTTGTCCATCCTCTAATTTGTCAAAAGTTCCTCCTAAAATATGGCACCCACAACCAAAACCCATACTATTACAAATGTGGTTTTGCCCAAGACAGAATACAGCATGGTCATTACCTCTATGGCCTGGGAAATATATTCCTATTACTGCAGTTCATTTATTACTTGAAGAGAACTGAAAACTCAGTTTCAGTTTCTCTGCTTTTTACCTTGGGGTTTCTAATGTACAATTTGTGAAACTGCCTGTCTTAGAGTTAAGGCATTAGAGCTTTTCCCATGGAGAAGCTTCCTAACTTTGTGGACTACCACAAAGTACACACCAAGAATTATCCACTCTCATAAAATATCTCTAATCAGCATTATACAAGCTACAATTCAGACATCTTATTGAAGGGCTGACAGCCTCTGTTCAAACAGGGTGTTACAATTTCACTCCAGGAAGGCACAAGCTACTTGATGGGTGGAGAATTAAACAAATTGTTGACCTAATAGAGGGATTGACAGTACATGACTACATTCCCTTTAAATTATTTCACCATAAAGTGTATGGGTAAGATGGGGCTTTAGAAAAGGAAAATAATATGTGTAGCAAACTAAGCCTGCGATTTCTATTTATTTTTAATATCAATATTATGACACAGCTTTGTGGAAAGGGCACTAAATCTGGAATCAGGCCTTGGGTTCAAGTCCTGATTCTACTTGGATGCCCTTGGGCAAAATTACTTTACTTCTATGGGCCTCACTTCACTCATCTTTAAACTAGTTTATCTTTGAGGCCCCTTCTAGGCCTCAATTCTATGGTTTTACAATTAACACAGAAATTGATTCTTTCTAATTACACACTCCTCCACTGCATACAGTATTTGCCATCTCTCACACCAAATTCAATAGGGATCAAATCTCTCTGGAATTCTTATCTGAATCTTCTCACAATCACATTATTACTTGAGACATTTTCTTATTCAAGTAGGAAAAAGTTGGGAAGATAAGTGTCATTCCAGTCCATCTATGACCTAAGATGACTTGAATTAAAACTGGAAATATAAAGTCAATTCCCATGAAACCTAACCTATTCTATACAGATCTGTTTTTAGGCTCAGGCTATATAGGGTTCAGGAAGAAGCCTGTGCTTAGCTCCCATAAGCCCAGCCCACAATATCACCATGAAAGGCCAGAAAGGTGTCACCTAACGATAGCTGACATTTATACAGAACTTGGCAAAACATTTTCAATACGATCTCATTTCAGCTTCACAATAATCCTATGAAGTATATACTAGTGATATTATTATCTCCATTTTACAGATGAGGAAAGTAAAGCCCAGAGAGGCTGTATCTTGTCCATAGACATGTAGCTACTAAGTATTGGGCAGGATCTAAACTTGGGTCTTCCTAACTCCAAGTCTCTCCTCTATGCCCTGATGCATCCAATTCTCTCTGGCACCACAGAACCCTAAGAGAACAGACTGAGCCAAGAATGGAGCCAGAGACTGGAGTCCACTTAGCCCTTGGGTCCCTAACTGAGCCAGACTCTGAGACTCTTGTTTGACTTGACCATTTCAATTTCAGAAAAGCTTAGAAATGACCTGGACTCTGGTAGGAAGAAAAAGTACTATTTCTTACAACAATGCCTGGGGTCATCTCAGTGTTAGCTCACAAATCCAGCTACACACTCCAGAATTGCTCAATCTGTTCATCAATCAGCAACCAGCAAGAGGTTGAGCAGATGCTCAATAAGTAGGTGTTGATAATGATGATAACAACTTACAGAAGGTTCCTCCCTTTACAGAACTTAAAAATTAAATTATTTTATCCATTAAATAATATCAGTAAAATAAGGGATGGAGAGCTTACTGAGCTTCAGAGCTAAATAACTTTTAGAGACATCCCTTTTAAAACCTCAAGGTCTCTAAAGACTAAGATTTTTTCTCCCCTTAAGCCAAATCCTCCACTGAATTTCTAATCTGATTCCTTGTTATGAGGGTTACCCTATATTTTTTGATGACTCTTTATGGAGGAGAAGTTCTCGCACAGCCTACCAAGCTGGAAGGGCTTCAAGTATGGGTTGGATGGTAGATTATATTTCTGTCCTCTGAAGACCAGCTGAGCGAGTGACCTGCAGAGAGACTTGCTTCCAGATTGATCACAGGGACCCCAGCATCTCTTGAATACCAACCACTGAGTTGTACAGGGATTATAATCTGTGTCAGAGGAGGAAGTATCCAGAGACTCCTCACAGATCCTTGAAGTATTGCATTCGGGACAAGTATCTAAAAAAATGATGGCTATGGGAAATCTGCCTGCTTTAAGTGCAATCTTGTCTGTATAGGAATCACAAAGCAATCAAGTAGGTTTTTTAATACCTATTGCAATGAACGGAAAGAAAAGATTTAGGAAATGGGAAATGATGGCTATGAGCTGTATAAGAACCACTGCAGAAGAGCTTTGAGGAATGGCAAATCATCAACTGAACCGTAGAAGAAACAAAAATAATGGCTATATTTCAGTTGATTAGTTACCATCCCATAATTGTGATTCACTTGAGATCTCTAGGAATATTTTTATTCAAAGATTAACTAATTACTATGCTCAAATCCTGTTTTTGTGGTTTAGAGAATCAGTTGTGTAACTTAGGTGAACCAAGGCACTGCCCATCATCTATGGAGGCCTCCAACAAGATTCCTCAATAGCTACTCAACTGGTCTGCACTCTTGCTTACAGTAGTAGATAACTTGCTCATCAATAATTATCACTCCTACTAACCCCTAAATTATCAAAAGGATCCCAAATGTTGAGATCATAACAAAAGGGCCTCTTTTGAACAGGGGCATGTGGCTACTGTCAGACAGCTAAAGATTATGATCACATAGACGTGATTTAGATCATGTCTATGTTTAGACATTAAGACATTAGACATTAATTAATTAATTAAGATGTCACCCTCCCCAACCCCCCATTCGAGGGATACCGGATGTTGTAATAGTCAGTTATGGACCTACATAACCAATATGTAATAGAATACAGTGCTTCCATTCAATGTTTCTCCTAAGTGGTAGATGCCCTGAACCTAGGCCCCCATTTACACTTCAAGAAATGTATGTTTGTGCAGGAAATAAAACTTTGCTGTAATTCAATTCAATTAAATAAAGTGCTAGAGATGAAGACAAGAATGAAATAGTCCCTGCCATCAAGGAGCTCTATGGAGGAGGGAGGAGGAAGAAGGGAGTGGGCAAAGGAGGGGGAGACAGAGACAAAATCCATGCAGTTAAATATAGTGCAAAGAAAATTGAGGGGGGAGAAGATGCTAACAACATGTGGGGAGAGGGAAGGGAGGGAAATCATGAAGACTTAAAAGTGGAAGTGGCATTGGAGCCAAACCTTGAAGGAAGGCAAGGATTCTAAGAGGTGAAGAGTTCATTGAGGGGATAGTTTGTGCAAATACAGAGAGGAGGCGAGAGATGGAGGATTTAAACAGGAACTGCTAGTAATGGCTGATGAAACAAGTTTGTGAAGGGAAATAGTATGAAAGAAGGCTAGAAAGGTAGGACAGAGCCAGACTGTGAAGGGTCATAAATACCAGGCTGTACATTTTATTCTACAGGCATGGGGAGCCATTGCTTCTCATGGACACTGATGCAGGGGGCAAGATATTCAAAGTAGAGAGTCATGAATACATTCAAGTTTGTATTAACCAAGAGGATGGACCAAAATTACAGCTGAAAATAAGAGTAAGAATTCTGTTTCATTAGGTTTGTACAGATTTGACAGATCAGCTCTTTCTTAGATAACACTCCCTGTTTTCTTACCCTAGCCCTGTATAGTTCATGGGGGATATGTGACTAAATGATAGAAATTGTTTAACATCAGATACCTCCTTTAAGACTATTCTGTTGCAAACTGTCAGTTTGTACTCTAATTCCATCTACAGCGTATAAATATGAGTAGATGCTCACACACCTCAATTACTTTCTTTTGAAATTTCATTGCAGGGCAAGGGTGCCTATTTTTCTACTGACCTTGGTCTCATCCTCCCTCTCCCTCCTCCCAAACCACAGGGCTGGACTTTTATCCTTGATCTACATTCAGCCAGGCATCCATAAAAGAGATTTTGCATTTCTGGCACACTCTTCTCAGGGGAGGAAAGAATGGTATTGACTTTAGTAACCTGCTCTCCTGATGATCCTGAATACTAACAATTGGAAGTGGAAAGATAGGGAAACCTTGGAAGGTTTAACAGGAAAGATGGCACCTGAGAGGAGCCTTGAAGGCTCAAGGATTCTAAGAGATGGATGAGGAAGAAGTATATTCAGCAGACAGTTTGTGCACATGCACAGAAGCAAGAGGAATATGAATCTAAGGAACTGCCAGGTACTGCCTTAAAAAAGGGGCTTGTTTCTCTGCTATAATGCTTAGAGACTACAGCTGTTTACTAGTTCAGTTCCATTCCACAAACAGTTAGTACAACATCCCAAGTACTGTGTTAGGCATTGGAGGCACCCTAATAAAACCATCAAAAACTTAACCAGCCTCTGACCTTCAGCTATATATATATATGTCCTAACAGCTCCACTAAGGCTGGGGCAGTTCAGCTAAATAGATGGTGAAGCAGGCACTCAAATGCTTCTTATTCCAGGCCTGAGCTTATTCTACCATACCTCAGAACCCTGAAAGATGGATAAGATTTTGGAGAAAGAAGAGGGCAAGGCTGGAAATATCAGGCAAAAGAAACAAAAGTGTGGCACTGGGAATAACCACAGTGTATTTGAAAGATGTGAGAAGACTTATTTGGCTGGAGTAGACAATATGCGTAGAGAGGCAGGGTGGGGTTATATTATGGAGGATCTTGAATGTCAATGTGAAGTTTGGACCTCATATTCAAAACAATGAGGGGGAGAAGAATGCAGGATCTGAAACAGGAAAAGCAACTAGATGAAAGCAGAATTTTGTGTTGGTTGGTCTGACAAGGGTATAGAAGATGGGTTAGAACTGGAAAGCTCTTGTAATACTTCACATAATAGTAAATTTGCTTTACAAAGCTCTAACTACACATTCCCTTTTCAAGGAGTCTGATATATTCTCTTTTTTGATTACCTTAGTCCATCTTTGGAGCAGCTAGGTGGCAGAGTGGATAGAGTGCCAGGCCTGGAGTCAGGAAGACCTGAGGTTCAGATGTGATCTCAGACACTTACTAGCTGTGTGACCCTAGGCAAGTCACTTCCCCCTGTTTGCCTCTACCTCCTCAAAAATGAACTGGAGAAAGAAAACGCAAACCACTATGCTATCTTTGCCAAGAAACGCCAAATGGAGTCATGAAGAGTCAGACACAGCTGAAAATAACTGAACAATAAAATCCCATCTTTAAGCATTTTTCCAAAAGAGAAAACAAATGCTACCAGTAACTTTACAAAGTTTTCCCCCTCTTCCTTCTCCAGGACCTCCATTCTTTTCTAGTTTTTCAACAATTGATTGATCAGCTCCTGAATCTTCCAATACATCAAAACAAACAAAAAAAAAAACTTCTGACTATACAAACAAAAATAAGGATGAATAGGGTATGTATATGGTCTAAGAGGTGACTGGAGGAGAAAAGAAGATTGAGATAGAACAATCAATGTGCTGTAGGAAGCAACAAGGAAATATGGATTTGTATACATTCAACTTCCTTCCCAGAAACTAATAATGACAATAAAAAGCTGATGTTTACATAGTGCTTTAAAGTATGCAAAGCATTCTACACAGTTTCTCATTTGATCCTCACAACAACCCTGTGAGGATACTCCCAGCATCCCTTTGGTAGTAAAATAATAGAGATGTTTCAGCATGACAAGAAAATTCATAGAGGTATCTGTTTTAGGGACAATATTTTATTAGTATTGGACAGAGAAAACTTATAATCTTAAAAGCCACTTGTCTGTCTTAGAACCAAGAAGGGGGAGAGATTATGCAATTCTTCCCCTCTAATATGTAAACCACAAAACTATAAATGTAACCTGATAAGCTCTGGACTTTTATTTCTGACACTTTACTAATCCGAAGAATGAGAAGTTCATGCTATCCCAAAATCCTCCAGCAAAGAGGCTGTGGTTCCATATGTAAAATATGGACTGGAGGGACCAAGTTACCATAAGAGGCAGTAAACTGCTAATCAGTTAAAATATATATTCTCAACCCCACTTATTTTAGAAAATAGCTGTGGGGGCAGCTAGGTGGCACAGTGGATAGAGCACCGAGCCTGGATTCAGGAGGACCTGAATTCAAATCCAGCCTCAGACACATAACACTTACTATCTGTGTGACCCTGGGCAAGTCACTTAACCCCATTGCCTAGGCCCCCCCCCCAATAAAAGGAAAATAGCTGTGGTAGCTGAATAGTAAAAAATATAATTTGAATAAGAAGGATGCTTGGTGTGATTGGGGATTCTACTACCTATCTTATATGGCTGCTGTGAGTATCAAATGTGATCACATATGCAGAGTACTTTATAACCAAACACTATGAAATCATAAACATTATATCTCCTCCATTAAGTCATCTCTGAACACTCTAATACTGATTTAGAAGGGAGAGGTGATTCATATTAAATAAGTATTATTTATTTAGTTAACAATATTAAACATTGAGCACCTACCTATGAAAGGGGCTATAGGGATCCAAAGAAATATGGACAGAGGCACTGCCTTCACAGAGCTTACAATCTAATCGAGGAAATAAGACATACAGGTAGTAACTGTCTCATATACCCTGCAAAATAGCCCAGGTCTGGTAAAATAAAACTACCCAACTAGGTGACCACAAGCACTCCTCTTCCCAAACAACTGCTACCAATAGCTATTTCCCTCTATGATGTCTGCCTTCAGTCTCAATGTTTTAAACCCATATTATCTAATGCAACCACCTTCCTGCTTAGTCCCCTTGACTCCTCATTTTGCTTTGGCTCCAATCCTGGAGGCTACAGAGCCAAAGGCAAAGGAAAGAGCAAATCCGGGATGCCAATACACTTTCTTCCCTTCCACTAACCATTGGTAGTTCTGGGAGATAGAATCCTCAGCACTGCCTTCCATCCCTACCCCAATACTTCCCTCTCCCCTAATCTAAATGTATTTTTTACCCCCAAATCCCCACCCCACTAATGAAAACCCGAGGTTGCCTGAATCTGGTTTGTACCTCAGACACAAATGAGCCTTACTTGAGTCTGTCCAACTTGGGACTGTCAATGACTCTATGACCTTAGGGGGTTGTCTATTTCGACACCCTTCCAATTGCAACAGTCCCTCCCACAAAACTGTGCCAGGATGGCCAACCTGCCTCTACTCTAGCACAGGTAGTTCACTTCCTCAGAAGGCAGTCCTTTCTCACCATTGCATAGCTCTAAATTGGGGGTAAGGGGATAGGAAGGCTGGGATATGGAATGTGGAATTTTTCCTTATTTTGAGTTAAAATCTGCCTGTGGGAATGTTATTTTTTAAATTACAGAAGAAGTCTGGCAGCAAACAGGATATAGCTAGAAATGACTTGATATAAAACAAAAAGTATCATATCAAAGAAAAAAGCAAAGGTCCTATGTGTTGTAGAAGCTCTTCAAGAACTGGAAACTAAGGGCAACTAGGTGGAGCAGTGGATAGAGTACCAGCCCTGAATTCAGGAGGACTTGAGTTCAAATCCGGCCTCAGACACATACCACTTACTATCTGTGTGACCCTGGGCAAGTCACTTAACCCATTGCCTAGACAAAAAAAAAAAGAACTGGAAACTAAGAAGGTGCCATCAGTTGGGAAATGGCTAAAGAAATGATGGTATATTAATGGAAAGGAATACCACTGGGCTATAACAAATGACAAAAGGGATGGTTTCAGAGAAACCTAGGAAGACACATAAATTGATGCAGAATGAAGGGAACAGAAATAGAACAATTCATACAACAACAACAACATTGTTAAAAAAACAAACAACTTTGAAAGATTTAGAATTCTGATCAACACAATGCCCAACTGTGATTCCAGAGGACCCATGACACATGTTACCCATCTCCTGACATTCAAGATGCAGAATGAGGCTTATGTTTCAGATGTGGTCAAAGCAGGAATTAGTTTTGTGTGACTATCCTTATCGATTGCAAGGCTTTGGTTTTTCTTTTCTTCTAAATAGGGATGGGGGATGGAGATGTAGGGAAAGAAAGAGAATGTGTCAGAAAAAAATTTAAACAGTAAAAGGTGTTAATAAAACTTCACTTAAAAAAAAAAGTCTGTCTCCCTATAACTTCAATCTACTGGTTTTACTCCTGTCCTATAGAAGGACACAGAAAATAAACTTAATTCCTCTTCTATATTACAGTCCTTCAAATATTTGAAAATGGCTGTCAGTTGTTCCCTGTCACCCCTACTCCCACATCTCTACCCCCAAGTCTTCTCCTGTTTCTTTCTACAGAAAAGATCTCCAGTTTCTTCTAGGTAGAGTTGTGGATACAGCAGAGGCCTAGAATAAGGAAGACCTGAGTTTAAATCCAGCCTCAGACACTTAGTAGCTGTGTGACTTGGACAAGTCATCTGCTTTGCTTCATTTGTAAAATGAGGATAGTAATAGTACCTACCTCCTAAGGTTGTTGTGAGGATCAAATGAGATAATATTTGTAAAGTATGTAGCACAGTATCCAGCACATGGTAGGCACTATATAAATGTTAGCTATTATTATGTCATGCTTTTTAGTGTATCAATATCCTTGTTAAAGTACAACATTCGGAAGGGAACACAATATTCTAGATATGCTCTGAATGCCAGATTTCTATTCGCCCTTCTATCTTACGTATATTACTGTGTGCCTTCTTGTGTACTGTCTTACTTAAGCCTCCAAAGATTGGGATAGCTTTTCCACCACTCAGTTGGCTCATTCATTTTCTAAAACCTCAGGTTTTCACGTGTACAAAAATATTTATAGCAGCTCTTTCTGTGGTGGCAAAGAATGAGAAAGTGAGGCGATGCCCATCAGCTGGGGAATGGCTGAACAAGTTGTGGAACATGAATGTAATGGAATACTATTGTGCTATAAGAAATGATGAGCCAGCGGATTTCAGAAAAACTTGGAAAGACTTACGCTGAGTGAAGTGAGCAGAACCAAGAGAACGATGTACACAGTAATAGCAACATTGTTCGATGATCAACTATCATAGACTTAGCTCTTCTCCAATACAATGATCTAAGACAATTCCAAAAGACTCGTGATGGAAAATGTTACCACATCCAGAGAAAGAACTATGGAGTCTGATGCAGATTGAAGCATACTATTTTCACTTTTTTTTTCCTTGTGGTTTTTCCCTTTTGTTCTGATTCTTTTACAACATGACTAATGTAGAAATATGTGTAACATGATTGCACATATATTACCTATATCTGACTGCTTGCTGTCTAGGGGAAGGGGAAGGGAAGAGAGGGACGGAAAAAATTTGGAACTCAAAATTTTACAAAAATGAATGTTGAAAACTATTGTTACATGCAATTGGGGAAAAAATAAAATATTATTAAGGAAAAAAAAATAAAACCTCAGTTTTCTTCTCACCAACTGCTGTCAAATTTTCTATCACTCTATATTTATGAACTTGACTTAAAGCAAGCAACAAACCTAAACTAATGTCTATGTTTATCCATGTTAAATTTTATCTTACTGGTTTCAGACCTTTGCTCTAGTCTTATTGTGATCACATTGAATCTTCAGTCTCTCATTTAATGTATTAGTTTTCCCTTCCAACTTCCTGTCATCTCTACAACCTAATTATAGGATCATAGATTTAGAGCTAGAAGGGACCTTAGATCATCTGTGTCAACTCAAATAGAAACTGATCCCTGCAGCCAGCATATTAACTCAGAAAGCCACAAATTAACATTATTTATAGTGAAATAAAACATACTATATCTGTGGCATTTCCCTGACCTACCAGTTCAAAAACCCTATCAAAAAGGGAGATAGGTTATTTTGGCATGACCTGTTCTTAGTAGACCCCTGTTTCTTTCCCAAATGCTCGCATTTTAAAAATGAAGACATTGGTCTATCTCTGGTTCTTACGTACCTAGCCCATATATGCCCAATACAGTCATTATACAGAATTGAACCTTTATAGCACTTGCTGTCTGTATCAGACATTTTGATACTCGATTTTTCACTGAACTGTGAAACTCTTTATTTCCCCCAAAAGATTATAGGATAAACTTCTTATAGGATGATCTTCTGTGGCATGTAACTCAGAGTTAGGCACAAAGTATGCTCTTGTTAATTGCTGAATATGGTTTAAAGTAAAAATAAACAAGTTCAGAGAGGCACATATAGAACGTAAATGTGAAGGTGGGGAGAGCAAGAGGGACTGCAGACTACTTTCCTGTCAGGGTCTATTAAGGAGTAGAAAGGTGTGGGCCATATATTATGATAACCAACCTCAGATCTAGGAATCACCTGAGCTCATGTGCCTGCATTTGGGACCATAGAATCTTTGACCTTAGCCACTGGGACCACTAGATAAAGTGCCCACTAGTCAACAACTAGATAGTGACCACTAGATAGAGTGCCAAGGCCTGGAGTCAGGAAGACCTAAGTTCAAATCCAGCTTCAGACACTCACTTTGTGACCCTGGGCAAGTCACTTAAATCTGTTTGTCTCAGTTTCCAGGAAGTGGCAAACCACACCAATATCTTTGCCAAGAAAACCATAAATGGGGTCAGAAAGAGTTGGACACAACTGAAATGACTGAATAACAACAACAAAACCATGACCTCCTCCTGGGTATTATCTCCTGACTGGCTTGTCATGAGAATACATTCTCCCAGGTCTCCTGCTATCTCTCTGACTGTTCCAACACAGTCTCTTGTGTTGGATCAAATGGATGTCATGGATGCCCCCCAAGAATATGTCCTAGACCCTATTTTCTTCTCTATAAAATCCCTCTTTTGGTTATTTTCATAGAGTCTCAAAGGTCCAATTATCATCTTTATGCAGATGACTCCCTGATCTACATATCTGGACTCAAGTCTCCTGAGCTTTAGTCCTGTTAGAAATCTCAAACTCAACATGTCCACAAAGAACTCAATCTATTACTCCCTGAATTAACATCTTTGTAGTTAAAACTTTCCTATTCCTGTTGAGGGCACCATCTTTCTTCCAGTTGCCCAATTTCTTAACTTGGGGTTTATTCTTGATTTTTCCTTCTCCCTTATACCCCATACCTAGTCTTTGGCCAAGTCTTATCCCATCCCCTTCCTCTTTTCTCCATTTACTGGCCCACAATCCTAGCTCAGGCTCTCATTACTTCTCACCTGGAATTATTGCAATGGATTCATAACTAGACACTAACTCCTAAGCTCTTCTCTCTTCATTCCATATTCCACACATATGCCAAAATAACTTTTTGGAAGCACAAGTTTGACTGTGTTACTACTCTCTTGCTCAAGAAACTTAGATGGCTCCTTTTTACCTCTAGGATAAAAAACAAACTTTTCCACTTCATGATCTGGCTCCAGCCTATTTTTCCAAATTTAGCATATATAACTCACTCTCATGAACTCTTTCAGTTAAACTGGTCTACACAAAGTTCTCCAAACTCAACACTCCACATCCCCGCACTGTTCTTTTGTCCAAACCATCCCTCAGTGTCTATAATGCAGTTTTCCTCCTCTCTTCTTTCTCCAAGGCCCCCCTCTTGATGCAAACACTTAAATGTATGGTGGAATGCCAAGAATATTTGGTAAAGACCCCTAGAATGTCAGGGCTGGAAGGGATCCTTTCATTTTACAGATGAGGAAACTGAGGCCCAGAAAAATGAAGTATCTAGCTTGCCAAAGATCACGAAACTTTGAAGCACCAAAGGCAAAATTTTAATCAGTCTTTTAATGCCAAGACCAGATCGTTTTCCTATATACCAAGGTTCCTTCTTAAGCAGATAAGACCACACTCCATTGAGTATGCCTTTTAGATAAGAACCCAAGGCTTTTTTTAAAAATGAAAAACACAAGAAATATTTTGAACAGGCTGTTCTTGCTAAAAGGAAAAAAACGCACAAGCTCTCATTTGAACTGGCAAGTTAGATCTTGTTCACATAGAGCATGGAGGACACCCAAAATCCTGCCACTGAGCTGGATCTAACCTTGAGGAAAGAAAGACCCACTGAGAAATGGTAACTTCACAGGTTTAATGGATGGAAAGAGAACAGCTCACTGATGTTAGCTTGTCTAGTCCCTGACGAGCTATATTATTAGTATATTATTAGTGAAGAGATATAATATTATTAGTATTATTAGTAAAGAGATATAAATCTGAGGTCACATGTTTGGCTGTTGCCAACTATACAAATACACAAAGATTCTATGGAGGGCAGGAGGGTAGCCCTCAAAAGGAAGTAGGAGGTACTAGAAGGAGTACTGGACTTGGGAGTCCAAAGATCCGGGTCTGAATTCCTCCTTATTAGCTGCATGACTATATGAGAAAATAGATTTAGACCTGAAAGTGATCTTAGAAGTAATGTTGCCCAACTCTCTAATTTCAGAGATGAGGAAACTGAGGTCCATGGAGTTTAAGCAACTTATATAAGGTCACACAGGTAGTAAGTGGCAGAGCTTGGAGAAATTTAGGCTTTTAATACTGATTTTATGCCCAATTATATAATTAGATGCCCAATTACAGGTACGAGCCCTGAGTGCTTATATAACTTTTATATAACATAACCAATATTTCCACTTACATAGGATTCTGCTTCATTTCCTTCCCCCTCCCCCCCCCATAGAAGACCTGAAGTAGCAGCCACAGTGTCTAGGAAATACCCAGGCCATTCTTGGTGGCAAATTCAAGTCACCGAGGTCTAGGCAAAATTGCAAAATTGACACAACTCTTTTTCCCTCTCAAATACCTTTCTGTAGTAGCCCTCTTTCCAATCTCCTGCTATCCTTTGCCCCTTCTTACTTATCCCTGACAGCCTTCACACCTCCGTCGACTTACCAATACCTCCCCTCTGGCTGAACAAAGCAATTAATATTAATATATGAATGACTGATAAGCTGAGGGGATGGGGAAGGTGATCTCTAAGTAAATTTTTAATTGATGGGGGAGTGAGGGGAAGGGCTGGAAGGCAGAAATGGCTCCTTTTCCCCTCTTGTACTCCATTTCACAAAGTGGAACTGGTATTTTTCTAGTCTCTGGAAGAAAGGACCCTGGGCATGAAAGTTAAGTAGACAGTTTTGTCTTTGTCTTTGATCTATCTGGCATTTTTTGAGAAATTAGTATCAGTAAGGTAATTAATTCTATTCAAGTAATTTTTACTTGCTTAAGTGAAAAGTCATCAATACTTGATGACAGCTCCCTATTCCCCAATTCTCTAGATCCAGAAACCTCAGTCAAGATATCCTAGATATCCTCATGTCAAGTTTATCTTTGTACCCTCAGCACTGTCACATAACAACACTTAAATATTCAATGGTGTATTGGGGTTAACAGGGAATGTTGTCTTCTTAAGAATAACACCTTATTTAACAGGCCTTAGAGGGACTGGAATTGGGCTTTACTGAAATAAGTTAAAGATAAAGACTCAATTCTTCCCATGGGTTCTCCTACTCCATGACCCGCCTCTCCCTGAGCCCATCACCACTGGGAACAAGAGGGGTGGGCCCTTTAAGAGGGGAGGGGGGCCAATCGGTCAGGGTTCCTGAGGTAAGAGGTATGTTAACCTTATTCACTTCTGGGAAGCAGCAGTGTTATTTAGGGACTGCAGAAGGGTCATACTCTCTTTCTCTTGGGAGCAGTGTCCTCCCACAATCCGGTCCTGGAGAAAAAAAGTTAACCAAAATTAAGTGAACTCAGGGGTGGAAAACCTTGGTGGGTCCTGCAGGGGTTCCGCAGCCCAGAGTGGGAGCAAAGGCTGACAGGTGGAATATTACTACTACGTGTAGACAGCGCTATACAGTTTTCAGAGTGCTTTCCACACAACAACTCTGTGAGAATGGTATTGTAAATATTATCTTCCTCTTAGGAGGTAACTGAGCCTCAGAGACGTTGTTACTTGCTAAAGATAAGTGTCTGAGGCAGAATTCGAATCTGCGTCTCTTGTGACTGCAAGTCCACATTTCCCACTCTATCATGCCTCTTGCGAGCCATTTATGAACACAAACAAGGTGTAGGAAGCTTCACCCCAAAGGCCGGGACTCCTGAAAGGACCCCGGAGGCCTTGGTCCTCGGATTCTGCCAGGACCAACGCGAGCCCAAGGTAGCTGCATCTGTAGCCCTGGGCCTCAGTTTCCCCTTCGTGTAAAGGGGGTTACTACTTCCCCCGGGCCGGCCTAGGCTAAGAGAGGCTTCAGGAGTTGCTTCGGGGTGGCCTGGGAGCTCTACACTACCCCAGGGGCCGGAGCCGGCGGCCCGCGGGCTCACCTCCTTGGCGGAGCGGATCTGCTTGCGCACCGCGTCCTTGCAGCCGTACGGAGAGTCCTGGAAGCAGGGCTGGAAATGTGCCTCCACCCGGGTGGGGCCGCGGTACGCGCCGCGGTAGAAGGCGGGCCAGCCCAGCTCCAGCACCGGCGGCTCGACGTCCGACTGCTCGGGGAAGTAGGTGAGCGAGGAGCAGTCCTGGGACGAGGTGAAGGACTCTTCGGCCGTGCTGTCCTCCCCCCGGGCCCGGGGCCGCTCAGCGGCCTGGAGGATGCTCTGGATCTCCTCCTCCGAGAGGAAGCAGGTCACGTTCTCCCGCCGCAGGAAAGTGATGAAGGCATCTCGGCCGCCGGTCACCAGCTCCTCCACGGCCAGCCGCTGCGCCTCGCTGTACAGCTCGGGCAGGTTGGGAGGGCCGCGCGGGGACAGGCACGATGCGGCCAGGTCATCCAGGAGCTGGGACGGCGAAGCCATGGCGGGCCAGCCAGCAGGCAGCAGGAGAAACGGCCGGGGCCAGCCGGGGCTAGAGCTGCGGCACCCGGCCCACATTTTATAATGGAGATTTAAATTCAAACTCGGCCCAACCATTGGTCAAAGAACCGCCCCACCCGGAGCACCGGCGGCCAGGCCCCGCCCACAAGGAGCCCGCGGTTGGTTAGCTGCTTTTAAACTCGCTCTCGCACAGTCAGCGCGTGTAGAGAGGAGACTCCAGGCGGAGCCAGGCAAACAGAGGCCCCGCCTGCAAACGGCTCCGAACCCCGCGCCCTGAACCCGGTTGGTCCGTGAAGCATAGGGCTCGCGCTGTAACCATGGAGTGGCATCCTACGTTGCCAGGTTTGGAAGGGAGCGTGCAGAGGGACTGAATCTCTGCGCCTGGGGTCCAGAGGACCAGGCTCCAGTTTGGGCTGGTAGCTGACCCTCTGTGGCAAGACCCCAGAAACTGGGCTCTACCAAGCACTGAGTTACAGCTCCCCAAAGGCTCCTCCTGGAGCTCAGGGCACCGCAGGGCTTGCCCCGGAGAGTGGCTCTGGGGCGCCCCCTGCTGGTTCCAAGGAGCGTCTTACGTTCCTGTCCAACCTAAGCGGGAGAGGACGCGCTAATCGTCACTGATTGTGTCTGCCCATAAGAGCCTCATACGTACATACTGTAGTCCTGTAGTGGACAAATCGTGTTCTGAGAACGGTTCGAGGACTTGCTCAATTCCTAACTAATAATAAATGACATTTAGATAGCGCTTTAAAGTCTGCAAAGCACCCAAGGAAGAATGACAGAGAAGGGACCCAGAAATCCTCTGGTCCTGCCATTCATTTTATAAAGGAAGGACTCCCCCTCTCTGGGTCTCAGTTTATTCCTTTATAAAATGTGGCGGTTGGACTCAATGTCCCCACTTTCAACTAGTTCTGCAAATTCCCTAAGTCGGGGAGGACTAGTCCTGCTCCTGGCATTCAAGGCTCTCCCCAATCTAGCCCCAACCTTTACTTAATCAGTTCTTCACATGCTCTGCATTCCAGCCAAACTGAACTGCTCTTTATCCCTGTTTAGACGGAGAGTTGTGAAGGGGACCTAAGAAGTCATCGAATCCCATCCCTTTATTTTACAAGTGAGGAAACCGCTGGGAGAGGTTGATTAGCTGAAGATCCCACCTATAGCAGGTGGCAGAGCCAGGATTTGGCCCAGGACTTCCGACTTTGGAGTTAAGCATTCTTCCCAAGACACACCTGAAATGGACTTCCCCTCACCTGGGCTGGGTGAAACCTGGACCTTCCTTCAAAGTCATACTCAAGTAATGTGACAGAACCAAGAGCAGAGCCAGCTTAGCCCCTTCTATCTCTGATGTCTCCCTCATCCAGCCTTCTTTTCCACCTTTCCCCTGTGCAACTCTTTTGGGAACATACTGCCCTTGGACCAAGATAAGATGAGAATAATGGTAAACAACCAGTTGTCTCAGGGCCCAAAAGATCCATTTTGTAGTACAGGTAATACAATAAAATAACAACTCCTCATGCCTAAGTTGCCTGGTTTTTATTCAGAGTCACAAGCAGAGAAAAAAATAAAACAGTTTCACCAGACTTTAGATCTCCGTCTGAGACGCCGCCATAGTGAGACATCACTATGTATGTGATTCATCAAATGTTATATCTGTAGTTAGCAGGGAGAGCAAAGGTAAGGAATGCTGTCCAAACATCAGCTAGTTTCATTCATCCACTCTTCATTCAGGCACACATGTATTTACATATAATATTTGGGACTGATGTCTTCAGGGTGTTGTCATTAAAGCTTCCAGACTCTGAAGATGGTTATGCCAAACAGATTCTTTTCCAGAATTCATCAGTTTGGTGACATATAACTTCTTTTTGTGGGAGAGAATTCTAGGAGGAACAAACAGGTAAAGTATTCCTCCATCTTTGTTACCACGTAGGAGGAAGGCTGGTAGGCAGGGCTGAGTGTTAATCCAATTTCTGGTTCCTACCCCTCAACCCTGAGACTTTTTATAGGTTGCTGTTGCTTGAATGGTAGTAAATGAAACTGATGGGACACTCCCTATGAGCCCCAACCTGCTTCCAATCTATACAAGAAAAGAATAGAGAGGAGTCAGAGGTCAGACCTTCTTGGCTGCTAGCCAAGAGCAATCAGTGCTTATTTAGGTTGTTGACCTTCCAAATGTGTTTCCTTCTCACCCATGCATTATCATGAATGTCTTGTGTCTGATTATAGCCCAAAAGGCAGATGCCATATATTTTTCTGATGTGATCAGTGAGATCAGATGGGTAAAGATTTGAGAAGAGATTTTAATCCCTTTAAAAGGAGGGTGGGGATTTTTTTTGGAGATGGGATATTATCTTTGCTTCAGCATGAACTGAGAGAGGGAAGAGTGGACACTGATCCCATTTGAATGTCCCACAAGCAAGAAAGACCTATCATAACTTTACCTTAGGCAAAAATTTCCTATTAACAGGAGAATATATCAGCACATAACCATAATTTACAGATATCTTTAGCCCTAACAGACAAGCTTTGGAGTCAAATGTATGGCCAGGCAGGGCCAATCTCATGTGGGGTGCTCATATTCTACAGAGCTCCGCATTCAATACAAGCAGGGTTACCCCCATTCGTGGGGAAATCATCTATTATAGATGGAGCTTCCCTCTAGCTATCACACATGCATGCTTTCCACAAACATGTATTGTTTCTATAATGTTCAGGGCACTGAGCTAAGTACTATAGGGAATCCAAAAAATTGTAAGACACAGTCCCTGTCTTCAAAGAGCTTACATCCTACTTGGAAGATTCTGACGTGTGCCCAGTCAAGTGTAAATATCGGTGTGATGGTATAAAGGAGAGATCTAGAGCTCAATGAAAATTTGATGAAGAAGAGAAGTGGCATGGGGGAAGTGGCACATAAACTACACCTTGAAGAAAAGGAATCATGAAGGACAGAGATGAGGAGGAAGTTCTTGCAGGGGTGGCCTCTGCAAACACACAGAAGTGGGAGATGACATGTTGAGTCAAGGAAGTTCAGAGAGTATGTGAAATAAAACAAAAATGTAGGTGGAAGGAGGACTTTTAAATGCCAGGTGAAGAAAGTTGCATTTTATCTTGTGGGAAACAATTAGTCACTGAAAGCTGGCTAATTGACCTGGTCAGACCTGCATGATAGGAGTAATATTTTGGCAGCTGTTTGAAGAATGGATGAGAAAGGGGAAGGAATAAAGGCAGGGAGACTAATTGGGAAGGGGTTGTAATAATCTAGGTAAGAGATGGTGATGAGTGATTTAAACTAGGGTGGTGGCTCTGTGAGTAGAGAGAAGTGGACATTTTCAAGAGATGTTATAAAGGTCAAATAACATGGCTTGGCAATTAAAAAAACATGGGTATTGAAAGAGAAGAATCAGAACTGAATCTAAAGTTGTGAGGCTAGTTCCTAGGAGTTTGGTGATGACATTAGCACAGGCCTGTACAACCCACAGCCCACCAAAGAATTCTGGGCGGCCCAAGAAAAATAAAGAGGAAAACATCTACTTTTTTTGAAGGCTATCCAATATCCTTTGGTGTGCCCCCCGTTATGCAGGCCGGCATTAGCAGAAACAGAGAAGCTGGAAGGCCAGGTCTAGGGAAGAAAATGGTGAACTTGGTTTTAGACATATTGACTCTGAGATGCTGTTGCATATCCAAGTGATGTCCATCAGGCAGTGGTAGATGGGAGTTGAAATTCAGGAGAGAGATTAGGGCTGATTATATAAATTTGGACGTCCTCTCTATGAAGGTGACAATTGGATTCATGGAGTTGGACAGGAGAATATATAGAGAGAAAGGAGAGCACAGGACAGAGCTTTTTGGGACAGCTAGTACAGTAGAAGAGTACCAGGCCTGGAGTCAGGAAGGTCTGGGTTCAAGTCCAGGTTCAGATACTTACTATCGGTATAACCTGGGCAAGTCACTTGATCTCTGTCTGCCTCAGTTTCCTCATCTGTAAAATGGGGATAATAATAGCACCTACCTCCCAGAGTTTTCAGGATCAATTGAGATAATAATTGTAAAGTGCTTACCACAGTGCCTGGCACATAAGTGTTATATAAATATTAGTTATTATTATTTGGAGGGGGTTGGGGAGTGGAAAGAGAACTCCCATACTGAGAAGACTAGAAGAGGAAGACGAACTAGCAAAAGAGATTAGAAATGAGCTTTCAGGCAGGTAGGAGAACTAGGGGAGAGCATTGTTGCAGAAGACAATGATGGAGAAAGTATGGGGAGGGGAAGATGGTCAGCATAAAATGCCTCAGAAAAACCATAGAGGATGAGAATTGAGAAAAGATTTAGCCATTTAAAAGACACTGGTGAATTTTTAGGGGGCAGTTTCAGTAGAGCAATGGGGTCAGTTGACAGATTGTTAGTAGTTGATGAAGTGGAGGTAAGGAGTGTTGATTACCCTTTCTTGGAGTTTAACTGTTAAAAGGAAGACAGGGATAAGACCAGAACAGGATCTAGGCTAGGGCAATTTGGGCTTTGTTCCCAAGAGTATAAAAATTTAGGGGACCCCTTTCTATTGCATTTTCGTTGCAAATTAAAGAGTTTGAGTTCATTGCTAGTTAACAAGAATAATTAGCTAAAATCAGAAGGCTACCAGATGACTTCCCCCCAGCCCCTATTCTAGATGGGTGCATCCCTGGCCTTCCCAGTTGTCGTGTTTGTCCTTCGTTCTCCAACAGGGCCATGACATCAGGGAGATGATGGCATGACTTGCAATTGACTTTGATTTGAGTGAGGGAGGGCTGTGCAAAGTCATCAGCCTCACTTTCTCCCCCAGAGCTATCTGGGTCCAGTGGCCAGATATTCATCAGGATGATTAGAGATGGCTCAGGATGCAATGGGAGACCCTGGCCCTTTTAAGCTAAGGTCATTTCAGGTGCTCACTTTGAGTGATGCAACGTGTATTCAGTGAATAGGCCTCTTTAACAAGTGAGTCAAAGGTTGGCCCCTTTATTCATATGTATGTATATGTGTGTGTATATATATATATATATATATATATCAAACTGGGAGGGGAAGATTCTCAGGGTTGCTGACCAAAAAGCCTTCGAAGTGGAATACCTGGTGGTACTGGTGTCCCAAGAGGTGATACAACAGTGTCCTCGGTCTGTCCCACCATGGGACCATTTTTCCTAAGTTCCGATTTCCCTCCTCCCAAGTCTTACCATCATTTGCCCTAGGCTAGTGTTGGGGAGCTTGCCAGGGCACTAAAATTTTTGGTTTCAACTCAGTATGGGACAATAGCTTGGAACAGGGGTGGGGATGGGCAAGGTCAAGGGAATGTTTTTAAGGGTAGGGAACACCTGAATAAGTTTATAGATAAGGAAAGAACAGATCATAGGAAAGGAGTAGATTGATAGGTAGAAACAGAAAATGAAAGAGCAGAAAATGAAAGGGAAATTATTTTACCAGCTGAAAGGAAATTGCTCCAAAAATTATTCTACCAGCTAAAAGGAAATTGCTCCAGGGCTCCCAGTTTTGAGGGCCCCTAAAGCCTCATTTTATTTTGCATTACAAATTGCACTGTTATATCACACTCCTCTAGGTGGACAGAGCAGCTAAGTTGACAAGTAAAATGTAAGCTTTTAAGGATGAGGTAGTGTTTTGTCTTTGTGCCCCCATCTCCTAACACAGCTTACTCATAGTAGGCTTTGATGTTTGTTGAATCGAGTTGCGCTGCTTTTCATCTATCCCTCGATGGAAGGAAGAAACACTAGAATTCACCAAAGCCCCACTTTAGGCCCATGAGGCCTAAAAAAATGACTTGAGTGTGAATCACCAGATGTTCTATTAGTTGTCACTGATTGTGTGGGGGTGGATGAGTGGGAGCAGTGAAAGTGAGAAGGCCTTTCTCTCCAACCATCTTCCAATTTGTTCCTCAGTGCCCTCCCCTCAATGAGTTCCCAAATCCAGCTCAGCCAAACTAAGGAGACTTCATCCCCTGAAATGAATAGCGATAATGACAGGTATTATTAAAAGAAATTTAATAATTTTAATTAAAAAATTCATGTCCTATGAAGGACACTGCCATTTAGAAGCTGCTCTTGTCACAGGTCCCCATCTGGCATGCACAGTGCCCTGGGGACCAGACACACTGTCTCCATACAGTGAGAAACCACCAGTTAGACTTCAAGGTACAGCACAAAGTCCTCCATACAACATCAAAGATCGGTGGTTGTCTTTAAAAAATGTTTTAAATATATTACTCTGTTGATTACCAATTTTTTTACACAAAGTTGCTAATACAATATACAGTGTTCATACATTTCTCACATAAAATACATTTTGTTAAGTGTTTTATATACATCAGTGGCTTCTGGCCTGGTGAATTATTTATTGCAGGGGGCTAGGTATCTTCAAACACATCCTGGATGCTCAGGTCTATGCCCTGCTACACACCACTTACTATCCCTATCTACAATGGGTACCTGGTACCCCTGGAGCCCATTGCTGCACTCTGCACTCCTGTAGAAAGGCCTTTGTGGTTTCTAAACCAGACCTAATTTCACTGTCTGTGTGGTAGCTCCAGTCTCATACTCAGATGCCCACTGGGGCCTAATCATAGACCTTACTCTTACTGGATGCCAAAGGAGGGATAGGCTTGCTTGATTATAGATGATGAAAAATTAAAGAAGATACCCTTCTGGTGCATTATAGGGGGGTGCCCTTGGACTACACTGAAAAATACCATCATGTTCTGCAACAAATCTAGTAGGAGGAGAAATCTGGAAATCATATATTTTAGTTTTGCACATAGCAAACTAAAAAGAAAAAAGCCCCCATTTACAAAAAAGAATTATCTTATGGCTTAAAATTATTGATTTTGTTTGATTTTGATCAACCAATTGGCAACACTATTTTTTCTTCTTGTGAAACAAAATTCAAATTTAACAAATGCTTATTAAGTATCTACTATGTGCACAGCACTGCATGGGGGAGATATAAAGATAAATAAGATGAGGTACCTGCCCTCATGGAGCTTACAATCTATTAATACGTTCTAAGGTCATGGGAATTGACTTAGGACTCCATGGACAGTTCATCGGACACTAAGCCTGAGGCCTTAGTGGCTGGTAGTCTGTGACTATAACCTTAACAAACTCTCTCAGTCTAGCCCCTGGCCAGATGAGAGCTTATACATGATGGGTTACGGGGTGTTAGAGAAAAGCAGATTGTTTCTAATTCTCAGTTACCTGCTATAAAATATAAACATATGTTAAGCAAAACATAAACATATAAACATATGTTAAACAAGGTATTTACATTTTATAGCAGATAACTGAGAATAAGAAACAAACTGTCCTGTGTGTATAAACACACACATATTTATCAGTCTGGATAATCTGTACATCTCTTTTGGCTTTGGGGTGTTTTTTTGCACCTATGGTTGAATAGGGGTGTTTCTGATGTTGAAGGAATTCACAATCCAAAGTAAATAATGATGCCAGAGCTGTAACTTCGAAGGATCTGGTAAACTGTCCAACTTCTCCATCCTTCTTTGGAGTCAGATTTCTTTGAGGAGACAGGAAATTTCTTCGGCAAAGATGAAGAAACCTTTGTTCAACTTCCTGCTAAGTCATATTAAACAACGATCTTTTGTGTTAACCAGAGCAGCAGATGGTGTCAGTAAGAATTTAGGATCTTATTTTTAGAGCTGGAAGGGACCTTTGAGGTCATCTAGTACATGTGCCTCATTTTACAGAGGAGGGAACTGAGGCCTAGAGAGGTTAAGTGACTTGCCCAAAGCCCCACAGGTAGTGTCAGAGCTGGGATTCATACTCGGGTCCTTGTGACTCCAAGTTGCACTCATCTTCCAAGCTGGCTGCCATCGCTGATCTCTTAGATACTGCTCTGATCCAGACACTGTCATGCCGAACCCACTCTAGGAGGCAGCAATGTCAAGCTTGTGTTGACTAGTTCAACATTGATTCTAGCATCTGAGAAAGAGACACTGGAGAGAGATGGCCATTCTGACTCCAGCCAGGTGTCTATGAGTCTGGGGCTTCAGCTCTGGTCAGCTATAATACAAATGAGTCCTCCATTTTGGAAGAGTCCAGCAATATGAGTGCAGAAATCCTTGAGGCTTCCCATACAGGGGCAGAACTGAGATGACACATTGGGTGGTGTTTAATAAGGCCACATTTAAAGTTAGGCAAGCCTCATACACCTGCAGCCATAGCTTTTATCTCTTTCAACACATCAGTGTTCCTTTGTTGTATACCCTACAACAGGAAGTTAATCAAGAACCCGTTAGTGGGCTCCTATCTCCCCAGTAGGGAAAGGCTCTGGTTATTGATTTGCCTAGCTGCCAGGGAGACAATAGGGCCCTGTTTGGCTCCATTGTGTTCAAGGGTTTCTGCTTTGCATTGATTAGGCACAAGAAAAAAACTAGGCTTGGGGGGTCTCTGACTCACCTGGCTTTTTTCTATCACATCCCCCTGCTTCTAGGCAAAGCTATATGAGAAGCTGCAATAGTACATTTCCTATATTTAATGCCCTTGAAAGAAGGACGCCTTAATCCCTGGCTTGAAATGACTGAGCTCAGAGTTTTTCCACTTCAGGGAGTCAGTTTTAACCCCCTGCAAGGGCACATTAGAGAAGAACCCATAATAGCTGCCCAAAGTAGATATAGTAGGTAAGATCATTGTTCTCTCAATTCTTTAGTCTGGCAGACCCTTTCCTGTGCTCCCCACAATCTGCCACTTGAGATTCAGTCATAGCCTCTTTCCTATCAAGGCACAGGGACTTCTGCAACTCTTCCAAGCTAGTTGGCTTCATCTGTGGAGACCAGGAGCCAAGGAAACCCTTGGAGAACCTCCACTACAAATGCAGGTACACCTTACATGAGAGGCCCTGGACAGGACTCAGACCAGGGAATCTAGAAGTGGACACATGGGATAGACATGCCTTAGAGTTCCTACATATTTAGGACTAAAGTCATTAGGTCTGCACGTCAGCAGCTACAAATAGAAGTCAGATATGGTCAACTCCTATCTCTTTGCTGCTGTACATCTTGCCACTTTCCCACCCAGCATGGAGGCCAGTCTGGACTGAGTAGATTTCAGGACTGGTCTGCAATTCATATAGTTACAAAATCAAATGTATATGGTTTTTTGATTAGCCCTTCCCCTGGTCCTCTAAACATGTGGATCCTTAAAATGACACTATACTTCATCTGTTCTATAGCACAAACAAGGTAAAACTATTCATGTATGCCAACTCCTGGGGCAGCTGTGGACCCTTGGCTATCTTCTTTGTCCTGTCCTCATCTGAGATACCCAATCCAAGCTAGTCTCCTGGAGTCAGGGTGCCATCTACTTTCATACAGTAGCAAGGTATCAGATCATATCTCAAAAACCCTGAGTTCTCTCCATCCAGCTCTCTGGCTCTCTGAAAGGCCTTTGCTAGCCCACTATTTCTACCTCCATCTTTGTTTCTCTGCCTCAGGTTCCTAAAGATAACGGTCTTAGCTTCTGGAGTTGTCTGGGGTTGTGTGAATCAGTCAAATCATGATGGTAAAAGGCTATTAACATATAAAACACAATGTAAAAATTATCAGGCATCACTGTTTCCTGTAAGGACTGCATACAGAGATGTGTTTGCACAAATAGATGTGTTTGCATACATGCACACATATTTTTTATACACCTCTGGAATGGCTTTTTTTTGAGCCTGGGTCTTATCCAGACTAAAAGTGCAGTTGGCCACTTACCATAGATTCCATTTCTAATCAGCACGGAAATTTTGACCTCTTTTTTTTTCCTCACCTGGGATGCTTAGGCAACCTGGCGGACCTCTGCTCCAGGAGGCTCACCATATTGGTATTATATTTAATGCAGGTACCCAATAAGCTTAGTCCACTACGGCACAGAACTCCTAAACGCAATGATTCCACCAGTCTCAGCCTCTCTGGCAGCCGGGACTACAGACAAGCACTGCCACCACCCCTGACCTGGATCTTTAATAAAATGTTAGTCCATCAGCTTACAGAGAAGTTTATTCACTGACTCAGGAAATTATGGAACCTCAAAGCTGGAAGGAACTTCAGAGGGCCTGTAGCTAAGGAGGCTTCCACTGTATAACATTGCCAACAAGTTGTTCTGTGACTTTTGCTTCAACACCTCCAGTAATGAGAACCCTACCACCTCCTGGGGCAGCCAATTCCACCTTTGGATCACTCTAACTTATAGAAAGGGGGAGGTAGAAAGGGATAAACATGCCCTTGTTCCCCAAACCCTGGAAACTAGAACTCGGGCATCTCCATGGAGCTGAAAAGAGGTAGTTTTAGGACAAATGAAAAACTTGTCCTGCTTAGGAAATATGTGAAATTCATTGTTCCCCTACCTCCAAGAGGTGATTGAGGCTGAATATACAGCTCCCCCCTCCAGGAGCAAATAAATTCATGATGGTAGTCATAATGGGCTAAGCTGAAAATTTGAGTTCTCTGGGAGCAATTGACCCTTGATGGCTCCTATCAGAGAAAGAATCCTGGTCTGGATGGATTGTGGAAATGATGTTGGAGTGATTTCCCTCTGCTTGTGAAGCCCAGGCAGGCCAGAAACTCCAGTCCTATAACTGCCTTCCTGCATGCTTCGCCACTGAATAAACGGCCTTGTCAGTCATATGCACTGTGCTTGCCTCCTGCCCACCTCCTGTCACCTTCAATGGGAACCGAATGCTTTCTGCTGGGAGGAGCATTACCAGTCCTGACAGGGGCTCCATCAGTGCACACCAGTGACTGTCTATGCCTTGAGGTGAAGCCCCGTCACCCTCCATATCCTGTGCCTGCACTTGGCCAGAAAGGAAGCTCTGTACCCACAAGACATAGGCACAAAAATAAAGCTGGATGTGCTTGGGAGGCAGTGAAAGCATTTCAGAATCTTACATTGACTACTTACCCCAACCTGGGACCCTACTTTTGTTACCAGCACCTGAAGGGCCGGGGACATTAGCACTTGTCCATTTTAAACACTACAGGGATTAGTTATGTGCTTTAAGCTAAATTTCACTCCTACAGTGGTGTTTTCATAAATTGGCAATACAAGCTCCTATTTCCCTAGGCTGGAGTGTTGAGAGGCAGATAACTCAGTAACCAAAAACTGGTTGGTCTCTGGGTTTCATGAGATCCAAGTGTCATGAGCTAGAGGGAATCTTAGAGATCAGTTAGTCATCTCACTCATTTTATAAATGAAGAACCAGGTCCAGAGAACTTAACTGACCTGCCCAAGTTTGCACAGCTAGTAAGCAGTAGAGCCATAAATGGAACTCAGGTGCTCAAAGAGAAAATTCAGAGATCTTTCCCTTACACAATTGGGCCTTTTCTAAATACCATATGCAGCCCTTGGCAGACAGGAGCCAATATGAGAATCTCCTTGACTGCAGACAAATGTGATTTCCCCCTTGACTTTTAGTAGTCTTGAAAGATTTTTTTCCTTTTAAAACATTGACTTTGTGGAGATAACTGGCAAAATTCTATGTGAAGTTTTAAAAATCAAATGAGATTGGAGCAACTTGATTTGTTATCTCTGACACTGAACTCTCCTGGGGACCACATCCTGCAGAGGAAAGCATTATCTTAGTGGGATTGACAGGGAAGCTTCTCTGGACAATTTCTGTCATCTCACCCTCAAGGATTCTCACCTCCCTTGGAACAATACACGGAAAAGAGCCCCTGGTGCCAGTAGACACTGATCGGGACTATGAAACTGGTCATTCATCTATTTACTCAACAAACACTGAGTGTCTACTATGTGTGTGGTGCTGGATCAGGCGCTGTTAGCCTCCAACTTCAAGATGACTCAGGGTTCTTGCTTTGATTCTATGAAGGGATATTTCTAGGGAGACCCCAAGAGGCATAAATACCCTCAGCCACCCCTGCTGAACATAACCACAGAGTTAGCCATGGCTGGGGCCTTGCCAAAGTCTGGAGTTGGACCTCACTCCAGCCATGGGTCTTGAGCAGTGGTTTGGAAAGCACCTCACACCACAGACATTCTGCTGCTGTCCCACACACAGCCTGTGTCAACACCGGTTACTCACTTAAGCAAGTGAACAGCTACATTCTCAGGGCCAAGCTGGACATGCACCTTCCTATTTACAGCCATCCACCTTGGTCTTTGGCACAAATGGGGCCACAAGTGATGTGTGTGTGTGTACACATATGCATGTGCGAGGCATGTAGGAGTTTGAACACTAGGGCTGGCAAGTACTTCACAAGAGCAGAGCAGGATTCCTCACATCACATTTCAGATATCTGGTAGTCACTTGCATGAGGCTAATAACTGGTATTCTTCATTCAGAATGGTGATAAGTATAGTACAAGGTAAGCTCTCAGGGGTGGGCAGTTCAGAGTGACACCAGGATTTAGGACAACTCTGGAAAAATCTTCCTCTCTGAAAATGAGAATTGGCCTCATTTTATCTACTCTCCATCCCACATGGCTGCCCCTCAGGTACTCGCACCAGGCCAGGCTCAGGAATGCTCCATGCCTTGGCCATGACCAGGTCCTTCTCCTTCCTGAGTCCAGGGGCATGGCTGCAGCAGGTCTAAGAAATTCGGCAACAGCCTCGAACTTTCTCCTCCATCTCCTCCATTGGGGCCTTGAACTTTAGCAGAGGAGGGTCCCCACTGGCTACTGTGTAATATACAGAAGTCCCATTGGCACTGTAAGGAGAAGTTCTCGTTCCAATCAGGGGGGTCTTGCTCTCACTGCTGCCCTCACCCACCCCAGTCACCCCACCACCTAGGTGGGGGTTTAGAAAGGGGTGGCTGAGGAGCTTGGCAGCTGCCCTCTGCCGCTTCAGCTCTGACAGCGTCTGGTGGCTGGGCTCCTTGTACACATTCCAGGGCTGTGGCATGTCATGAAGGCCGGGGCTACCATAGGGAAGAGATGCACTCAGGGTGTAGTCCGGGACTTCATGCACCTTCCAGATGTCACCATTGGCAAGAGAGTATTGGTGGGTGGTAGCTGGAGACCGGAGTCCATTCTGGATGGACATGTCCCCATTAGACAATGAGTATGGGTAAGGGCTGACTGGACCCCGGAGGCCATTCTGCATGGGCAGGTCTGTGTTCCCCAATGTGCTCTTGGTCATAAATTCAGAAAGAAGCAAGGGCTTTTCCAGTATAGTGTTCTGTGAACAAGGGAGGAAAGTTACCAATTAGTATCATCCAACTCTGAAAGGACTTTGAACAAAATGGGATTTTAACTCTACCATTGCTCCCGCCATACAGTGAATGAATGAATAAATTAATGAAAGAATTTATTAAGTCCTTATGATATGCAAAGCACTGTGTTAAATGATGGGGATTGACATCTAAAAGTAAGACAGGGCTATCAGAAGATCTTTGCTTCCCTTTAAGTCAGAGAGGCTCAGCATAGGGCTCTCCAAACCCATGGATATCTGTAGGAAAACTCTCTAATCACAAAACTCCCCAGGGAACAGAGTCCAGGTGGTTCTTTAGGTTCTGAGTGATTGCCCAACTCTGTGACCACCTCAGGTTTTAGTCAATTCAAAAGCAAATTTAATAAACAGCCAAATTAGGAGACAATTCTGTGCTTTAGAGAAGGACTCTTCACTTTGTAAATTGATTCATCACAGGACCTGGTGCTAGAAGGCCCCTCAGAACTCCTCTAGTCCAGCTCCATTGTCTTAAAGAAGAGGAAACAGAGGCCCAGAGGAAGTGATTTGCTGAAGCTGTCACAGAGAGTAAATGGCAGTGCCGAGATTTTGCACCCAGGTCCTTTGACTTCTAGCATGCTGTGCTTTCCCCATGTCAGACTGTCCAATCACAAGTTCTTTATAAAGCAAGTGGTCCTGAATCAATTAAGAGAACTACAGATCTCACTCAGGGCTATTTATCTGGTCACTTCTACCTGAAGACCAAATATTATGGAAACTACTGAAAATTCATTAAAATGATAGAAGACCTGCCCATTCAAAAACTATCAATTGTCATTTTGTTTCAAGGCAGCAATTGAACTACAAATCAATTTTAAAACTGTGGGCTGGTGAAGTGGAAAGAATATTAAAGCAGAATTCCAGAGAGCTGGGTCTGAATCCTAACTTCCTGACATACTAATGCTATGACTTTAAGCAAATCACTTGATTTGTTTGGGCCTCAATTTCCTCACCAATAAGATGAGGGATTGAACCAGATGATCTAAGAAATTCCCCCCAGCTCACAAATTTTGTGATTAAACCCTCTTGTTTTATTTAAAATTTAGTTGAAATCAGTTAATTCCTCTAATGTTACCTTGGAACAAACTGACAAATAATAAGAAATGCCAGATGGTCAGGCTGAAATAGACTCCTCATGTGGGTTAGTGGAATGGGCATTGGATAGTGGAGGACCTGGGCTCAGATTCCAACTTTGCCGCTTTGCCAGCGTGTGACGTTGTACACATCACATAATCTCTCTGGCTCAGTTTCTTCATCTGTAATATTAAGGGGTTGTACTAGGAGTACTATTAAGGGGTTAACATTTTCAACTTTTTTTGGTTTCAGGAATGCTTACACTCTCAAAAATAACTTTTATTTATGTGGGCTATAGCTATCAATACTTACCATATTAGAAGTGCAAATGTATATATTTATAAATATTAATTCATTTAAAAATAACCCCATTGCAAGTTAACATAAATATTTTCATGAAAAATAACAAATTTTCCAAAACAAAAAAGTTTAGTGACAAAAGGTGCATTGTTTTTCATATTTTGTAAATCTCTTTAATGTCTGACTTATTAGAAGACAACTGGATTCTTAAATATGCTTCTGTATTCAATTGGTTGTGATATGTTATTTTGATTGAAGTATATGAAGAAAATCTAGCCTCACACAGATAAGTAGTTGGAAAAGAGAGGATTATCTTAACACACTCTTAGTACTATAATGAAAATAATTTTGACCTCAAGGACTACTTGAAAGGCTCTTGGGGATCCTCAGGAATCCTCAGACCATACTTTGGGAACCTTGGATTAGATGATCCTTAAGGTCTCTTCTAGCTCTAAATTTATGATCTTATGACCTTACTCATTTCTTTTTCTTTTTCTTTTTTTTGTGAGGTAATCGGGGTTAAGTGACTTGCCCAGGGTCACACAGCTAGTAAGTGTCATGTGTCTGAGGCCAGATTTGAACTCAGGTCCTCTTGACTTCAAGGCCAGAGCTCTATCTACTGTGCCACCTAGCTGCCCCAACCTTACTCATTTTTGTCAAATGTGATTTGACCTGGCATAGGAGGTAGAAAGCCAGAAAGACAGAAATCTTGGGTTTAAGTCTCCTCTGACACACTTAGCTTGTGTGACTTAGTGCAACTCACTTAACCTCTTAGTGCCCCAGGCAACTCTCTAGGACCATAGATTGCAGATAGAAGTGCTGATGTGCATTGGTAAGAGTCCATTCCTCTGGGGGAATCCCCTATGTCAATGAAATCACAGGTTGAATCCAAAGGGGAAAAAAAAGATTCAATTTGAAAATGTTTAGTCCAAGGGTGGATCTTCTAAAGAAGGGTCATGGGAACACATGGATATGGAGACATTGCCATTAACATTGACAGAGGAAGTACCCAGGCCAATGAAATCTCAGATGTTCCATGATAAAAAATTAAAAACTGGTTAACACATATCTCTTTCAGAAACAACAAATAGCAGCATTTTCCAAACTGTATTATTCCACCCAACCTCAGTGAGACAGAACTAATGAGAGAACTAGGATTTCTATAAGAAAATTTTCAATGCTAGCAATATTTTCCCTCCTAGGATATTAAATATGAAATTAGGTATACCAAAAATGCTTATTACATTTTGCTTCCTCCCTCACCAAAGAAAAATGGCCTTAATTTCCCTTATTTTGGTCCAAAATTCTCTGAAGCCTTTTTTTTTTATCTCAGAAGCGTTCCCTATCCTCAATCTCCACAGACAAACATTTGTTTTCCATTGATATATAGGATATCCCAAATGTCTTGGTGCCATTTAAGCTTTAACAAGCTTAAATGGTACCAAGACTTTTAGGACACCTTGTATTTCAAGACCCAAAGTGCTGCATGGACAAATCAATTTGGGAAGAGCATATGGATTAAAAAGAGGAAAAAGAATAGCCTGGTACCTAGTGAAGCCATATTGTAGGGCAGACAGCAGGGGGCACTATCCTCCTGCATTTGCATACCTTTCTTCCACATTGCTGTGTAGGTCTGTGTCCTACCAAACTAACCAGGCTAACCAAAGCCAGGAGACATATTTCCTTTCTCAATGCTTAGTTTTTACAGGTTTATATTATCCTACCTATGCAGACTCCCTGAATGACCATATGCCTTGTGAAGACTCCCTGTCCCCTACACCCTTCCCAATTCCTCCAACAAAATCCTGGAGCTGATGATCACTGAAATCAGCGTAGGAAGGAATCCATCTTCCATCTGAGACAAGCAGTCATTATTCTACACTGCCTATCTCAAATGCCTTCAATTTTACCATAGGCTGATACATGCCTATTAAACAGCTCAAACCAGGCCTTCATCAGCCTCAAGTCTAGGCCCACATTCTCATTTTTACCCTCCATTTGTTTTTCATAGAACACTATATACAGCTATCTCTTGACCCTTGACCATGCAACACCCAGGCCATGTTCTAGACATGCCATCATGCCCACATACCCTGCCTCTCACAACTTTTTACCACTTATTCTGGGAATAATAGTCAAATCAGTATTTCTATAACTTCTGGGAAGGGTATGTCAATTGAATCCCTATGGCATCCCTACTCACCATCCCTTTTGTCTTCCCAGACCAAAATACCCTCACCTAGCCACCACTGCTCTATATATGTTATGTGTCATTTACCCCTGTTAAGCTGTAAGGTCCGTGAGTACAGGAGGGATTGTCTCCCTTTTCAATTTGTATCCCTAGTACTTGACTCAGTAAGTGCTTAATAAATGGTTTCTTATTCATTCATTCATTTATCCCTATTACTCTCCCTCTCTCATTCTGACTTTCCGTATTCCCCCTCCCCCCTTACCTTCTAGAACCCTAATTCTCTATACTTTGCCCTGTTCTTTCCTCTTTAATCTTCATGACCTTACCCCTTTATTCTCTTTTTTATCTTCTTTCTGTCCCTCACTCTCACCTTCCATTCCTCGCTAGTCATCCTTATCCATCATCCACTTCTCACCCTGATTCTCCATCCCTCACTCTCACCCTCATCTTCTATTTTCACCCTCCATCCTTCACTCTTCATCTTTCATCATTTAACTCTTACTTTCTATCTCTTAGCCACACCAATTAGCTTTTGAAAGAAAATTAGAAAAGAAACCATGGGAGCAGTGAACTGATGAAAAGGAATTCAGGTTGTTCTGAGTAGTTCTTCTACAGGGGAAAGAACCAGGACCATTGGGTGGAAGTTAACAAGGAGTTAGATTTTTCTCTCAATAGAATACAATCTAACCCTCTAACCGTGGTATTGTTTTCATGAGGTAATAAGCTCCCCACAACTGGAAGTGTTAAAAACAACAATTAGGAATAGAACTAGAGGGAATCTCTGCCCTGGGTGAGGGTCCCATCTAACCTGAAGCCTCCAGGACAGTTCTCCTTACCGGGTCCTTGTTCTCCTGATCAGAACGGGTCTCTCTGACTTCCCCGTTGTAGATGGAGTTTCTCTGCTCCTCTGCTGAGGCCCTCTGCTGCCACACGATGGCTTCCTCCTCATACTCCTTCCGGTACAAGTTGGTCCTGTCTGACAGGCTTGCCCTTCTTACCACCTTCCTGAGGAGAGAGAGAACGTCTCTGACCCTCAGATGCTGGGGGGCAGGATGATGGGTACGGACCCCCATAGACCGCCTTGGCTGTGCCCAATCAGGGCCCTACTCACCCCCGACTCCCTGCGCTGGATGTGCGCCGACTCAGTGAAGACTTGTGCCTCAGCTGGGACTTCATGATCACATCATGTTTGTGCTTCAGCTCCAACAGCAACACCTTGAACTCCTCCTCCTCACATAGGTCTAAAGCAGAAAAACCAGGGAGAGTCAGGTTGGGCACAAGGGATGGGCTTCAGGGGGCTGAGGACCATTTGCCCAGATGAAAGGAAGGTGTGACAGCAGTGAGGCAGACAACCCAGCACAAAGTCAGAATCAATTCCTACACAAGGAGCCTGACCTTCTCAGGGAAAGAGACAGGCAGGGAAAGGCCTGGCATCCTGGCAGCTTTGTTAGGGGTTACAAAGGAAAGGGGCCACAGCAGATAGGTAGCACTGGGCCTGGAGTCAGAAAGACTTCTTCCTAAGTTTAAAGCAGGCCTCGGACACTTCATAGCTGTGTGACCCTGGGCAAGTCACGTAATCCTGTTTGCCTCAGTTCCCTCATCTGTAAAATGAGCTGGAGAAGGAAATGGCAAACCACTTCAGTATCTTTGCCAAGAAAACCCCAAATGGATCCACAAAGAGTCAGACACAACTGAAAAATGACTGACCAGCACAAAAGGAAGAAGGCTAGTCTCATTTCTTGGGACGAAAAAGAACCCAGTCTAAAAGGTGTGTGGTGATAGGAGGCAAAGGACCAAGGCAATAAATAGCCAGAAGCAAGGAGGTAGCATTGAAAGAACCTTGGATTTAGAGGCGTAAGATCTTGATTCAAATCTTAACTCTACCACCCTAGCTGTGTGACCCTATGCAACTCACATAGCTTCTTTATATATTTATAATACCAACCTCATAAGTTGTTGTTATGAAATGAGATCATATAGATAAATTGTGTTATGTTTTGTTTGTTTTCTTTCTTTCCCTCCCTCCTTTAGATATAAAGGGTTTTGTAAATCATAAATGATATAGAAATGCCAGCTATCATTGTTTTAGAGGTAGTTTGATATAATGGAAAGAACATTAGTTGTGGAGTCAGAAAAGCCTGAGTTCAAATCCCAAAAAAGTTACTTGTGTGACCTAAGTTTCTTAGCCTTTCCTGGTTCTTCATCTATAAAATGAGGGAATTGAACTAAATAATCCTTAAGGTCCCTTCTGGTTCCAAATCCTATGATTTCAGTTTTATTGTTACTAGGATACAGAGAGGAAGGAGTAAACCAGCACCCTCCAGAACTGACAGTGTTTAAAGGAGGGGGGGGAAGAGCCCACATGATTGCAGAATGAAAGAAAGAGAAGAGCTAGAAAATCTGACCTATTGGCATCTCATCCATGGATGTCCGAGCACTGAGACTGGCTCCATGGGACACCAGCAGCTCCGCCATCTGCATCTGAAACAACGAGACAAAGCCATTGACATCAAATTCCAAGGAGCTTGACCAAGGGCCACGGGGCAAAATCCTGGGCACCTGGGATCCAGGGTGGCTTTACAATGACACTGTGACCAGAACTTGTCCCCCTCAAGAAAACATCTTATCTCCCTTTTCTGCCTGGGGATACATGCATTTTAAACAAGCATTCAAGGAAGGCACACGGCTTAATTCAAAGGAATAAACTAATAGCAGAATTTCAGGTACCAGGACAGATAGTGTCAGAGGTAGGGGGTGGGGCCTAGGGTGGTCATTCTTTATGTAAACCTTCAAATTCTCCCTAAACTGCCACCCACCCTTAGCTAGCCAAGATGGCCCTCTTGTAGTAGAAAGACTTATTTCTGGAGTCAGAGGACTTGGGCTCAAATTCTGGCTCTAATTGCTACCTGTGTAAACATAAGTCAAGTCATTGTTCTCTGGGCCTAGAGGAGGCTGGACTAGGTCCTCTGTAAGTTACCTTCCAGCTCTAAATTCTATTATACTATTTGTAACCAGATCCATTCTAGCCAAAGTCCAACAAAGAAAGGCAGGTACTCTAGGGATTTATAGTTACTTCCTAGATGACCCCAAGGAGCTTCAGTGGAACAGATGCAGATAGAGGGCCTATTAGGATCTAGAACAGAATTTGTTCTGTTACAGCTGGGGTTGGCATCTTTCTAAAAGTAGGATGCCCAGATTCATAAAATCTAGAGGCAAAAGGGTCCTAAAAACTAGAGATAATTTCATGGAACTATATAGACTTAGAGCTAGAAGGGAACTTAGAGACCATCAAGTCCAGCCTTCTTATTTTACAGATGAGGAAACTGAGGCACAAGGAAGTTAAGTATCTTGTGCAGGGTCACACAGCTAGTAAAGGTCTGAGGAAGGATTTGGTCTTTCTGACTCCAAGTCCAGTGCTCTATCAACTATACTATGCCACCTCAATTTAATTCAATATCTTCATTTTACATTTGAAGAAACTGAGGCCCAGAGAGGTAAAATTATTTATCTAGTCCCACAGATAATAAGTAATAGACTCAGAATTTGAACCCAGGTCTTCTGAGTCCAGTGCTCTTTCTACTACACTATTCTGGACCCTGTTCTTCTAGAACAACAGTTCTGAAAGTGTGATCTGGGGGCCCATGGGGCTCTCTGAGACTCTTTCAGTGCATCCTTGCAGCCAAAACTATTTTCATATCTTCATAGTAATACATAATAAGATTCCTTAATGTGATAAATATGTCCTTCAGGGTATTCTTGAAGTCAAAGCTATTTTCATAATAATACTAAGATGTTTTAATTTTTAATATAGTAAATATCAATAGATACAACCCACAAAAACAAAAGCTGGGGACAGGGGAGGCTTCAATGATTTTTCAGAGTGCAAAGGGCTCCTGAGACCAAAGAGTGTGAGAACTATTACTCTATTAAATGCTGAGTGCTAACTCCAGAGTGAGAAAAAGGCTGTAACCAGGGAAGGAGTCACCATATTTTGGGGATGCAGGATGGGGGGTGGGAATGAGAAGGTTGCCCTACAGATCTTTATTGCCACTGAGGGGTATGGGATATGTTTGGAGAAGTCAGTCTGCCAATTATGTTTGGTATATGTCATACATGCTGTTTACTACTAGAGGTCTGGGAGTCCATGGGCATCAACTCCAGGCAGGAAAACCTTGCAAACCCCTGATACCCAAAGTTCTGCCATGAGGTGCCACCCACTCCCACCAGGCAGCCAAGAGGGTTGAAGGATGTACCTGGCCCCAGAAGGCAGCTGCATGGAGAGGCTCCCAGCCATCCCAGTCCTTGACATCCACTCGTACTCCCTGGTCAAGAAGAAGCTCAGCTGCATGAAGGAATCCATTGGCCCCAGCAATGTGCAGCTAAGGGAGAAGAAGAGAAATTTATGGATTTTTGAGTCTTGAAACACTTTAAGGAACACAAAATAAGGCACTCTGTTCTGTGCTCTGGCATCACATTTAAAAGGTGAATTAAGTCAACATGCTTTTGAGCACCAACTGCATTCCTAGCACACAATAGGTAATTAGTAAATTTTTACAATTTGATTTTTATTTATCAAATCTCATGTTCGGCAATCAGTGATATGAGATATTTATGAAATGGTCCCTGACTTCAGCAATCAGAGAAAAATTAGAAAGGAACTTCTTGACCTCTCTGCTGCTTTAGACATTGTTGAAAACTCCCTCTTCCTGATGGATACTCTCTTCCCTTGAAATCCATGATATTACTCTCCCTTGGTTCTTTTCCTAATTTTCCAAATTCTCCTTAGTATTCTTTACTGAATCATTATCAGTTTCCATTCCCTGACCTTGGCCGTCCCCAAAACTTTGTCTAGAGCCCTGTACTATTCTCTGTCTCCGTCATCTCTCCTGATGATCTAGCTCTCATGGATTCAATTATTATTAATTATGCAAATTGCTTCCACGTGCGCATGCGTGTGTGTGTGTGTGTGTGTGTGTGTGTTCTTAATCTCTTCTTTGATCCTCAGTTCCATAACACCAACTCCCTGCTGGACAGCTCCACTTGGATGTCCCAGTAGCACCTCAAACTCAACATCCATTATCTTTCCTCAAAAACCCACCTCTCCACCAACCTTTCCTATTGCTGTTGAAGGAACCACCATCCTTCTAGTTACAACCTTGGCATCATCCTTGACTCTTCATTCTCCTTCTCTCCTGCTTTTCTCTATATCTAATCAGTTGCCAGTCTTGCCATTTCTCTCTCAATATCTCTCCACCAATATGGGGCTATCAGCCCAGTTTAGGTTCCAATTACCTCTTGTCTGGACTATTGTGAATGCCTCCTACTTAGTCTCTGTTTCTAATCTTGTCGCTATCTGTGTCATGTATCTGTTACAAACTCCTCCAAGGCAGGGACTTGGAGGAGTTTTTCATTATTATCTTTTGTTATTATTATCTTTGTATCCCAAGGGCCTAACACAAAAATATAGGGATGGAACCTGTGATTTCATAGGCACAGGGAACTCCCAAGTGAGGAAACTCCCTCTAACAATGCTGGTTGGCACCTCAGCAACTCATAGTCTTAGAGAGGTTCATGAACCACTGATAGGTTAGGTGATTTGTCCAGTGTCAAACAGCCAGTAATGTCAGAGGCAGGATTTGAATCTAGGTCTTCTTGGCTTTAAGGTCAGTGCTTCATTGACTATACTATATTACCTCTCTCTCATAAGTAGGCACTTAATAAATGCTTGTTGAATTGGACTTTACAGTCATCTAAGTAAGTGTGAGGTCAGCTAGGTGGTACAGTGGATAGAGTGCCAGGCCTGGAATCAGGAAGACTCATGTTCCTGAGTTTAAATCCAGGCTCAGACACTTACTAGCCATGTGACCCTGGGCAAGTCACTTATCCCGGAGTGCCTCAGTTTTCTCATCTATAAAATGAGCTAGAGAAGGAAATGGCAAATCACTCCAGTACCTTTGCCAAGAAAACCCCAAGCAGGGTCATGAAGAGTTGGGCATGACTGAACTATAACAATAAAGAAAAGCACTTTAAGATGACTCAGCATGAGGTCTAGATTTGGTAGGTAGGCATGTGAGAAGAAACAGGTCTCATGAAAAGGATAAAGAAACAGCTTGGTAGTGTGGACGAGTAAAAGAAATAGAAGGTAAGGATGCTGTTCTCAGAGAGACCTGGAGCTCAGCTCAAAATTGCAGATCACAGTATCTCAGAGTTGAAAGGGACCTCAGAGGTTACCTACTCCAATCAGGACCTAAGTAGGCATTCCCTTTACAACATCCAACAAGTGACCTTCAAATTCTCTTGAAGATTTATAGTGATGGGGAACTTAGCACCATATGAAACAGTTCATTCCACTTAGCTCTAATAGGTCACAAGTTTTTCATTATATCAGCATAAATCTGCCTCTCTTTAACTTCATCCACTGTTTCTAGTTGTGTCCTCTGAGACCAAGATCTGAGGGATGATGAGGTAGAAGATATAGCTGTCCTGGGATATGGCTAAAATGGAATGAAAATGAAGGCCATCAGAGATGACGAGATTGACAGCCTATCTTTGTATTTCTAGCATCACAGTGCCTTGCACATAATAGGCATCTAATAAGGATAAGCTTGGCATGATGCCAATGATAATGAAACAGCTTCTCTCATGAATTCAATATCAGTAAAATAAAACAATTTTTTTAGTCTGAATCGATGATTTCACCAACATAAGGGGCTGCCCTATGCTGGAAGCAAGGAAACTCTTTATGCCAATGTAAATGAGTAATTATTCTACAACTTAGAGAGCCTTAGAGAGTTACCTAACACTCTAAGTGGTTAAATGATTTGCAGGTCACACAGCCATTATGGGTCCAGCTGTGGTTAGAAAATAACTTCTAACTTCTGTCATAAGCCATATTTGAACCCAAGTCTTCCTGATTCCAAGGCCAGCCCTCGAGCCACTATGCCACACTGTCTCTCAAAAATAATGCTAAAAACATCAAAGAAAAAAAAACTTGTGGTTTGGTAAAAAGCCCATTGTCAGGGCTGAAAGAGAGCCCAGCAAGAGCTGTCTAGGGTCCTAGTCTCTTCCTGATCCTTCTCTTGACAACACACACTTGGTTCTCATTCACAGTGTTCCTACCCTTAAATGCTGACCTCTCTGAACCATGTACTCTCCTGACAGTCTTACCTATATCACTTGTATGGAACACTGATGACTTGGCTTTTATAATCATCCCTATAATCTGTGTCCCATGGACTGAACTAATACTAGGCATCTCTAATGAATGGTGCTAAACTCTTTCCATAACCCATACCCCATCCTTGACACCATGTAATTTCTAGTGAGCTAGCCACTCTTCCTGACTTCAGACAGGAATGGGGGTTTGGGGGTGGGAATTTTTAATATGGAGTTAACTATCTAAAAGGTGGATATAAGGCCTCCAACACTGGAGGTCTTTAGGCAGATGACTGCTTATTGGGGATGATAAAGAGGGATTGGAATAGATGCCTTCTAATATCCCACTGGGATTATTTGATTCTATGAATATGAATTTCAGGGATCTCAATAATGTGAGTACAGGGGCACTATGGCACAGTGATAGAGCATTGGACTTAAGTGTCAGGAAGGCCTGGGTTCAAATTCTGGCTTAGATACTTAATAGCTGTGTAACCCTTGGCAACACACAATTTCTTGGAGTCTCAGTTTCCTCTTCTACAGAATGGGAATAACAATAGCACATGCCTCATAGGGTTGTTATGATGATGAAATGAGATATACATGAAAAGTGCTATAGAAATTCCAGTCACTATCATTCTCAGAAGCCCACATGTAACAGACATTGTTTATCACACATTTAGCCTTTTGGAATCTGAATATCCATGCATGAACTTGTACTACAGAGAGGCTACATTAGATGGAGGAGAATGAAATGTGTAAATCTGTGGAGAAGGGTGGAGTTTGCATGCCCTTGTTAGAAAGGGTCCTGGCTCAGAAAGCTGAAAATCAAGCCAGAGTGTCAAAGACTATGGGCCATTGAGTGCACAGTGGATCCTGCCACAAGGTGAGCTAAAGTCCTCTTTTCCTTTGAAAGAAATCATCTATGAGCTAAATTAGCTGATTCTAGAACCAAGTCCCACTGAACATGCTAATAAAATTCCAATACCACAAATACCAATACCAACACATGTGAAGACTTCCCCTGAAAGCAGATAAAACAGGTACTGTGGAACACTTAGATCCTGGTCAAGCATCAAAAATGCCAAAGTCATCCACTGCATCCCAGGACATCACCAGTCGTCTTGACTTTTGTTTTGCCATTAGACCTCAGATGACTCAGGGAGAATAAGCTGACAAGTATACAACTCTGCCTCACTGGAATCCAATTCATGTGCAAGTCAAGAATAACCCCTTGATGTCATTGGTCCTCTTTGAAAACAAAGGATAAACAACAAAATGCCATAAGAATACTTGATCTGGGGCCAACACCAGGTTTCAGACTATGGCAGGGTCTACGATAATCAATGTTGGGACCTTAACTAAGACACAAGGGTATGGAAAGGGGATTGGGGCTAAGGTAAGCCAGTGAAGTTGGCAGACATCAAGGTTCAGTCTGGGGAAGGGACCCACTTAGCTATGAAGATCATCGAGAATGTAGAGTGTATATAATACAAGTCAGGCAAGTCAGGAAGTGGGCTGGACCATGAGGTCCAGGAAGGGAGGCCAGGTCCCATAGCTGAGGTTTGAACCAGGCCAAAGGGCATAGTCAGAAATGGATTCAAGGGGCGCAGACTGGGTATGGAGTTTGAGAATTTGGAAAAGGGATGGATTGATGAACAAGTAGGAAATGCTCCAAGGAGCTGGCCAGGAGGTAACATGATGAATGGGAAAGGCCACTGAATTTGGAATCAGAGAACCTGGGTTCAAATCCCAGCTCTGCCACTTAATCCTTATGTAACCTTGGGAATTCACTCCTCAGTTTCCTTATATGTAAAATTACACTATATTAGCTCAATCTTCTAACTTCAAATCCTATGATCCTAATTCTTCAGCAGACATAAACACATACCAGGAAGAGGTGGTATGGTGAGACAACACTGGGCCTCAAGATATTAGTGAATGGGGACCATAGACCCCAATGAAAGTCAAGAATAAAATTCTCAGGCCCCAGGAGTAGAGGAACCAGGTCATTGGAATTGAAACCCAAGAATAGGATGTCAGGGTTGCAGACAATGAATGGCCAGATGGCAGAGGTCAGAGCCAGAACAAAGTGACTCATCACTGGGAATCAGAGCCAGATACTAGGAGACAAGAAAAGGTGCAGGGGGGAGGGTAGCAAGAATCAGATTCCAGACTGTGTAATGGAGCAGTAGGTACTAGAAGCAATGAATGAAGGCTTCTGTTGTTGTCTCTGCTCAGAGCTAGAGTTAAGAAGAGATGTGGGCTGGATTGAGCAGGAAGGTGAGCCAGGCTGCCCAGAGGAATGTAAGGCAGGGTCTTTGCCATTCCTTCACTGGGAAGAGATATCATTGTAATACAATTATATCATAGTCCTCCTATAAAGCTCCCTTGTGAAGACCCTGGGATCTCAAAGGCCAGCTAGTATGGAGCAAATGGAACTTTGTTTCAGGGTGCCAACATCTGCGTTGGAGGGGAGATATATTTTCTCCCTGAAGGATTGCCATTTCTAATAGCTTTCTCTGAATTGTGGCAATGCATGGGACAACCAGCCCTGGGTTACCACTGCAGGGTCTTATGTTATGGTGCCCTTCTCCTGGGTCCACCTTCTGTAACTCTGGAGCAACGGCAGGTCTTTCTGGAGGAAGGTCTACTCCTCTCCAAATACAACTGCACTTGCAGGTCTTTATCATTGCCACACCTGCCTTCCCCCAAATGTATTTTCCACTGGCACAGTTGCAGCTAGTTAAGGATCTGCCAGTAGAACACATGTTCTGGAAAATTCTACCAAGGCCATAAAGCTTTCAGTGGTGAGCCTAGCAACAGATTATATGTCTGTCATCTGAATAACAACCTTGCTAAACATAGAGAGTTCATCACTAGGTTGACTAGGCTGAATGTTTGGCCAATAGAAACTCATGGAGCTCTCTACTAAGGCCAGGAGGAATTCACCCTTGTGTCATTGATAAATCACAGAGTTTTTTAATATTGAAATATGAACTATTTTGACACATGTTTCTCCTCCCACCTCCCCCAATAAACTATAAGTGTCTTAAGGACAGAGCTTGTGCTATATCTATCTTTGTATCCTTACCCTGTCAGCAGTGATGGTGGTGGAGGGGTTTCCCTATCCTCTAGCCCATTAACCTGTTGGAGAACCTGGTAGAGAAAGTGCCATGGGGTACTCTTCTCTCCTGTCAATGCCCCATTCCCCTTTTTGGTTGGACACTGACCCCCTCCCCCTCCCATACCTGTGAAAGGGATCCCAGAATCCCTTTTCCACCCAGAACCTGAGGCCCACTCACCCCTTCTGAATGGTGGCAGGCAAGGCTCCAACCTGTGGAGCACACATGGCTGCTCACACCATTTGGATAACTACAATCCTTTCAGTCAGATGGAGGATCTCCAAGCCTTACCATCTGCCTTGTCATCGAGTCCTCATTCTCTGTTTTGCTTCTATTCCCTCCAGACTGCTGAGCATTGCCATCTGACCTGCTGACATATCCTAAGGACTCCTGGACCTTGCCATTCACAGTGTTGCTAGACACTCAAGGACTCTTGGCCCTTTTCATCCCACTCTGCATCTGAACCCTCTTGTATCGTCTCCCCCAGTTAGTATGAGCCCTTTCAGAGGAGGGGCTGTCTCAAATTTCTATTTGCATCCAAAGGACAAAGCACAGTACTTGGGGCATAGTAAGCACTTAATAAATGCTCTTTTCATTCATTCATTCATTTAGGACCCAGCTTAGCATCTCACACATAAGAATGTTTAATAAGTATTTGTTGTTTGTTGATTCAGCATGTCTCTCACCCAACAGCTTCATGCTTTCATGGTTGCTGAGATGAGCCAGGATAGCTGACTGAATAGTTCACACTGTGGGAGGAGATGCTGTGGCGGTTTGGGCTGGCATTCCCTGTGAGCTCAAAGAAAAAGGGCTTCTACACACTCAAACGCCAGCAAACAGTACAAAGCCCAGTGTGACTGGTAATTCTCTTATGTGGGCAGAGACTGCCCCACAGTGCCAACAGCCTCCCTGCTTGGGCATCAGACCTTTCAAAGTACTTTCATTTCAATCATCTTATCTTATCCTTGTGAAGGAAAGGAGGATAATCATAGGATTTCTAACTGGAAGAGAATCCAACCCTCTCATCTTACAGATGAGGAGACTGATGCACAAGGAGAGGGCATGACCTTACCAAGGCTCATCCCCATGTTGAGATTCTCATTCAGACCCATAAGGAAACTGAAGCATAGTTCAATGAGAAGCAGGATGCTATTGTGGAATGAAAGCTATTGCAGGAGTCAGAATGCCTTGGGTCTAGATGCAGCTTTGCCACTAATTAATTAGCTGTGTGACTTCAGTTATGTTACATCCCCTCTCTGGGCCCCAGCTCCCCTTATCAATAACATGAGGAAACTAGACTAGAAAATCTCAGACACCCCTTCCAGATGTAGCATTTCATGAATCCATAGTGTAACCCAAAGTCACACAGCCTAAGATTGTTCTTGGCCTCCCTGCTGGCGGCAGGGCTTGTAAAATGCTCTGTATCTGTGCAGGGTTCATTTCACATCATGAAATGCTGCTGTTATGCACGGCCCAGCACCAGCCATCAGGCCTGGTGCGGCTGTGGTTTTCAGGATCCTGAGGGCCCGAGGCCAGGATCACCGCTAGAGGAGACGGCTGGGGCTCCAGCTTGGGCTGAGACAGATCTGCTCACCAGGGTGGCTCCTTGAGCGTCAGTCCAGTCTAGGTCCTGACCTGCTGCAATCATGCAGCGGATGTCGGCGATCATCTGTTGTTCAGGAGCAGCCCGCATCTCGTTGATCTTCTCTTGGGTGATGCCTGAGAGAGCAGACCAGCAACACATATTAAAGAAATGTTCCCGATTCTACCGCACACCCATCAGATTGGTAAAAAAAAAAAAAAAAAAAAAAAAAAAAGACAAGAAAGGAAAAGGACAAAAGGACAATTGTTGGAGGGGTTAGAGGGGCACAGGTACACTAATTCGATGTTGGTGGAGCTATAAATAGGTCTTGCCGTTCTGGAAAGCAATTCAGAACTATACCCCAAAAGTCACTAAGCTGTCTATGCCTTTTGACTCAGTGATACCACTACTAGGTCGACAGAGACAGAGAGAGACAGAGAGAGACAGAGAGAGACAGAGAGAGACAGAGAGAGAGAGAGAGGGAGAGAGGGAGAGACAGAAAGAGAGAGAGAGACAGAGACAGAGAGAGAGAGAGAGAGAAGACCCATATATATAATAATATTTGTAGCTGATCTTCTTGTGGTGGCAAAGAACTAGAAATTAATGGGTATACATCAAGTGGGGAATGACTGAACCAACTATGGAATATGAATGTAATGGACTATTTTTCACTGTTAAAAATGAGAGAGACAATTTCAGAGAAACTTGGAAAAAACTTGGATGAAATTTTGCAGAATGAAGTGAGCAGAAACAGGAGAGCAATTTATATAATTACAACATTATAAAAATGAACAATTCAGAAATTCTTAAGGACTTTGATTGATTCAATGACCAACCATGATGCCAGAGGATCAGTAATGATGAATGCTGCCCATCTCCTGTCAGAGGGGTGATGAACTCAGCAGAGCGAGACATATATTTTTGGATATGATCAATATAAGGACCTATTTTGCTTCTTCACCCATGTTTGACACAAGTTTTTTTTTTCTTTCTTTCAATTGGGCATGGGGATTTAGAGGGGAACAAAGGGCTAACAATAGGGTTACCAAAATGAAAAGAAAGAAGAAAATAACAAAAAGAGCATTTAAGCATTTAAAATGCATAGAAGAGAACACAAGGAAGGTCAGTAGGAAACACAGATAAGCAGGTTAGCTTTGAAAAGAACACATTGAAACTAACAATAGACACGAAAAGAAAAGCAACTTACGTGTAATATAGATTTACAATCTTATGCATAATTCTCTTTTGCTGTTTTATTTTTCTGTGGCCAGGTTTACCATATTTGCAGTTGGTTAAAAATTTTTTTAAAGAGTAAATCAGGTACATCCTGGCTATGTCATTTGATTCCTAAACCAGATCAACCTAGTAGGAGAACAAGTAAGAAACCCCAACAGTCTAGACTCTTTTCTTGTCACTGATATTATGAACACTAATTTGTGAATATCTAAGCTAACAATGCCTTGAGCTCACTTTTCATAGTATTTTCACACCTTTTATCAATCTCCTAGCCTGACAACAGCCCTGAGAAGGAGATAGCACAGAGATTGTTATCCTTCCTTTACATATGAGGAAACAGACACTTAGAAAACTTAGTCCTACAGTGTCATTGAAAGAGCCAAGTGGGATTAGAATACAAGATTCCTAGTTCTATGATCTTCATCAATTTGGTTTATAATTCTTGATATATAAATACTATTTTTCATCTTAAGGAATCTCTTTATACATATGTGTGTGTGTGTGTGTGTACACACACACACACAGAGGCATGGACACAAATATAGTAACAGTCACAATCAGAAGTAGACTCTGTCTCTCTCCCTCTCTCTTTCTGTCTCTCTTCCTTCAGGCCTTGAGATCAATGCTTTCTAGTCTTACTGCCATTTTACACACATTTCTCTCCACCCTGTACCCCCTACCCCAATACACACAAGGGAGCTGAGAAAAAGTTCATCATCTTCCTATTCCTCACCCTGATATGCCATGCAAGTCTCAATCACATCGAGGGTTGGTTCATCTTCACAGAGGTCATAGGGCATATTTCCATCTGAGTTGACTGCAAGCAAATCTGCCCCACTGTAAAAAAGAAAGTTTCATATGAGGACCACATGTTGGGGAGGAAAGGCTCAGTCTTCCCTTTAAATATGCCTCTGCTTCATTTTCCTCCACCCCACTTCAGATTCGGGGAAGCAGATTCTACAAGAGTGGACCATTTAAAAGCTATCAGAAGGCCGTTCAGGAACTCTCTATGGTAGACAGCTTTCTCCCCTCTAGCCTTTCTCCTTCCCTGGGAAATGGCTATGACTGATTGAGAGTCTCACCACAGCCAAGATGAAGCTAAGGCATCCTCTTTAAAGGTTATCATTATTCTTAGATCTTTATACATCTCTGAGATGATTTTTACAATGCTTGACTAGGCCTAGTGACTCTAACATCTCATAGATTTGGTTACTAGCACCCATATAAATGGGTAAGGATCAAGCTCTCCACTAGATTCTTCCTTTATTCCATTAAATGCATGCAGACCAATAGTTTAATTGTCTCCAACACCTCCCCTAGGCAGGCCACCCTCCAGCCTACCACTCCTCAGTGAAACTTCTCTGTACTTATGATTATAAGTAACTAAGAACTTTTGCGTTTAAGTTCAAGGTTAGGGGTACAGCAGCGTTAGCTGGGGGCGTGACAGTTCAAAGGGGATGTGATTACATGGGCTGTGTGAAGGAAGCACTTTTTGGAACATCATCAGATTTCCATCTTGCTCAGGAAAAGTGGGAAGTGGCTTGGGTTCCTGAGGGAGGAAATATATTCAGGGATGGCACAATTGGTGTCCTCTAAGTTTTAGTGTTCTGAGACAAATCCTTACTCTCCATGCCCTAGTTATGGCACCAATGTCCAACTAGGCTATGGAAGAAATAGATTGCCTGATTGCAATGGTGGGGAACAGTAGTAGATAAGGTTGAAGAGGTGTGATGTTGTCAGGTTGGAAGAGCTAAAGAATTTGGACCAAAATGTGGTAAGGCAGAATAAACATTAAATGTGGAGTCAGAAGACCTAAAGCCAAATCCCAGCTCTTCTGCTTGGCTCCTTGTGTGACATTAAGCAAAGTATCTCCTTTCTCTGGGCCTGTTACCTCACCTAAAAATGAGAGGATCATACTAGATAATATCTAAGGCCACTCCCAACTCTCAATCTTGTATGCATGAGATAACCACCAAAGAATCTTGGTCAAAGGATGGTTGACAAAATACGCAAGAACTGCTACAATGTAAATGAAAAGATCACCCAAAGAAAGCTGAATTCTGAGTAATTAAAAAATCAATAATGGCTTTGGAGAAGAGACAAGGAAACATGCCTCCCTCCCCTGGGCAGAGCAGAACATGGCACCCATTGTTAGATCACTGCTCTTGCTTAATTGTTTTTCTTTGTTACAAAGGAGTGGAAAGGGGACAGGATCTATACAGAAAATGATAGCGCAGTAAAACAAAAGGCATCAATAAAGCTTATTCTGAAAAAGTGATGTTTGAGAAAGGTTAATCTGGCAGCACAGATGACGCCACTTGAATGGATAGATCAGGTTCAACAGCTGATTTGCAAGCAGCCACAGCCCCTCCACACAGATACGTGCACGTGCGCGCACACACACACACACACACACACACACACATGTCCAGATCCATTCAGGCCTTGTGACAGGTGCATGTGAGAACAGATCCGCCCTGCCCAGGTGTATGCTGGAACCATTCATCATCCTCTTGTCTATGTGACATCTGCCCCATTTTTTGCTCATCCTGATGTTAAGTGCCTGTAGCAACTCAAGAGTTATGGTTCTCTGGGCTGACAGTGTCCTTCTGGCATCGGGATTCTGCATGCTGGCCAAGCTGAAGCACAGAGTTGCAGCTCCAAAGGACATGAGGTCAAGTTCTGACTGTTTCTCCACATCCCTTATAAAAGCTTTGGATTCTAGATTCAACTTCTCAATTGACTGTGAGTACCTTCTCAAATTAGTACTTCCAAATATCTTCTGGTTAAAAAAAAACAGCATGGAGTTCACATCATGTGCCCATCTTGGACACTATTTCTTTCAGCCCTGACAGATTCAGTGTCATTTTTCAGTCTGTAACATGGAGATCTTCCACTACGCCCATTCTCCTTTGATGCCTCATTTTGACATGAAGGGGACTAGGGTTCTTTTTTTTCTTTTTTTTATTAGTTTATTTTGATTTGTCAACAATCACTTCCATATGCTTTTGAGTTTAAAATTTTTCTCCCCCTTCCTCCCCACCACCCTCCCCAAGATGGCGCACAATCTGATATAGGCTATACATATACATTCCTATTAAACATATTTTCACATTAGTGATGTTGTAAGTAAGAATTAGGGACTAGGGTTCTTAAAGGCCCTACCAGTAGAGTCCAAGTTCTGGAAAGGCCTATGGAGCTAGACAAGTTTTAAGTATGGGTCTGGTAGTGGGTGATGCACCAGCCATTAGAAAAAATACAGTTACTTTCATAGAATATCACCATAAGATTAGCTACCAAGAGATTAATTTTTTCAATTATAGCAATTCATGAAGAATATCAAGGTTTGAAGAAAAGTTGCATCCTCCATTATAACATAAGTTCCTTGAAAATAGGATTGTTTCTTTTTTTTTTTTATTTGCATCCCCAGTGCCTATCATAGTATCTGGTATGTAGTATGCACTTAATCAAGGCTTGTTGATTGATTGATTGAATAGAGAAAGCATTCACATAAAAGAAATCATTAACCCTTCAAGTAACATAAGGATAAAAATATACCAACCAACCAATAAGAATTTTTATTGTATTTACTATGTGATAGATATTATGCTAAACTCTGGGGATAAGAAAATAGGCAAAAATAGGCCCTGGTCTCAAAGAGCATACACTCCAGTGGAGGAGACAACATGTAAATAATTGAGCACGTATAAGACACGTCACCATCTCCACCATAATCTCTTGCATTTGTGTACATTTTTGAAGATTAATCCTTGGAGAAAGTGTTCAGATGGTGTTACTCCAACTGCATCCTAAGGAATCCAAGGCATTGGCAAGAGGAAAGAAAACAGTCTACCATGGACAGTTCCTGGGCAGTTTCTGGGCATCCAAGGGTAGTTTAAATAACACTTTGCTCACAAAATCTGCATACTTAAATCTAAAAATAGAGTATCATTCTTCCTGGGAGGGTCCAAAATCATCTGAAGATACTTAGGAGAAAGTACTTCCTTGCTTCTTCTGATACTGCTAGCAAGATTATGTGTCACGGACTGTATTTTTATTGTATTCTTTTACCTGTAGTGACAAGACTTGAGTGACCTCGCCTTGGACAATTATAAACGTCAAATAGGGGTTATCCAAGAGACACTTTCTTCCACAAACAAGGTACAGTGTCATTATCTAAGATAACTCACATTTCCAAAAGTACTTTAAAATTTACAAAGCACTTTTACTGACAAGCCCTGTGAGTTAGCCAGTACAAGTATTGTATTATTATGTCTATTTTACAAATGAAAAACCTGCATCATAGAGAATGAAGTGACTTGATCATGGTTGTGGAACTAGTAAGCTCCCAGACTAGGGAGGGAAATTAGGTATCCTTACTCCAAGTCCAAACCACTCCCCCCACTTACTTTTTCTGTTACACCATACTGTCTCTCCTCCGATGAGATAAACATGTGAGTACCAAGATATAATAGTACAGTTCTGTAATACTAGTAGCAATGCTTTTCACCAAGCTGCTGATTGTGATTATGAAACTTAAATCTCTGCATAATGACTACAAGACTTTTCTGGGATAACCACTCTAAATCACTCCAGTGCTGGTGGAACATCCACTTCCAATAATCCCACAAGTTTGTCTTAGGAAAAATAACAGGGGGTGAGGAGGATGAGTCACAAATGTTGGGACACACAAGCTGCCAAAAGCTCAGTATTCTGCTGTTTAGAGTTTAGAGTTTCATAGGAAAATAAGATTTTAGATCTGAAAAGGACCTTGGAAGTCATCAATTCTAACTCCCTCATTTGATACAATTTGTATTGATCCATTTTATTTTGATACATTGGTCAATCAATAACATGTATTAAGAGCCTACTATGTGCCAGGCACTGTGTTAAGTGCTGGAGATGCAAAAAGAGGTAAAAGACAATTCCTGCCCTCAAAGAGCTTACAGTCACTTCCCAATTTAAAAAAAAAAAACCTGTCCCATAGCTTCCTATAAAAAGCTAAACAAAACTGCCTAATAAAGTGATTTTGACTGACCAACCACATCACTCATTTCTGCAATTTGCTATTTGACAACAGAAAGGAAGGACATTGTTTTAACTTCAGTAATTTGTTATCAACACTGGACCTCATATTCAACCTAAATTTTGTTGCTTCTTGATGCCATCTACATTCCTATGATTTTAGTCATCGGGTATATTATTCTTGTGGTCCTGCTTACTTCATTCTACATCAGTTCATACATGTTTCTCCATGTTTCTTTGAATTCTTCATTGTCATCATTCCTTATGGTGCAGTAATATTCAATTGCATTTATCTACCATAGTTCGGTCAGCCATTCTCCAATAGCTGAGCACATAGGTTGTTTGCAGCTTTTTCTTATTGCAAATAATATTGCTGTGAACATTTTCACACATATGAGATTTAGTTCTGTCATGATGTCCTTGAAGCAGAAATCCAACACTGGGATTGCTGGATCCCAGGGTATGAACAGCTTAGCAACTTTTCTTGCTTAAGTCCAAATTGTTTCCCAGAACGACTGAGCTAATTCACAGCTTCAGCAGCAAGGACTTATTAGCTCTCTCATTTAACAGTTGAGGAAACTGACAGCCAAGGGAGGGAAGTGACTTGCTCAAGGTCACACAGATGGTAGCTGGAACTCAAAAACAGGTCTCCAAATCTGGGGCTCTTTCTTTTTTGTCTGTTTCAGAACATAACACAAGCCTTTCAGTGGATGAACCTCCAAAAGGGTTTGACACCAAACTCTTCAGAAGAGGTCCCAAAACAATAACTGCATATGCAAGGTTTGCCTGGCTCACAGGTGAAGTTCATATTCATTAGCTTATGCATAGTATATTGGGGTGCCTGCTGTTGTCTAGTTTTAAAAAAAAAACAGATCTCACTGTCAATATCAAAAAGGGGTATTATACTGGGCATCACTAAAAATCGGCAAGAAATGATCAATGCCTTCAACAAGACAGTCTGTTGTTGCTATAAAAACACTCTACCCTAAATCTCTGGAGTCTGCAAACTACAGGACCAAAAACAGAAACACTAAACCACAACCCCAGGCACACATAACACCTTTCTTCTGAGACTCAACATTACTTTACAACCACTAAGCTTGATCATCTCAGGTGAGAAGGGAAAAATGGCTCAAAGCCTGCTTTCTTATTGTATCGTTCCATTAGAATCTCAGAATGCTTGAGCTGGACAGGACCTCAAATGTCATTTAGTCATGGAGTCAGAGGATCACAGATCCATAATTAGAGCTGACCTAAGAGGTCATCAAGTTCAACCTCGTCATTTTATGAAGGCAGAAAACTGAGGTCCAGAGAGCCCCAGACCTGCCCAAGTTCATACAATAAGCAAGTAACAGAGCTATAGTTCAAACCTATGTCTTCCAAATATTCATAAAAAAGAAGCTTTCTCTCCAGGGAGCTAACTATTCTTCTTTCCCTTCATCTCCCAGTTTCCATGAGCTTGAGCTACCAGAGTGCCAGCATTGCCCTGGCCAGGTCTTCCTGCAGGAAGAATGTAGGTCTGCTCTCAGTCAAAACACACAACAGCATTCTCCTGGTAGTGATGCAATCCAGCTTCCTCCCATTCCCAGAAAATGGGAGCAGTGGAGTTGCCAATCCCTTTGCCCCCTCCACTCCAACCTTCTTACCCATTCATAGCCCAAGAGCTCATTGTCACATGCCTCTGGAGGAAAGAAAACACCCAAAAGGCATCAGACAGAGAGAAAGGAACCACTTACTATTGAATGAGGATTTTCACCAGGTTGATGTGGCCACAGGTGGCAGCAGCATGCAGGGGCGTCCACAGCTCATTGTCCTTGGCATTGACGTTGGCCCCGTGGCTCAGCAGAAGCTTGACTATCTCTTCAAAGTTGTCTATGCAGCACTTTAGGGAAGTGGGGTGAAGGACACAGAAGCACAAGGAGAGAGAGAGTGAGGCTGAGGGGAGACCAAGGCAGAAACCACAGGGTCCCAGAAATCACCAAATTATGACTTAGAGATTTTAGAGCTGGAAGAAACCTTAGACATGAGTTTCTGCAATTCCTCCTTCAATCCCCTCACTCTGCAAGGGAAGAAAATGAGCTCCAGGAAGTTAAGTTCAAATGAGAGACAATATATCAAACAGTTTGAAGGTTTTATGGCATAATAGAGATATCTGCTATTATTACTAGAGTGACTTCCTCACGGCTTTACTGTTACTGAGTAGCAGAACCAGAATTTGAACCCAGGCCCACTGGTTCCAGATCCAATATTCCTACTATGACATCCCAGCTGATCCTCACTTTTGTTCTCCATTGCATCCAGCATTTGCAGGGACAAGACCAAGGGCAGCATAGTAGCAAGACTATGCAATTTGATGTCAGAGGACCTAGATTCTTATTCTGGCTTGACCATTTGCAACCTATGCAACCTTAGGCAAATCCTTCCCCCACCTCAGTTTCCACATTTGTAAAATGAGGGGACTAGAAGAGATATCTATCATCCCTGCCAGCTCTAAATATTATTCTGTCCAAAGGGTTGCTACTGCTCACCAGAGTTCCAGGGCCAAGGCAAGAATGAGAAGCTTGCTAAGAACCCTGATCCCTCATCCCCCTGTCCTTAAGATCTGGAAACTAACCATTACAGTCTCATTCCTTTGAGTCTAGGAAGCTTTTTAAAAGTCTTTCAGAGTCAATTATCAATTTCAATTCAATGAAACAAACATTTTGTTGTTGTTGTTCATTTCAGTCATGTCTGACTCTTCAAGACCCCACTTGGGGTTTTATTGGCAAAGATACTGGAGTGGTTTGCCATTTGCTTCTCCAGCTCATTTTACAGATGAGGAAACTGAGGTTTAAGGTTGAAACAGGGTTAAGTGACTTGCACAGGGTCACAGAGCTAGTAAACATCTGAGGCTAGATTTGAATTCAGAAGAGGAGCCTTCTTGACACCAGGCCCAGCACTTTATCCACTGCGCCACCAAGTTGCCCCAAAACAAACATTTATTAAGCACCAACCATGCGTAAACTTTGGGATTTGGGGGATGTAAAGATGGAAAATGGTATAGTCATTCACCCTCAAAAACCTTACAATCCAATCAGGGGAACAGGACATTAACATAGCTAAGTATAATGAAGGTAGAGTGTGATGGGTACAAAAGAGGTGTCCAGAGGGAGAAGTCGCTTCATTTGTGGGGAGCAGTTAAAGAAGGCTCCTGGAAGGAAGGAAAGAAACAAGAATTTACTAAGAATCTACTATGTGCCAGTCATCATGCTCAGCTTTTTACAAAGATTGTCTCATTTGATCAACTGCAACCCTGGGAAGGAGGTGCTATGATTATCCCTATTTTACAGTAGAAGAAACCAAGGCAGACAAAGGTTAAGTGACTTGTCCAGGGTCGCACAGCTATTAAGAATCTGAGGCCTGTTGGATTTGAACTCAGGTCTTCTTGATTTCAGGCCCAGTGCTCTTTCCACCGAGCTGGGCCTTGAAGAGAAGGATTTAAGATTGAGAACAAGGTTCATGGACCTAGAGTTGGAAAGGACCCTTTCCTTGTGCTAATCATTGTCACCCCGTTATTCTGAATAGTATCCCTAGGGCTGGGGGTCAGCATAGGGTTAGGGTTCCTGGGAGGGAAAGGGGGAAGGAGGAACAAGGCATCTTTTAGATTCTTCCAGTTGCTAGTGGCTTCTCTTCAGCTTACCTTGGTTGTAGTTCTCTGCACACAGATTACCAGAGCAAACTATGAAGACCACTAATAATTCACATTCTTATAGTACTTTACAGGTTACACAAATCTTTCTTCCAAAATAAACAAACAAAAAGTCTATGGGGCAAATAATATACATATTACTGTGCCCATTTTACAGATGAGGAAACTGAGGTACAAAGTGATAAAGTGATTTGCTCACTGTCGTACAAAGTAAATGTCTGAGCTGAGCCTCAGACTCATCTCCTGATCCCGATCTGGCTCCTTCACTGCACTAAAATTAGGCAGGTTCTATCTTCCTTCCTCAGCTTTCCCCTTGGTTACCCCCAGGCCCAAATGGCTGAGTAACTAATACAGGGTCCCCACATCTGCCCCACTTTAGCTTGCTAGGTATCTCATGTCTTCAAGCTGGTCACTGATTACTCAAGTCCTCCCAGCAGTGACCCCACACCTCCATACTCACCCTAGAGCCTGCCCTCCATAGGCAGCAATGTGTTCTGCCCTTTACAGACCTGCACCTAACATGCCTCACAATGACTATATCCCTAGAACCTAGCACAGTGCCCTGTACATAGGAGTTTAATAATAAGTGTCTGTTAAATTGAATCATTATTGAATCATTATGAGAATTATTAATAGGAACAACTTCTAAGAAGCAGTGTATAGTAGGGGATAGAGAGACTTCTTTGGAATCAGGACAACCCAGGTTCAAGTCTGGCCTTTGACACAGGAGAGTCACCTAACCTAATAGTAGCCCAGACAACTCTCTAGGACTAAGAGATGTTCTAAGTTGTGGATCTATGGTTAGTCTGCGTGGAAGGATGGAGTTTCTTCAACAGGGAGGTCCCTACATGGATGACTCACAAATTGGTTCCATTCCCATCCCCATTCCCACCTCCAGTAAACATTCACACTCCCCAGGCATGACAGTTGGCAAGACTGGCATCTTTGCCCTTCCCATGAACTCCTGATGAGACAGAAGAGAGAAGCAGTCACAGTAACGGCCAATCCCAGGGCAGGAATTTGATCTGGACCCCCAGATCTTCCACATGCCTTCATTAGGGGACAGACCCTGGGCCAGCACATCCATAAGTTTAGGCCAGTGACACCAGAGCAGCAGTTTTTTCTGGCTGGGAGCCATGGAAGCAATCACTGCAACCCAAGCTTAAATCGTGGATCCCTCTGCTGGGAAAGTGCATCCTAGTAAACAAAAAGCCCTTCTTATCACCCGAGGCACTAATTTCTGTGTACATTTGACAGCACAACAGGCAGCACCAGGCAGGGGTGAGGGTGGCTGAGAGAAGAACCTCATCTGGGGAGAGAAGGGTAGTCAATGAGTGCATTTACCATTGTTGGAAAAGAAGTCGGAAAGATGAGCTGTGTTCAGATGGAGCTTAACAACCCAGCTCCTGTTTACCCCCACCGCCACCTGCTGCAGTCCCTGCCCAGCCTCTTAGCAAGTTATCTAACAAGTTGAGGAGAATCACTGAAGTGTCCTAGGCTTAGAAGGGGGGGCAGGGAATAGTCACTTGCATTAGGATCTCATCTGTAAAATGAGGGGTTTGGCAGGAGAACGATTAATACAATAATAGCAGAAGGCACAATAGATAGATAGATAGATAGATAGATAGATAGATAGATAGATAGATAGATAGTTAGAGATCTGGGCCTGGAGTCAGGAAGACTCATCTTCATGAGTTCAAGTTTGGCCTCAGACACTTCCTAGCTGGGTGACGTGACTGCAAAACAACTTAACAACAACAAATTTTGAAGGAGTTAAGGATCTGACCCAGGCAATGCCCAACCATAATTTCAGAGGACCAGTGATGAAGGATGCTTTCCCCCTCCTGCCAAAGAGGTGATGGATTCAGGTTAAGATTGAGACGTTTATTTTTTGGACATGGTCCATGTAGGAATTTGTTTTGCTTGACTCTGCATGTTTTTTATAAGAGTTTTGCTTTCTTTTCTTTTCAATCAGAGGTGAGGGTGGGAGGGAGAAAAAATGCATTTTAATTGAAAAAAAGCAGATTTTTTAAAAATGAGGGTCTTGGACTAGATGGTCTCTGAAGTCCCTTCCAGTTCCAATTCTAACACACTATAATACTATCATAATGGGTCTCTCCTGGGAAACAATGATTGCTGGAGGTCACAGTGAAAGGAGCTACTGGGAATGGGCAGCTTGCTCAGCTACAGTGATCCTGGCCAGGAGTCTTGGCCTGGCCAAGATTACCACCCAGGAAGACAGGGGTTGAGAGAGATTAGAGGCACCAAACTTCAGAACTGGGTCAAGGCCACACACAGGATTTATCCTGTAATGTAGTCCCATGCATATACATACATGCATACACACATGCCACCTTAGTTTCCTCTGTTTAAAGCCATTTTTTTAAACAGACATTTGGAGGGCTTTGGGGGAGAGCTCAAGCAAGTTACTGCTTTCACTCTGCCATCTTGGCTCCCGCCACCTCAGTTTCCTTACAGGTCACATAACTTCCACCCTGTCCTGCTGGCTCTTCACTCAAATGTAGACCTTGGTACAGAACATGCTGCTCCATGACGACATGACTGCAGTTTTCCAAAGCTGTTTTGTGAACTTTGAATGAGCCAGTGCCTTGGATGCAAATGAAAGCTCTTGGACACTAAGTTTTAAAGCTGCCCTTCACAACATAAGGAAATGATGCACTAGGAGACATGTACAATCCTTCCCATTCTTGGAGAGCTAGACACAGGGCCTCTTTGAAGCATCCTTAGCTTGAGTCAAAGGACATGGGTTAGAATCCAAGCTCTGCTATTTGCTTCCACCTCATCTGCAAAATGGGGGGGGGGGGGGAATTGGAGTAGAGGGCCTCCAAAGTCTTTTCCATCTCAAATTTTCTATCCTATGATGCTGCCACTGGGCAAAATAAGAAGAAGGTACAAAATTCTGAAACATTGAGTATCTGTAGCATGAGATAAGGTTACAAAGTAGGGTGGAACAAGATTAAGGAGGGCCTTGGATGCCAGGATAAGTTTATGCATTCTTTGATAGGTAATAAGGAGATATGATATGGTTCTGTCACCTGAGGTCCATCACTACCCCACAAATGGAGATGATACCAGAGCCTTGGAGCCCACCTGGGCCATTAGACTGTTGCCCCAGCTATTTACCAGCTGGCAGCAAATATACCCATTTAAAGGCAAAAATTCCAAGACCACTGTCTCAACACAGTTGATGTTTTTGGCATTGTCTTAAAATGGGAGACTCATCAATCTCTAATCACCATAACAAATTAGTATAAATATTTTAGTCCTAAATATGGCCCTTAAGTGACTTGCTGGAATGTGGAATAGAAATGAGATATAGGGTTATCCAATAGACTGGGGAATAAAAGGAGAAGGGACACCTTCACTTCCTCCTTCCCTCCCTCCCTCCCTCCCACTCCTTGACACTTGGGCAGGGGCATGCTTAGGTTCTCACCTGATGCAGTGCAGTGAGTCCATCTTCATTGCATAGGTCAGGGCTTATCTTGCTCTTCAGAAAGTAGCGCACTGTAAAGAGAAAGGATGGTGAGAGATGAGCATCTCATGTCAAAGGCAGGCTATGCCACTCTCCCACTCCCCAATCCTCCCCCAGTCTATCCTTTCTTCATGTTTTGGAAAAGTGGCAGCTTCTTTTTTCTCTAAGCATAAAACAGAACATTAATTTCCAGTTACTTATCCAATATAGTCAAGTTTACTTGGTTTTCAGAACTTTATTTTTAAAGGTTAAAATTCCAAACTTAGTAACCATTAACAAAATACACATTCATGTAAATTAATTGAATAATTAATTATCATACATAAAACTACAAATTCCAAACTATTTGTTTTGTTTTTCAAAAAAAATCTATATCTATCTATCTATCTATCTATCTATCTATCTATCTATCTATGTGTATGTGTGTGTATATATATGGGGGGGGCAGCTAGGTGGTGCAGTAGATAGAGTACTGGCCATGCAGTCAGGAGGACCTGAGTTCAAATCCAACCTCAGGCACATAACACTCACTAGATGTGTGACTCTGGGCAAGTCACTTAACCCCAATTGCCTCATCAAAAAAAAATTATATATATATATATATATATATATGATTATATATATGTATATATATACACACACACACATACACACACACACACACACACATATATATAGGCTTTAACAAAAACAACAAAAATGTCCTGTTTGTTTTCATATTCCTATCTGATCTTTTTCTTTGGAGGGTTTTTTTTCTTTCAGATTTTGTTGCTTTTCTTTTTAGTATTACTACACTATGACTTTCTGCCACATGCTTTCTTCACAAACTTATAAGACAAGCTCTTAAGGTTCCTCTCCAGTGGATAGAGTCAACTTGGAGGTAATTAACTGTGTAAATCTAGGCAAGATATTTCACCTTTCTAAGTTTCAATTTCCTCATATGTAAAATGGGGATAATAACATTTGCATATTACACAGGATTATTTTAAGAATACTTTGTAAAGCACTGTTATTACTCACTTTTGTATCTCTTTCAACAAACACTTGTTAAGGGACCTACTGTGTGCAAAGTCCTGTGCTAGGTGCTGTAGAAGGTACAAAGCTTTGATAAGACATTGCCTCTGCCCTCATGGAGCTCACATTTTACTGTAAGGATAAGATACAAATGAAGATAACTCTACATAACATTTTTGTTGCTGTTAGAGAGGTCTAAAGATGAAGATCATTACTGACATAGGAGGGATCAAAGAACATACTGCACTGGAAACTTAGCAGAAGGGAGTGTCCCTTGAAGACTTATCTTCCTGACCCACAGACTAAGTTATTTAACCTCTTTGTGCCTCAGTTTCCTTCTCTGTTGGGTGAGGGGATTGCACTAGATCAGGAATTCTTAACCTGGGGTCCAAGAATTTTTAAAAATATTTTGATAACTATATTTCAATATAACTGGTTTTCTTTATCCCATGTATTTTGTTTCATGCATTCAAAAACATTCTGAGAAGAGGTCCAAGCCAAAAAGGTTAAGAACTCCTGGATTAAATAGGTCATATAAGGTCCCTTGCAGCTCTGAAATTGGATCTTCTGTTTTGAAGTCCCTTCCACCTCAGACATTCTGTGACCTCAAGGATTGGTGATTTTTCCTGGAGGCTTCTCCCTCCAGTGATTCAGATCACAGCCCCTCAACACTGGATTTCAATGTCCAGTGAAAGCATGCTTTGGTCTCTTGCTCGAGGAGTCCCCACCCCCAGCATGCCTGCACCTGCGAGTCATGTGTCTGAAAGGAGACTCAGGTACCTGGGAGCTGCATCGGGCTGGACAGAAGTAGAGACACCAGTCTCTAAGATCAAATACTGAACTTGAGGTTTGGGAACACAGTGAAAAACTTTCTCACACTCCAGTGTGCTCTTGCATTGCTCCTCCTTTATGGCAGAATCTCCAGATAGAGGGACACAAACTATAACTCCTCCTGGATAGGAGGAGATAGGCAATGATGCACTGCCTAAAGGCAGAAGGAGCTAACATTTAATCCCCTTTTGAACACCAAAGCCTTGGCAGGAAGTAATTCAATCTTCCTAAACTACCTTTAGGTACCAACCAAGGTCTCCAAATGATTTGGAGTTCTTATTGTCAAGTTCCCCTAGAGCTTACAAATCACTTTCCATGCAACAACTCTGCAAGAGCGTTAGGACAAGTATCATAATCCCCATTTTACTGAGGGGAGAACTGAGGGAGAAGTGTAAAGTGACATATCCAAGTAACAAGGGTAGTCATTGTTGAAGCAGGAATTCCAATCCAGTTCTCTCTTGAATCCAAGTCAAGTAGGTGATATAAGTATCTTTATTTCCAATACACTTCTGTAAAATGAGCTGGAGAAAGAAATGGCAAACCGCTTTAGTATCTTTGCCAAGAAAACCCCAAATGGAGTCATGAAGAGCAGAACACAAACTAAAATGACTGAACAATAAAAAGGTGAGGAAACTGAGGTAATAACTTGGCAACTAATAGTTGTTGGGTCCAGGCCTTTGGGAGCCTTTACTGTAAGCTGATGAAGTGTATTGTACTCTGGAGTGGATTCAACTTAATTCAACCCAATAAGCATTGCTTAAGCACACACTATGGTCAAAGCACTGTGCTAAGTACATAGGCAAAATCCCACTTAGATCCTTGTCCTCAAGGAACTTACATCTTATTGCGGTTGGGAGCAGAGATAAACATGTACACAACCAAGTAAAATTAAATTGAAAGGATGAAGGAGGGTAAACACATCCTGTTTAAACCCACCATGCTAGATAACATAGAAAGGAACTAAAACAAAGAAGCTGGTAGATGAGACACTCAGATATTCACAGGTGAGAAAAATTCAAGTTAAAACCCAGTATTTAAAAAAAATCATCCCCAATATAGTCTATGCAAAGTTAATAAGCAAGACGACCTAACTGTCCTAACATTAGGAAGCAACCTTGACCTGATAGTTATACGTGAGACAGGTGGGACCCATGCCTGAAGAGGCCTGTTTTATTCAAACAAAGGAAGAGGACAGGTGAAAGAGGTTTATTAAAAAAAATAATTATGGAAAGAAAACCAGGAACCAGAGCAGGGAAACATGGGGGATAGCATTTAGGTAACGAAAAATGGAAGGAGATATTCTTATTGGAGTATGTTACAAGACCACTGGGGATAGAAAAAGGAATAAAAGGGAGAGTTTGGGAAAGAGATCAGAAACATAGAAGCAGGCTTTATTAGTGATAAGGAGCTTCAATTATCCAGATATATTCTGAATCTGTTTCTTTTCTCAGTCTCTCTATCTCCCTCTTTCTCTCCTCATGTTCTCTCTCCTTATCTCCTCAGTCTCTTTTTGCTTAGCTCTTCTCTTCTCTTCTCTTCTCTTCTCTTCTCTTCTCTTCTCTTCTCTTCTCTCTCTCTCTCCCCTCCCCCCAATATTTGAGCAGCTAATAACTTCTTGACTTGCTTTAATAATTATATCCAATTATATCCAAAAATGGAAGTGGAAGAGCCAACAAGGGAAATTCAATTTTTAATCTGATTCTTACTAATAGAAAGGAACTGTTTTCTGGGGTGGAAGTGATGAGAATCTTGGTGGAGGAGGGAGCAAGGAGAATTCATGATTGAGGAGGAAAACCAGGGATAGTATGGAATGCACTCTAGGTTTTTAAAAAAACAGATGTCAGTAAGTTCAGAGGAATGATAGGTAGTATCCAATGACCTAAAATTCTACACGATACATTGATTCAAGAAAGGTGAGAAGCCTTCAAGGATGAAATTTGGAAGACAGAAAGGGAAACAGTTCTGATGAGAAAAAGCAGAAGTTATCTGGAAAGAAGGACACATACATGCGCACACACACTTCTTCAAATCCTGGAAAAAATTCTGTAACAAATTATTAAAGAGATGGTTAGTGAACCTTTAGAAAAGGAAGTGATAAATACAAAGAAACAGCATGGTTTTAATAACAGGCCACACCAGGCTTTTTAACCTTTTCATTTCTGTTTTTTTTTTTTAAATAACATTACTGAATTGATAGATAAGAAGAATGGTATCTAGATTACCTAGATTTTGGTAAAGCAGTTGACAATATATCTTATGGCATTCTTGTGTTAAATATGGAGAGATGTGGACCACATACCAATATAATTACGTGGTTTCATAACTGGTTGAATGGTCACGCTTAAAAAGTATTCCTTAATGATTCAACATCAACTTGGCAAGAGTTGTAGGGTAGAGTGATCCAGGAATCTGTGCTTAGCCCAATGATTTGAATAAAGTCAAAGAAGGCATGCCTCTCAAGTTTGTAGATGACATAAATCTTGGAGGAACAACAAACACACTGGATAACAGAGTCAGGACCCCAAAAGATTTTGACAAACTAGAGTATTAAGCAAAATCTAGAAAGATGAAATTTAACAAAGTTAATAAATAAAACTTGATAAATAAATTTAATAGAGGTAAATCTAAAATCTTACACTGGGATCAAAAAATCAACTTCACAAGTACAAGATGGGAGGCAGGTTGTTTGAAAAACATCTAGGGGTTTGAGTGGATTGAAAGCTCAATGCTCAAAGCAGTGTGATGTGGCAGATTAAAAAAAGCTAATATAATTACAGGCTGCATTAAGAGAAACATAACTTCCAGAAGTAAGGAGAAGAGAATCTTGCTGTACTCTGCCCTATTCAGACCACATGTGGCATATGAAGAAATAAAAAATGATTTATTTATTGTTTACTATGTGCCAGGCACATGAAGAAGTGGTCATTGTGAAGGCAAAACCAACTCCACACATGCAGAAATTATCCCTTTCCATCCCATCTTCTCCAGCAGATTGCCCTATCATCCCTACTCTTTCAGGTATCTTCAATCTGTCCCAATCTACTGGTTGCTTCCCTACTAACTACAGACATGTCCATGTCTCTCCCTTCCTCAAGAAACCCTCACTCATTCCCTTCAGGCCCACTAGCTACGATCCCATATCTCTTCTACTTTTTGCAGCTAAACTTTTTGAGGAGGCTGTCTACATTAGGTGCTTGCACTTCCTTTCCTCTTACTCTCTTCTTAATTCTACAGGCTGGCTTCTAAACTTGCTAAATCTAAAGGCTTTTCCCTCAATCTTCATTCTTCTTGACCTCTCTGCAGCCTTTGACATTGTTGATCACCCTCTTCTCCTTGATACTATCCTCTCTAGGTTTTCATGACACAATTCTCCTACCTACCCAACACTCTTTCTCAGTCTCCTTTGCTGGATCTTAATCCAGGTCATGACTGCTAACTGTGGGTGTCCCACAAGGCTGGGCCCTCTTTTATCCCCGAACTCTATACTCTTTCACTTGATAATCTCATCAGCTCCCATGAATTCAATTATCATCTCCATACTGATGATTCTCAAATCTACTTATCTAGTCATAACCTCTCTCCTGATCTCCAGTCTCACATCTTCAACTGCCCATTGAACATCAAAAACTGGATGTCCCATACACAACTTTAACAAAATGTGTCCAAAACTGAACTCATTATCTTTACCCCACAAAGCTCTCCCCTCTTCCTAACTTCCTTATTACTATAGAAGGCACCACCACCCTCCTAGTCACTCAAGCTCACAATTTAGGTATCATCTCCAACTCCACCCTCTCACACCCCATATGTAATCTGTTGCCAAGGCCTGTCGATTTCCACAGCATCTCACAAGAAATATGTCCCCTTCTTTGCTTTGACACTACACCTAACCTGTTAGGGTGTAGGGTGTGTTCAGAGAAGACTAGTAGCTCTGGTGTGAGGGCTGCTTTCCCCTTGGTGTCCACCTGTTTCACCTAACTCTCATCCGTAGCTCCAAGAAGCTATACCATGTGCAGCAGCCACACTCCAGGAAACCATTTGGGCAAATGGGCAGGTTGACGGTAACTGAGAGGTCTCAAGTTCATTGGTGAGTTAGGGGGGTGTCTACCACAAGCATATGAAGACTTTCCTTGGTGGAATGGGCAGATGAGAATAATTTGTTCCAGTGGCCATGAAGGCAGCTGAAGCAGGCACTGCAGAGTGCTTAGAGCTTGGTTAGATATTGAAGATGCCAGGGTCATCCACTGCATCTCAAGTCATCACCAGTTGTTTTGACTCTGTCCTGTCACTGGACTGTGACGACTCTGGAAGAGAGAGTGAGGCCTATCACTTCCAGGATCAAATATTAAATACTCTGTTTGTTTCAAAGCTCCTGCCCCACCCTCTTTCCAGTCTTCTTACACCTCACTCACCCCCACATTCTTTGTGATCCAGTGTCACTGGCTTCCTGGCTATTCCTCATACAAGATACTCCATATCCTAACCCTAGACATTTTCACTGGCTATTCCTCATGCCTGGAATACTCTGCCTCCTGATCTCTGCTTCTTGACTTCCTGGTTTCCTTCAATTCTAGGCTTAAACCTCATCTTCTACTAGAAGCCTTTCCTGGTCAACCTTAATGTCAGTGCTTTCTCTCTATTTATTGTCTCCAATTTATCCTGTATATATCATGTTTGTATGTCGTTGTTTATCTATTGTCTCTCCCATTGGACTATGAGCTCCATGAGAGCAGGAACTGTCTCGTACTTTTCTTAGTATCCCCAGTGCTTAATAAATGTTTATGGACTGACTGGCAGGTGCTGTGCTAAGGGCTGGGAATACAAATACACAAAGCAAGATCATCCCTAACCTCAAGGAGCAAGCATTCTAACTGGAAAAGACAACACACATAGGGAAAGGGGGGCCCAGGAGACAGACTACTGTCAGAGGTGCCACAAGGATGGAGCATGGAGTCTTAGGAAACACAATTGACCTGTCCTCTCTAGGAATGGAAGTGTTCATTTGATTACTGTTTTCAAAACTAGAACTATAGTGTTCGGTTCTGGATGCCACCGTTTCAGAAGAACATTGAAAAGCTGGACAATGTCCACAGTAAGGCAACCTCCAGTGGTTCATATCATAAGAGGATTAGTGGGAGGGACTGGGGATGTTTCACCTGGCATAGTGCCTGGCACATAGTAGGCACAATGCATGTTGATTGATTGGATTAGAGAAGGCAAGGCATGGTTGTGCTTAAGTTTTGAGCACATAGACCTTTATGATCTGTGAAGTGTTTTGCCCATATTTTATCATTTGATCTTAACAACAGCCCTATGGGCAGCTAGTTTAGGGTTTTTCTTTTTTTCATTTTCTTGGCTAGGCAATGGGGTGAAGTGACTTGCCCAGGGTCACACAGCTAGTAAGTATCAAGTGTCTGAGTTCGGATTTGAACTCAGATCCTACTGACTCCAGGGCCGGTGTTCTATCGACTGTACCATCTAGCTGCCCCTTTTTTTCATTTTCTTAACCTGACCTGTGATCTCCTTGGTAGGGGGAGCTCCCAGGGAGGAAGTCAACAAGCATTATTAAGTGCTTATTATATTCTAGGAACTATGGGAAGCACTAACGGCCTCAAGGCCACATGTGACCCTCTAGGTCCTCAAATTCAGCCCTTTTGGCCTCAAGGCCGCACATTCCCCACTCCTGCACTAGAACTTCCTCTACTAATGGTGATCAGCACCTTCTCTGAAACTCAGTCCGCAACAGTTGTCTGGACAGCAGGAGGCGACCTGCTCAGTCACACAGGCAACATGTGTGCACTTGAACCCAGGACTGCCTAACTCAGAGGCCAGCTCTCCCTTATACCACAGTCAGGCAGGTGATACAAGTAGCATTACTCTTACTGTATAGACGAAGAAATTGAATAGCTGAAATAACCCAATGACTTGGGCTCAAATCCTGACCCAATAGTTACCAGCAGTGGGACCACGAGCAAGATATTTACCTCTATGAGCCTCAATTTCCTCACCTGTAGAGTGGAAATAAGGATATTTCCATCACCTACCACACAGGATTGTTGTAAGAAAAGCATTTTGTAAACTTTAAAGCACTCTATGCATGCAAGTTAGTGAGATGAAGTGGCTTAAACAGATCGAACAACTAGCAAGTAGCAGACCTGAGCCCCAAATCCTGTTCTTGTGATTCCAAACCTAATGCTCATTCCACTATACCACAGCTACCTCCATCTTCCATGATCTAATCAGCTCGGTGAGCTTGGGCCAGGCTGAAAAGATTCAGCAAAATACATAAAATTTCAGGGTAATCAGCTGTCAGATGACAGAAATACATGTCGAATAGCAGCAAAGTGCAGCTCCCTTCAGAAGAGGCCAATAAGGGCGGCTAGGTAACACAGTGGACAGAGCACTGGCCCTGGAGTCGGGAGAGCCTGAGTTCAAATCCGGCCTCAGACACATAACACTCACTAGCTGTGTGACTCTGGGCAAGTCACTTAACTCCAATTGCCTTGCAAAACAAAACAACAAAAATAAACAAGAAAACAAAAAAAAAAAAAAACACAGAAGAGGCCAATAAGAAGTAGGGATTGCAACAGAAGCTGGCCATGGAGGGATGTGCAGATCTATGGAGAGCAATACTGAGTGATACAGAGGCAGTGTGGTATGGTAAAGAGTCATGGATTTACAATCTGAAGACCTGGATTCAAATCATGCCTCTACCATTTACAAGCTCTGTGACTGTGGGAAAGTCTACCTCTCTAAACCTCAGTTTCTTCACCTGTTAAATGGGTGAGGAGTATAATGTGCTAGGCAGCTAGGTGGCGCAACAGGTGCTAGGCCTGCAGTCAGGAAGGCTCATTTTCCTGAATTCAAATCTGGCCTTAGACACTTGCTAGCTGGGCAAGTCACTTAACCCTATTTGTCTTAGTTTGCTCATCTGTAAAATGAGCTGGAGAAGGAAATGGCAAATCACTCTAGTATCTTTACCAAGAAAACCCCAAACAGGGTCACAGAGTGTCAGACTCGACTTAAAAAACAACCAAAAATAACATGGTACCTATATTAGAGAGAAATTTTAGGAAAGCATTCTGAAAACTGTGAAGTGCCATGGGAATATGAGCTATCATTCTCCATCACTGGACTCTCCATAGCCACACTCAGGCATTTGGAGAGAAACAGAGAAGGGATCCTAATACAGTGGAAAGAGTGTAGGATTTGGAATTGGATCCAGGCCTTGTCAATGATTACTTATGTGACCTTAGGACAGACACTTAGTTTTTCTGGGCCTCATCTTCTTTATCCAAACTATGTGACCTCTAAAGTCCTTTTCAATTTAAACCTATGTTCCTAAAACAACAGTCCAGGCACGTGAACCAGAGTTTGCAAAAAACAAGACAAGACAAAACAAAACAAATCAAAACAAAACAACACAAGGATAATCATAGCATCCAGAATGAAGAGAATGCCATGATTCCAAAGATTTCACAGACATGGTGTGATTCAAACTAGGAGTACTCCTGGGATGCAGAAGGGGAGAGAATGGGTCTAGACTAGTTACAGCTCTACCTCTCCTGACCAGAATACTCAAGAGCTAGTGAAAACTGTGCTGAGTGAAAGTTATCAATGAGAGATTGGACATTTTTATGAAGAATTGCAGGAAGTCAGGCTTCTGGGTAATGCGTGAGTCACAAAGAAGGAGACAACCTTTTCTAGCCAAGGTTGACTCTGTAATGTTGCCAAAAAAAAAAAAAAGGCAAAAGGTCACAAGCTCTGAAGAGATCACCACATCTCAGACTTCTATAGTGCATTGATTTGACAGGTGTTGGTTTGCAAGAGGTGCAGAATGAGACACACATCTTCAGACACAATCCCTGTGTTAATTTGCTTCCCTTGACTGTACTTGTTACAAAGGAAGGCTTTTATTTAGGGTGAGGGGCAAGTATGAAGGTATTGTGACAGAAAAAAAAAATATCAAACGGTAAAAAACATAGGAGAGAGTAGAAGGAAGGTCAGAGGGGACATAAACTTTTAATAACTGTGACAGAGGTTTATAATTTCATATATGATACTTTTTTCTGTTCTTTCTGTATTGAAATGTTCACATTTGTTGATGTTTAAGTTCATTAGAAGAAGAAAAAAAAGAAGAAAGAAAGCTCTCGTCAGTGTGAATTGCCTCTTCCACGACAGACCTCAGGTCTTAGCCCCTCCACCCCTCAGAGTTGATATGGCCAAAAAGCTGAATCATCTTTCAGGAAACCTGTTAAGGAGCATCTCCAAAACTCAGCGAGGCTGATCCTTGAATGACAAATCAACAAGCATTTATTAAGCCCCTACAGTATACCAGGCAAGACTTCTGTCATCATCACTTACCACACATATACAATCTGTTGCCTTCTTATTTCCTTTCCATATTCTCTACAATCCAGCCATAATGTCCTACTTGTGATTCTTTGAACCCAACATTCCACCTCTTATGTCCGTGTCCTGGCATTGGCCACCCCCTATGCCTGGAATCTTTTCCATCCTTATCTCTGACCCTTAGTTCCACTGGTTTCCTTCAAGCCACAGTTCAAACCCCACCTTCAGCAACAGACCTTTTCCCAGGCCCTGCTAGTGCTTTCCCCTCTGAGAATAATACTCATATATATCTTGTATATACTGAATGATTTGCCTGTTGTCTCCTCCACTAAAATATGAGCTCCTTGAGGGCAGGGATTGTCTTTTGCCTTTCTTTGTATCCCTGGCACATTGAAAGCTCTTAGTATATGCTTCTTGACTGACTATAGAGAAGATGCATCTTTATTGTTGTGGTACCCTAGGGACCAGTGAGCCTTTCCACTTGACTTGCAGCTCAAAACTCCCATATGTGTTGTATTCCCCTGTTAGAATATGAGCTCCAAAAGAATAGGTATTAGCTCTACTTTTCCATTTGTATCCATAGTGTTTTGCACATAGTAAGCACTTAATAAATGCTTTTCATTAATTTAGTTTCATATCCTTTGTTCCTATATGTAAATCTATACAAAAATGTATGAAATAAATACAAGGCAAATTGAGGGGGGATGGGGACACACTAACAGATGGAGGAGATCAGGAAATGCCTCATATGGTAGGTGGCCTATGAGCCGAGCAGGAAAGCAGGGATTTTGTGAGGAAGAGTGTGCCTCCCAGGCATGAGGACAGACTGTGCAAAGTCAGGGAACTGGGAGACAGATAGGATGCTTTGTGTGAGCAACAGCAAGAAGACCATTTTGGCTGGGCAACAGACACACAGTGTGTCTCCAGATCGGTGCTTCCCAGTTGCATAGGTCCTGCCAGAGCCCCGGCTTCACTGGCGATACCTTCAGGATCCCAGGGTCACCTTCTGGCCATAATGAAGCATGCATAAGCAGAGTCATCTTGGACGAAACTCTTTAAATGGGAAAGCCCAAGTATCACTCCAAGCCACTCCCTTTGAGTCTTCAAAGGTTGCCCAGAGAGAAGTCAATTTCTGCCCCTCATGATTTTTTCATACAATCTCATTGACCTCAGAGCACTGACCAATTCTTCTCTCCAAGCCCCAAGTCTTGAAACTAGGACTTATATATTTGAGGCTTATGTAATCAGATGAATTATCTTTGGTGACCAATGGAGACTCATTACTCCATAGCCACACCTGTCTATGAGAATCATTCAGTCAAGAAAATTATCTCTGGAAGGTTTTGACTAGGGACCTCCCCTCTGCATCTCAATGTCATGGATCTTAAAACTTGGCTTTGTCAAGTAGGATGTTAACCCTACCCAGATAGCACCACTATAGACATGGCAATGTGCTGGTGTGGATATTCTTCACCACATTTAGTTTGAGGGCAGGAAAAGGGATGAGAAGGTATTCATATTGGGCATGGTAGAGAAAGAAGTCTGGAGAGCCTAGGTCTTTCCTTGAAATGGAGTTCTAGGAGGAACTTACCAATCAGAGGATGAGGCTGCAAGGGCAGAAGCGTATTCCAGGGTAAGAAGTCTGCTGGGATATGGTGGAGAAAGAAAGTCAGTGGGGCAGCTAGGTGGCGCAGTGGATAGAGCACCGGCCCTGAAGTCAGGAGGACCTGAGTTCAAATCCAGCCTTAGACTGGATCTTCAGTAGCTGTAGCTGCTGAGAAGACAGGATCTACAGTACTTGCTGACATAGTGGCCAGGCCACATCTCCACAAGAGTGGCTTCCTAGGATGGCTGCAAGGGCTAGTCCAGAAGGAGGACCAGTGGGCTGAGGGGTGCTGCTTTGCCCAAAGGTCTTGGGCTATCTCTATTGGGGTCTGAAGAGAGGTGGTGGAAGTGGTGACTTGACTTACTTGGCACATGATATTTCCTATCTCTCCCTTAGGGTGCCATGCTGCTTTAGCTAGATTGGCTTGTCTGCCCAGTGGGTTAGTTGGTAGTTAGGTGGGGATAGGTGGCTCCTTCCCCAAAGTAGCTGCTTTCCTAGATGATAACTATGGGGTCTGGGCTGGAAGCAGAACCAGTGGGGGAGGGGTCACTACCATTCATGGGGTTCTTGGGTTTACCTGCCTATCAGTGGTAGTTGGTCAGTCGTGTTGGGAAGCCCATTCTTTATAGGGATCGATCCCCTCAATGACATCGTCGGGGGCAAGCTGAAAGCAGAGGTGGTGATCTGGGCAGCACTGCTATTCCCAAGGCTCTCAGCTTCAGAGTCCCAGGTTGTCTCTATCTAGGTCTCAGGGGGAGAGGTGGTAGTCAGGATGGTGGCAGTGGGTTAGCTTGCGGCACTTGCTGCCTCCTGCTTCTCCCTCAGGGCACCTTGATGTTTCAGCTAGGCTGGCTTGTTGGCCTTGTGGGTGACAGCTGGCTCAGTAGGGTGTTAGCAGATGACAAAGCCACAATGGGCTAACAGTGGCAGCAAAAATATTAAGGTGACTTTGGGCAGCATGAAGAGAAGCCCAGCTTCCAGGAAGAAGGAAGAAGGAGGTAACAGTCCTGCTGAACCACATGCTTCCCTCTGCCCTGGTCAGACCACATCTGGGGTATGGCATTTGGTTTTAGATGCCACATTTCAGGAGGGGCATTGCTAAGGCAGAAAATGTCCAGAGGAAGACAGTAAGGTTAGTGAAGGACCTTGAGTCTGAGTATTTACAGAATTAACTGAAGCAACTGGAGATATTTTGCCTGGAAAAGACAAGACTGGGGCGGGGATGAGATTTTTCACTGTTTGACCCCAGGGAACAAGACAGCAGCAATGGGTGAAATTTTCTTTCTTTTTTCTTTCTTTCTTTCTTTTTTTTTTTTTTAGCGAGGCAATGGGGATAAGGGACTTGCCCAGGGTCACACAGCTAGTAAGTGTCAAGTGTCTGAGGCCAGATTTGAACTCAGATCCTCCTGATTCCAGGGCCAGAGCTCTATCCACCGCGCCATTTTGCTGCCCACAGGTGGAATTTTCAAGCAAACCAAGACTTGAAGTCAGGAAAAGCTCAGAGCAATTAGAGCTGCAATGGGCTGCTCTGGGGGAGGGGAAGGAGGATGGTGAGGGGGAGAGTAGTGGGTTCTTTTTCATTGGAGGGCTCCAAGCAAAGGCTATTTTGTCCGGACGTTTGTCAGTTACATAGCAATGGTAGTGTTTTCCGGCTGTGGGTAAAATTCTGTGATTCTTTGATGAACTTTTATTACTACACTCTTGGGCTGCAGATCCCAAGTCTTTAACTACCCCTAGTTTACCCCACCTCAGTCAGCCAACAGGAAGTCCCTGATCACTTCCCTCCTTCCTCATCTCCCCACCATGAGTAATCCAGTGACTCAAGCATCAGGCGCAGGCTCAGTGCAGCTCCCACCACCTCTTCCTCCCCTCACATGAATAATACCCACCTCCACAGCAGCCTCCTTCACCTCAGGGTGAAAGCCAGGCCCCCTCTGCTGCCCCACGGGGGAAGCCGGGAGAGCCGATGGGCTGAGAGAGGATGGGGAAGCAGCAGTCTGTGTGCTTCCTTCAGAAAAGCACAGGCTTTCCCTTTCTGCATTAAAGGAACTAAACTATGTAGGCTGTGTGATGTGTGTGTGTGTGTGTGTGTGTGTGTGTGTGTTCTGCTTTCAGACTCTCATTCTAGGCATTTATCTACACAGACAAGAAACGAGAATAAGAAATGTTGACATAACATCATTCTCTAAAAGCCTCCAAACCCCATTATTTCTCTAATCCTTATGGGGTGTTGTTGTTGTTGTTTTAAATAAATTTGGGGTGACCAGTAAGCTGGCATCATGACAAGTGGGGAAACCAAGACCCAGACAGCACTGTCAGTCAGTCAGTCAATAAGTATTTATTAGGTACTTACTATGTGCCAGGCACTGGGGGTAGAAATACAAGCAAAAAGAAAGGTGGTTCCTGCCGCCTAGAAGCTTTCATTGTAATGAGGAAGAGGGGAGATGAAAGGTACAGGGCAGTGGATGACAGAGAGGCCTGGATTAAAGCCTGGTGGGAAGTGAAAAGACAGCTGCCTCAGCTCCTCCGGAACCTTCGTTTAAGGAAGGGAGCTTACCTTAAATGGAGGTTCTGGGAGAAGCCCTCCAATCAGAAAGAGAGGCATAAAGGTACTTCTGAAGTGTGAATGTCAAGACTTGAGTGATCTTCCAGGATGAAGAGTTTTCTGGGGCATGATGGGGAAGTTGAGGAGCCGAGCCTGGGAAGAAGGGAAGAGGATAGTGCCCTGACAATCTCCCTAAAAAGCTCCCACATTCTTTTGTTCATACCCTACTCTCACAAGGCCAGAACAAGTAAATAACAACCAGTCATTCAGTGAGGTAGCTAGGGTAGATATTATTGTGTCCATATTTTAGAAGAGGAAACTGAGGCTCAGAGGTGAAGTGACTGCTAATAAGTGTTAGAATTGGGAGGGGAAAGCCCAAGTGTTCAGACTCCAATTCAGCCCTCTTTCTACCACACCATCCAATTAATCCACTATAATTCAATTCAACTTAGCTTGAGAAACTTTTATTAAATGCCAACTATATTAGAGGCCAATCACTGGGTTGCCATAGGAGGATAAATTTTTTGGCCATAGAAATTATAACATAGATTTTCATCCTGGACTAGTTGAGGGAGTCTCCTCCCCAATAAGATTATAGATCCTTCAAGCATGAAGAAATGTGAAAGGTCAGTACCTGGGAGAATGGGGATGAAAAATAACAGTTGGGCCCTCAAGGAGTTTAGTCTATTAGAGAGTTTACAATTTCATAGAAATTTACAGTCCAATCTGATATAAATACAAACAAATATTTCAATGCCCCTCTTTAAATAAGTAATTTATTTTCTGGTAAAACATTATTTCATTGATATAGGAAATTCTATCTACCAATGCATATTTGCAATTAATAATCTGAGGGAATTGCCTGGGGGCATTGAAAGGTTAAGTGAGTTGTCCAGGGTCACACAGCCAGTATGAGTCAGAGGTGTCACTCAAACCCAGGTCTTTCTGTCTGGGAGATTAGCTATCAATCTAGCTAGTTCTAAATTAGCTATCAATTCAGCTAGCTCCAGATTATTGCAAATAATGAATAAGTGGTTGCCTTATTCCAATTCATATTATTTGAAGTTATAATCATGTATAAAATGTGATAATTGGTTCCAGCCCAATGGAAATATGCAGTGTGAATTTGAATATTGCAACCACTTATTCATTATT